>NW_008350388.1:3645175-3655944 GCF_000622305.1 Nannospalax galili
CTTAGCTGCAAGGGAAGCTGGGAAACACGGTCTCTGTTCTGAGTCAACACAGAGTCACTAAAATTGGGGATTTTATGGTAGGAAAAGAGGAACAGCAACAACAGGACACTTGCACATCCTGCCCTCCACATTTCCCCAAATTTATTACCCCTTTTCCATCTGTTTCAGATTCTGTTGTGCAAACTTGAATCATTTCTTGCCTAATCAGCACAAGAGATTTCTCTCCTCCCCCCAACCCTGGGAATTCAACCCCTGGCCTCACACTGAAAATATATTCCAACACTGAGCTACAGTCCTGTAGTTTCTTAACTGGGTTTTTAACTCCAATCTCTTGTCTTTTGGGAAATTCCCATCATATCTCTTCTAAAATACAGATGTAATCATTCAAACCTATGATGATCTTGCAATTATCTGAAAAAAATTAAACCCTTAAGAAAGTTGAAGCCCCACCTAGATACTGCTTTTCCTCCTTAACCATACCAAATTCTTTTTTAAATAAAAAAATTATTTATTTATTTTTATTCTATGTGTATGAGTGCTATGCCTGCATGTGTGTAAGTGCACCCATGTCATGCAGTGCCCTCAGAGGACAGAAGAGGGCGTTGGATCCCCTGGAACTGAAGTTTCAGACTGCTGTTAGCCACCATGTAGGCACTGAGATTTCAACCCAGGTCTTCTGCAAGAACAGCCAGTGTTCTTAACTGCTGAGCCATCTCTCCAGCCCCAAATATGTTAAATTTTTTTCCATCTGTGTTACTGTGGCAGATTAATCTCCCGAGTTTACAATTGACTTACTTCTTTCAGTTGAGTGGTAAGATGTATTTTTCACCTAGGGCTGGCCTACTGACTTGCTCTAACCGAACGTAGCCTTTATGTCTGTGTCTAGAGATCTCGTGTGCTCTTGTTGGCTTGGACCACTTTCTCTGTCATTAGCACAAGCCTGAGCTAGCCTGCTGGACTATGGGAATCCCAAGGACTGTGTAGCTGAGTCAGCTCGGGCAAGATTAGCTCTGACTATCCAGCTCTCTGTTGACCTGCCAGTTGACCTCAAATCTGTGATCGAGTCCACTCATGATTGGTCCAGCCAGAAGAAAATCAGCAGAATGGCCTGGCTGACACGCAGACCCATGAGACGTAATAAATGGTTGCTGGGTTAAGTCACTAAGCTTGAGGAGGCTTGTTTAGCATTATCTATTTTGACTATTGGTCCAAGACACAATAATTTTTGGATGTTCTCTCTCTCTCTCTCTCTCTCTCTCTCTCTCTCTCCTCTCTCTCTGTCTCCCCCCCTTCCCACCCCTCTCCATTCTCCCTTCCTGCTTAGTAAATTCCTAAACTTATCTTTTAATCTTGACCCAGATAAAATCAAATTTCTTGTCCATACTTGGGTAGATCTAGCTACTTCCTTTGATGGACTTCATACCTCTCTCATAGCATGTAGCATACGGTTCTGAGCACAGCTCTTCCTCTAGTCTGAGATGGCTGAGGGCAAGGAGCACCTCTTATAGAATGTATGCCAAAAATACTGTATGAATAAAAAACTCAAATTGTAGTGTTCACAAGACAGAGCCCTCATGACCTAGTCATCTCTTAAAGGTTTTGCTTTAAATACTGTTCCAGCACACAGGTTTTGGGGACATACTCAAAGCCCCTTTCTCTGTGAATCTTATAAGTCTATATAATTTTCTTTGATTGGCAATTTCCCATATGGGACAGTCAATGCGACTCTTTGAAATTTTCAAGTTCTTAAAGTTTCTCAGTTGTTCACTGTAATTTTCAATTCTATTCACCACTGCTGGCTAAAGGTAGTTACCCGTGTTCATTTAATGTACAACCATCTGCTTCCTGAAAGGTGATTAGAAGTCATTTGAGCTCTTAGCTTATTCAGCTCACCAATTTCCTATCTTCAAGAGAGACTGGAGATGGCAGTTCTTACCACAAGCCTTGACAGCCAGGTGGAATTCTGGGACCTGCAGTTTTCAGGTTTTATTTATTTTTTATTTCATGTGTATGAGTGTTTTGCCTGCATGTATATAAGTGCACCATGTGTGTGCAGTGTCCCACAGAGGCCAGAAGAAGGTATCAGATCCCCTGGAACTAGAGTTATAGGTGTTTGTTAGCCACCATGTGGGTGCAGGGAACCAAACCTGGGTCCTCTGCAACAGTAGCCAGTGCTCTTAACTGCTGAGCCATTTCTTCAACCCTGGTTTTCAGTTTTTAAGAGTTCTCCCCATTCACTCAGGGCTCCGTTTGTGACATGTAGTTGAACAAGGCTCAGCTGTCAGTCCTTTGTGAAAAATGACCAATTTGTGACAAAGGATCTGAGGAGAGGGACAAAAAGACCCTTTTGCTTGTCGCTGTAGCGTTCTGGAAGGAGCCTGGGAGAAGACTTTACTCTCTGGGGGATGCTTGGTGGTCTGCATTGTCAGCTCTGGCCCACTGCCTACCTGCCAATACATTTTTCTCTATTTTACATCAGTTCCAGAATGTCTTAATGATAATTACAGCTGTCCTTCAGTACCTGATATGGATGGGCTCTGGTCCTGTGGATGTTATTGTCCAAGTCCTGTATATAAAATAGTCAAGTATTTGCATACAGTGTGTGTACATCCTCCTGTGTATTTTACATACTCTCCAGATGGATATAATACCTAAAACAATTCTGATGCTCTGGAAATTGTTGTTATAATTGTTTGGGGGCATAGTAATAGGAAAAATAAGTCTGTATTTACATGCTTATACATATTTTTGGGGGGAGTATATTTTCTATTTGTCATTGGTTGAGTCAATGGATGTGGAACCCTATGGCTGACTGAGATCATGTCCCATGTCTTACTGTGCCCAACGATGCTTTACCCGCTATACAATGAATGTGAAATATTATCTTGGAGAAAGAGATCTGATGACAAGATGTGTGTCATGGCTCCTTGCAAGGTCCCATTTCATCAAAAAAGCTTTGCTGTCATCCTACAAGCTGGTTGTTCCTGAAGTCAAAGTTAGCAATTATTACAGCAATAGCATTTAGTGCCTTTCATCACGTCCGGCTATAGACACTAATTAGTTATGCTTCATTGTGTTCTGGTGGGGCCCCAGCAGTTATGATGCTTGTTTTATAGATATTGAAACAGAGACAAGAGACTAGCAGTGCTAGCCTATGGGTCTAAAAGAAGATGTCAAAATTGGGGTCATAAATCTTGTGTCCTGTCCACTAGATCTCTCTGGATTTATGCAATAAATTTTGTGGGGTTTTTTGGTTTTTGTTTTGGTGAGACAGGGTCTCCTTGTACTGCTATCTGGCCTGGAACTCACTATGTAACCAGGCTGGCCTAGAGCTCACAGAAGTCTACCTGATTCTGCCTCCCGAGTGCTGGGATTAAAGTGCACCACCGTGCCTGGCTTGATAGGACAGAATTTTAAAATAATGCCAACAGTATCTCTAATGCAGTAAAGAAGCCCTCCACATGAGCCATTGCATTTTGTATAATACATGGAAATAAAAATCCCTAAGCATTAATTATTTAAGAAGAAAAACATTTAATGAAAAGAGTAAACATCTCAAGTGTCTGGCCGCCCTGTACCATGGCCTAATTCTCTATAATATGCTATGATTTTAAAATGAATTCAGCTCTTGCCTCTCGTATGGAATACTGCCATGCTGGGCAAACAAAACCAACTTCAAGAAGGCTTCTTGCTTAAGCACCAAGTTCAGCCGTTGGAAGGTTAATGGGATATTATCAGGTATTTAACAATGGTGTCTCAGACACTGGTCAGGGGTCAGGAAATCTTTGAGGTAAAGTTCTTTGCTCATTAAAATTTCAGATTCAATTCACTTTTTAAATACCCCCCCCTTCAATTATTGCTCAGGGTGGTATAGAAACCTTGCCTTTGAACTCTAAACGGCACTGTTTGGATTGACGCCAATGCTCAGGTTATTAACGAGCCTGCCCATCCAGCCTCTAATGGAGTTTTCTGCTCTCTCAGTGACATTCCAGCCTTCAAATTCTCAAAGGATTTTCAAAACATGAATTTTACAAGGTGTTTCTTTCGGGAGAGTTGGTTAAAATTTCACTGATCACCTTTTGCAATGATACTGCTAAACTGAGCTCACTTTCTGTCCTGATACACAGAAATCATCACCTTACTAAGTTTGGTATGTGGTCTGCAGAATGAGAGCTTTCATGCTGTGCCTGTCTTGTGAGTAATTTATTTACTGAACCTTTAACCATGCATTTAAAAGTGATGCATTCATAATTACCTCTGAGAAGCAAGAGAATGGGACATAATATCTTCGGGTATCATTTCAGCAGTCTATCGAATATTTGTATCCTTTCCCCATGTTCCTATATTGAAACTGAATCCCCATTGTGATGGTATTTGGAAGTGGGGCTTTGGGAGGTGATTAGTCATGGGGGCAGGGTTTTCATGAAAAAGACACCAGGATTCCTGGGCCTCCTCTGCAGTGTGAAGACATTGAAGAGAAGGTGGTCTATGAATTTGGAAAGAAACCATCACCAGACATTGAATCCAAGGGCACCTTGTTCTGGGACTTCCCCACCTCTAGAACAGTGGAAATGCAATCCTGTTGAGTAGAAGCCACCCAGTCAATGACACTTGGTGACAGTAGCCTGTATGGACTGGGTCAGTTTTTTTCCCTGACATTTTTTTATTCTGGAATCACCCTCCATCCTTCAGGGAATTCCAAATCCTGCCTTCCTCTCCAGGTAGACTGAAATTTTATCTTCAAAAGGGCCTAGACCACTCTTTAAAAAAAGACTTTACTAAGGTAGAATGGATATTCAATAAACTGTGCATACGTGAAGCACACAATTTAATGTCTTATCTTAATTTCTTTTTCCCCAAAGCTTTCCCCCACATGCCCCTTTGTGATCTCATCTTATAATCTCTCCCCACTGCATGCAATTACTGTTCTGTTCTAGGTCACTCTAAATGAGTCCACCTCTGCCAGAGATTTATAGAAGTGTCTTTCACAGTGTATATCGTTCTCAGTCTGGCTCCTTTCGTGACACTTAATTATTTTTAAACCCCTCCATGTGGCTGTGTCAATCACTCATTGGCATATACACATATTATTTTCTGAGGATTAGTATTCTATTATACAGAATATCAATTTTCACACATTTATCTGTTGATGATCATTTGGTTATTTCTGGTGTGGGGATTTATAAAGCTGCTGTGAGCAGTCATGTCCAAGTCTTTGGCTATAAGTTTTATATTCTCTGAGGAGTATTTAGGATGAAATGACTGGATCCTGGGTGGGGTGCTGTTTTAATTTTTTGAAATATTACCAACTCATTTTCCAAAGTGGTTGAGCTATTTTTACAGTTCACCAGTATTCAGAGATACCTCCTGTTCCTCTGCATCCTGGCCAGTTCCTGGGATAGTCAGTCTTTTAGGGTTTAGTTGTCATGATAAAGTAGTATCTGTATGGTTTTACAGTCCTTTCCCTAATCCTGAATGACACTGAGCAACTTTTCATGTGCCTGCTTGCCACCAAAATATCTTCTTATCTTCCTTGGTGAAATATTTGTCAGATCATATCTCTAATATATTTTGGGAAGGTTGTATTTCTCTATTATTGAGGCCATTTCTTTTTCTTTTATTGAGACAGGTAGCCCGGTTTGGCCTCAAACTCGCTATGATCGCTCCTGATCCACTTGCCTCTATCTCCCAAGTGCTGGGTTTATAGGCGTGTGAACCACTTTTGAGGGACATTGTTTCAATATCTAGTCTGTACTGGCCTAAACCTCAAGATCTTCCTTCCTCAGCTTCCCAAGTGTTGGCATTACAGGGTGTGAGCTGACATACCTAGGCTTATTGGGTTTTGAGAGTTCTTATTAAGTTTTAAGAGCTCTTTATAGTCCTCTTTTTAAAAATTTAATTTTTTTAGGGTTTCTGATAATGCTACATTCTGAACATACAAAGGGTACAAAATGAATTTTTTTCCAGAATATTTCAAAGGATGGTGCCAGCCTATCATTGTCTACAGAGCACCTTCACATATTGTTACTGTAGGTCATTTTGTCTCAATAAAAGTAAGACACGATAGGTCCATAGTTTTGGCCTGTACTAAAATAGGGGTAAAGAGGGTTCCTTAGAGGGTTGTTAGTCTCATTCATTAAAGAATTAGAATGGATCCAAACGGCAGAAAGCAGACAGACTTACAGAGACTTACATGACTGTGGCTGGTCAGAAGTTCTGTGGAGTTCTATGTTACAAGGCAGGATTCCAGGCAGGAAAAATTCGCTGCCTCATTAATGCACCAGGTACTCTGCCCATCTATTTAGCTTAACTTAAGGTGAACCTGCCTTCCTAGGGGTGGTTCTATCACCAGGTGATTTACCAGTGAGATTGGAAAGGTGGGTCCTCCAACACATAGACTTGGGATTTTATAGTCTTGACCAGTTGCTGTAGTCCTCTCTTATCAAGGTTTTGCTGTTAGTGATGTTGGTTACCTATGATCAACTGAAGTCCAAAAATCTTAAGTGGAAAATTCTGGAAATGAACAATTCATAAGTTTTAAGTTGCATGGACTTCCCGCAGCAGCATGGTCAAATCTCATGCTGTTCTGTCCCATCGTGTCTTGGCACAAACCATCTCTTTGTCCTACATGTCTACACTGCATACATGTGCCACCTGCTCACTAGTCTTAGAAACCATCTTGGTTATTAGATCACATTGTTTGTGATCAAGTAATGCCTGTTTTTCTTGCTAAATGCCTCAAAGCAGAGAAGTTGTGGTAAGAATGTATGAAGTGCTTTCTGTAAGTGAAAAGGTGAAAGTTCTTCACTTCATAGAGAAAGAAAACGACTTGTCTGCTGAGGTTGCTCAGAGGTGCAGTAAGAATGAAGCGCCTACCTGTGACACCTTGAAGAAAGAAAAAGCCGTCCACACTGGCTTTGCTGCCACACCCTGAGCTGCAAAAGCTATAGTTGCAGAGCAGGGTAAGTGCTGAGTCAAGATAGAAAGGATTAAATGACAGGGTTCTGTGCTATCTGCAGTTTCAGGCATCCACTCAGGGCCTTGGAACAGATCTACCTCGGATAAGGCTACTACTATATCTGTACACAGTTCTTTTATCAGATACACACTTTGCAGATATTATCCTTTGGTCTGTGGGTGGTTTATATTAGATGTCTTATCAGTTTGAAGAGCATAATTAAAATTCTCTCGTTTAATTTATAATAAATTTATAAATTTGCTTGTGCATGGGTGGACCCATTTCCCCCTAGATGTTCTGGCTTTAACTTTCCTACAGTCCACTTTGAGTACTTTTTGTATTTAGTACAGGACTTTGTGTGTGTGTGTGTGTGTGTGTGAACATGTGTGCAGGGGTACTGAAGGAGTCCAGAACAGGGCATTGGATGCCCAGAAGCTGGAGTTGCAGATGATTGTGAGCCACTGGATGTTGGCGCTGGGAACTAAGCTCCAGTTCTCTGCAAGAGCAGCAAGCGCTCTTATCCCCCGAGTCATCTCTCCAGCCCCTCTTCTCTACCCTTGGCCCTGGTACCTTTGTCAGCAATCTCTTGCACACACATTGTGGGTCTGCTTCTGGGCTCACTGACTAGATAATCTCTGTCATCCTCATCTTCGTTCTTCTGCAGCCATTTCTCTTTTTCCTTCTGGCTACTTTTAAGATTTTCTCCTTATAACTGATTGTGAGCAATCTGATAAAGAGAGTCTTGCTATTGTTTTGTTCATGTTTGTTGTCTTTGGGGTTTGTTGACCTTAGGTCCGTGCACTATAGTTTTCATCAAACTTGGCAAGTTTGGGGCTATTATTTCTTCAAACACTAAATTTTGAGCCTCTGGCACTCCTCTTCTCCTTCACAGCCCTCAGAAGGAACAACCTGCCCACACTTTGATTTTAGACTTCTAGCCTTCAGATCTGTGTTGGATAAGTTTCAATTAAGCCACCCAGTTTGAGTGCTTTCTATGGCCATCCTAAAAAACCAACACATCCTCTGTGGCCTTTGGAATCTCCCTCAAGGCAGGAAGCTGAAGGAACTTCACAGCTCAGTGCCTGGATTTCCCATATTTCAACTCTTTGTTGTCTGATGACCAGTGCCTTAAAAACAAGCATCTGATGTCCCAGTGGGCAAAGGTACTCGCAGCCAAGCCTGACAACCTGCCATCAATCCCCAGGGCTCACACGGTGGAAGGAAAGAACCCACACATTGTCTTCTGATCTCCACATGTGACTGTGGCGTGTGAACACACACACAGTAATGTAATAAAATAAAATAAAAAACCCAGCATCTCTGCTTGGGTTTTGTTATTTCAGGTGTAAAAGTAGAAATTCTCACTCCTTTGATTCGTGTGTGTGTGTGTGTGTGTGTGTGTGTGTGTGTCTGTTTATATGAACACACACACAGTAATGTAATAAAATAAAATAAAAAACCCAGCATCTCTGCTCGGGTTTTGTTATTTCAGCTGTAAAAGTAGAAATTCTCACTCGTTTGATTTGTGTGTGTGTGTGTGTGTGTGTGTGTGTGTGTGTCTGTTTATATGGAGGGGCAACATCTGTGTACAGATGTGCAATCACACGTGTGTGTTTGTGTGTGGCGGCCAGGGGTCAACCTTGAGTGTCATTCCTCTGGACACTGTCCACCTTGTTTTTGAGAGAGGGTCTCTTATTGGTCTGGGACTGGCTGATTCCCCTAGGTTGGCTGGTCAGTAAGCCCCAAGGATTCTCCTGACTCTGCTTGTCTAGCACTGGGATTTCAAGATTATGCCACAATGCCCAAGTTGTTTAATGTGATTTCTGGGGATCAAACTCAGATCCCCATGCTTGTGTGATAAGTACTTTACTGAATGAACTATCTCCCCAGTCCACTCATTGGATTCTTATCGTTTGACAATTAGTATCAGTCATGGTTTAAATCCACCCTATCACAACCTTGTTTTGGCTCCTGTATTAGTTACCTTTGCTGTTGTCATGGCAAAATACTTGTGAAGAGCACCATAAGGGGAAGAGGTCCCTTGGCTCATGGTCTAGTGGATACAGTCCATGGTGGGCAAAGCACGGCAGTGGGCATGGCTTAGTCTGTAGTGCAGGGAGGGAATGACTTGCCCATATCTCAGTGGACAGGATGCTGAGGGGGCTTGGGCTGGAAATGGAAGTGGGTATCACCTTCAAAACACATCCTCAGCAATCCATTTCTGCTAGGTAAGCCCTACACCCCAAAGGGTCTACAACCTTCTAAAATAGCACAGCCAGCCGGGACACAAGTGTTCAAACCCATGAGCCTATGGGGGTCATTTCACATTTAATCCATAACAGTGTGCCAGTGGCATTATAAACTGAATCAGGAGGTATGTCTAATACTCCCTGTACCAGCCATGATGCCTGGGCTGGTGCCCTGAACACAGGCAGAGTGCTGAATGATTCTGAGCTGAACTGAGTATTTTTGATTCTTCAGACTCAGCACACTGAAGATTGACTCATGATGAAAAATCAATAGATGTGAAATTTCTTATTCCACTCGATATTTTTAGAGTATGAAAAATAGCCCGAAACGAAAATAATTTTGTTCCTATCTCATTTTCAAAGAAGTGACACTCTAGTTCCTTTTTAAGCTAACAGTCACGTATGTTATAGTGCAGAGCTATAGAAGAAATTCTTGGGCCCTACCCCACCCAGACTGCAAAGTTAAATGAGCAGTCTGTCAGTGTTCATCTGGATTTCCTGTCTGTTCCTTCTGTTTGCTTTGCTGCTTCTTTAAAAGGCTATAATTCTGTTTGGTATCCAGGCTTCCATGACTGGGGAGCAAGAAGCATCTGAAAGAATCACATTTATGATTTCATTCTGGAGTTTCAAATTCACTCCACTTTTAATTTTACTGCTAAAGTGTTCGCTGAGACCCAACACACTTTTAAGATTGTTAAGTGACTGAGTGACAACATTAATCCATCGCTCACAGGGTGAGCATTTTCGTTCTGCTTTTAACAAAGAGAAGATTTTCTTTCATAGAAGCAAACTACTGATAGACTATGTTAATGTAGCTGGAGATACAGCTCAGTGGGTAGAGGGCTGGCCTAGCACACTACAGGCGCTGAGTTTGATCCCCAGAACCACCTAATGGGGTGGTGGCTGTGACATACAGGCCTGTGATCCCAGAGGTGGAAACTTGGGAGGACTAGGACTTCAAACTCATGCTGGGCATCAGCCAGCCTGTCTTAGAGCAGCAACAGAATATACCAATATTGTTGTATACTTTCCAAAAAAATATTTTATTATTTTTAATTTTATGTGTATGAGTGTATTGCCTGCATGTATGTGAGTGCATCCGTGTCGTGCAATGCTGTGGAGGTCAGCTCAAAGACCATTAAGCAGGCCCCTCAGGGCCTTTGCACATACTATTTCCTTTACCTGGACTTCTCTTCCTTCAAATATCCACAGGGCTTATGCTATCACTTCCTTCAGGCCTTTTCAGGGCAGTCTTCCCTGCCTAGCTCACCTCAAAGAGCCTGGCAGCCACCAACCCCCCTCCGCACCATACACAGTGTTCTTTGCATTTGCCTTGATTTATTTTTTTCTTTATATCGTTTGCCATGTATGCCTCAACAGTCAAAAATACATAGGTGTGGATCCACCCCTTTGTGTATCCAACCCATAAGCATTCATTTGTCCATTGCCCTCTACGGTGTATATCTTATGTGAACGGAAATAGTTGTGCTTGTGTTCTCAATGCCTTGCACAGCACCCAGCCCTGTGTGCACTCAGCAAATACTTGTTGAATAGATGGAGAA
>NW_008350388.1:3655978-3715979 GCF_000622305.1 Nannospalax galili
GAGGTGGGAGGATAAGGTGGGGTGGGAGAATATGATGTAATTGCTCCCATCCCTAATTTTAAGGAGTTCAACTTCTAGTAGGAAGGCAAACACCACAGTCCCTGACTGTGCTCCAAAGTCAAAGAGTAGATTAAATAAGATGTCTTAAAAGCATAAAGGAAGAAAGATGAGGGAACGGCAGAGTGGTTTTTAAGATAAGTCTTGCCCCAGAAGGTGATGGGCAGAGAGGGGAGTAAGCTGTTCAGCCTGAAGTAGGAAACAGCTTTCTCGAAGCCCACACACTGGTAGAATGTTCTGGATGTAGGAGGACACCTGCATGGCTGGGTCTGTGAAGATGGAGCAGGAGGTACTGTCATGTTGGACATTTGGGGCCTGATCTTGGCCTTGAGGCCAGTGTTTGGAAATTATCTTCAAGTATTAGGTAAAGTAGTATTTTAGAATCAACCTCAGGGATCCAGACTCTGATCTGGGAAATGTGAGTGCCTGACGGTGACCAGTGAAGACTGTGGTGAGTAGCATGTGTCTTCAATCTTTGGTACTTATGGATGCTGTTTCTCTTAGCAGCTCAGTTTTGTGCTGCAGCGACCAGATGCCCAACAGAACTACTTAAAGGGAAGATTTACTGTGGCTCATGCTTTCAGAAGGCTCAGTCCATGGTTGGTGGCCCCATTCCTTGGAGCAGAACGTGGCAACAGGAGAGTGTGGCAGAGCTTAGTTTCCCTTCTTGGTGGATGAGAAACAGAGGGCTGATGCCTGCATTCAGCTAGCTCTCTCCTGTCCCCCTTTCATTCTGTCTAGCACTGTGGGACGGGGTCATCCACATTCAAGGTGAGTCTTCTCCCCCTGTTAATTCTCTCTCCAAATGTCCTCACAGACACACTCAGAGGCGGGTCTCACCATCTCCTAGGTGATTCTAAATCCAGTCAGGCTGACAATGAAAAGTAGCCACCCAGCAGCTTGTATCGGGAAACTACAGCACTTGAAGAATTTGAATAGCGTTCACTGATAGTTTGCTAGTTTTTTCAATTTTTAATTAATACATTTACCTTAGATGAACTCTTCAGTTACGTTTTTCTTTAAAAATGAACCCAGGGGCTGGAGGCATGGCTCAGCACTTAAGAGCACTGGCTGTTTTTGCTGAGGACCTGGGTTCAATTCCCAGCACTCACATGGTGGCTAACAACCATCTTAACTCCAGTTCTAGGGGATCTGACACCCTCTTCTGACTGCCACAGACACTGCACAACACAGGTGTACTACATACATGCAAGTAATACACGTATACATAAAATTAAAAATTAAAAAAATCACATTTGCCTGTTTATCTATGTATTGTGTGTGCACACACCATGGCACACATGTGGAAATCAGAAGATAACCTGGAGGAGTCAGCTCTCTCCTTTCACCATGTGGGTCCCAGAGACTGAACTCAGGTCATCAGGCTTGGTGACAATGTTTTAACTCACTGAGCTTTCTTCTGAGAGGTCCTTTACCGTCAGCATCGTATAAGGCTCAAGTTCTAATGCAATCTAGAATTGTATCTGTCCAAGAGATGATCCCAGAGCTACTTTTGGAGAAGCTATTACAAAAAGATAGAGTTTGATAATGTGAAGAACATGCAAAATCTGTCATTATTTTGATTACTGTTATTAACCAAAGAAACATGGAGCTTTGCCCTAACTTGAATATGTACTCTCCCTGACCTTGACTGAGCTCTGGAAGGGAAGGGGGAGGGACTTGCTGGGCATGTCACTGTCTGCTCACTTGACACCCAGGAGGTGGTGGCCTCCTGCATTTTAAACACGTTTCCCATTCCAAGATAACCTCCCAAGGTCACCTCTCCAGGCTAAACCCATTCAAAAACAGTCTCAAAACACAGATTATGTCTGGGTATTGCTATGCAGTAATCCACAGAGCTGGTTCTGTCAGCTAGGAGGAATGCATGCTGGTCTACCACTGCAAGAGCTTTTCAATGTATTTCTTCCTCAAGTTTTCTTTGAGGAGGAACAGTTCTCTAAAAGCAAGGGAACTAAACAATTTTGCCTTTGAAATATAATATATGGGAAAAATCAAGATAAAATTCTTTTGTCCTGTTGGATACTTTCATTGAGCTAAAAATAGGAAAAGCAAAGGGGAATCATATTTTATAAATGATGAGAGGTATTTTAAGTTAGCCAGCAACATCATTCTAATGCATTTAATTTTTCAAACTATGCCGCAGCCTCCAGTGCGGTGCAGGATGGTTTTGGCACTTACAATGTGGTGTGCATGTCTCCCAAATGTTGGTTATTATTGAACTGAAAGCTGGATATTTAAAAAAAAAAAAAGAGTGGGAGAGAGAACTTAGCTTAATGTATTTGCTTTTATCTCCAAAACCACAGCTCTAAGCAATAAGAGACAGGAAAGGGGGGAAAGGGGGGAAGAAAAGAAAGAAGGAAAAGGGGAAGGAGAGAAGGAAGGGATGGGAAAGGGGACGGAAGTAAAGAAAGAATATAAAGAAAGCAGGAAGACAGCCGGCTACGTGAACTTTTGAACTACAACCCTCAGCACAGCAGAGATCACAAACCTTTCTTTGTCGTCCCTTCTCCCTGTGCCTGGGCATCAAGACTGCAGTCACGAGTTAAAACAACCCTAGACTTGGGTGAATTAGAAGTTAAAAGGTTAAGAAAAAAATGAAAAAAAGACTTCCACTGAAAGCCATATGACCTCAAGCAAGTCATTTTAGCTTTTTAAATCTCATTTTTCTCATCTGCAGAAGAGGTGGCCCAAGTCTCTTCCAAGCCGCTGTACAGACGGGTGGCAGCGCCCTTGGGAACGGCTAAGTGTGGCACAAGCATAAAGGTTCAAAAGCTTGACCTTCCAGAGTGCTAAGGTGTTTTAGGGGCTGAAGTGGCCTGTTTGCTTCATCTGAGTCCCTTGATTGTAGATAATGGTGCCTGTGTGGTTTGGGAGAACTCTACCAAGTGGAGCTGGAGCAAAGGATCCCACCATCATTTTGAGGAGTTGTAAGTCAAGGACCAAGGAAAGTTATCAGAATAAAGAGGGCTTCTGTATGGGAGAGTGTCAGTCATCAAGGTGACAGACCTGGGAAGGGAGACCTTAATTCAGGCATTTTCTTCATTGGATTGACCTGTGGGCATGTCTGTGAGGCATTTTCTTGATTGTTGAATGATGCGGGAGGGCCCGGCCCATTGCGGGCAGTGCCATCCCTGGGCAGGTGGTTATGGGTGGTGTAAAAAAGCAGTCTGAGCACAGGCCAGAGCAGCAAGCCAGTAAGCAGCGTTCTTCCATGGTCTCTGCTTCGGTTCCTGCCTCCCAGCTCATGCCTTGAGTTCCTGACCTGACTTCCCTCCATGATACACTGTGATCAAGATGTGTAAGTCAAATAAGCCCTCTCCTCTCCAAGTTGTTTTTGGTCAGAGTGTTTTGCCACAGCGATAGAACAGTAACTCATTCAGCCCCCATCTTCATCGTCCTCAGATACCAGATACTGTTACAAGGGTAGGTGTGACGTGGAAAGGAGCTGAAGGTAAGACCATGTCCAGCATCAGCTCTTGGCCAATACTGCTAGGATCTGTGCAGAATGTGATGTGCTACAGATCTAATTAATGCTCCATTTCAATTGGTTTTCTGTTTTGCAAGTCAGGGCTCTTATTACACAGAAAGAAAGTAGCTGTGTTCCTACTGGTATTTGAGAAGTTGTCCAGGGCGAATTACATTTTGGGTTGGATGTTTCCTCTCACGAGGAAACATGATTCAAAGTTCCTTTAAGAATATCAAGATCAAGCTTGGGGTGTAGCTCAGTGGTAGAGCCCTTGTTTAGCATAGATGAGGTTCTGGGTTCCAACCCTAGTATGGTAGGAGGGGTGGAAGAATAAGAATATAAAGATCAAGCCAAGTATAGTAGCTCATGATAGTTTGTAAGCCCAGCTCTGAGGAAGATAAAGTAAGAGGATGGAGAGTTCCAGGCTAGCCCAGCCTACATAGTGAATTCCAGGGAAGCTTGGCTTACAGAACGGGAAAGACCTGTGTCAAAAAGCCATGCGAAGGGCTAGAGAGATGGCTAGGCAGTTAACGGCACTGGTTGTCTTGCAAAGGACCCAGGTTTGGTTCCCAGCACCCAGGTGGCAGCTAAGAACTGTCTATAACTCCAGTTCTGGGGATCAGATGCCCTCTTCTGGCCTCCAAGGCATTATACACAGGTGGTACCCTTACATACATGCAGGCAAAACACTCATACACATAAAATGAAAATTAATTAATTTATTTAAAAGGCAGACAGAGTTGGGTGGTCAGCCAGGTGTAGTGGTGCACACACTCAGAAAGCTGAGACTGGAACATCTCAAATGTGAGACCAACTTGAGTTACACAGGGAGACTCTGCCCCCTCTGCCTTCCCCCAGTAGGAAGATTAGCATTTTACAGTTCTCCATGCCTGCTCCTTTCTGTCTATAGAGGGAAGCTCTGCCAGAGTCTTATCCATGCTCCATAAGTGATCCACCACTGGGCTGTATTCCCTGCCCTCTAATTTCCAAAATGAGGGAAAGAAGTTGAACCTAGACATATGTTGTGTGCATGCCTTTGTCATCAAACACTTCAGAGTATCCTGCTGTGCCAAGCAGACATGAAACACCTTCTGATGAGATGCTACAGTAGATGATACCCACTCCAAATTTCCTATGAGAGTGCTAGAGTGTTTCCTTAGCAATTACCCCAAATGCTACTTATTTCTTTACTTTGTATGTAGATTTTGCTTGTAATGATAAAAAAGAGTAAATGCTCAGTTTGGGAAATAGGAAAGTTTTAAAAAAGCAAAAAGGAAAACTATCCTTAAGACACCCCTAATCCCATTTGGGTGCGAACTTGTTTATGGAATGACATACAAGTGTTGCCATTGAAACTGCAGGTTTCCAAGAACAGCCATTCCCCCCGTTTTCATTGGTACGAGAATGTTAGGCTCATGTGTTTGAACAATTGGTTTCCAGTTGGGGCCCTCTTTGGGGAGTTCCTGGAACCTGTGGGGGTGGGAGGAAGGCTGTCACAGGTAGACCACGGGGAGATGGGTCTTTGAGGGTTGTAGCCCAACCTGCTTCCAGCTGAAGCTCCTGTTTCCTGCTCACTAATGAGAGCAAGGCATTCTGCAAGCTGCGTCAGCCGCATGCTTTTTCCACTAATGAAACAGATAAAATAAACCTTCCAACATCTTCTTCTGACCTTCACAGGCATTGTACAACAGAGGTGCACTTACACGCATGCAGGCAATACACTCAATACACATAAAATAAAATTAATAAATATATTATTTTAAATCCTCAATACCAGTTGGGTGTGGTGGCTCACACCTTTGATCCCTGTACTTGAAAGGTTGAGGCAGCAGGATTGGCATGGGTTCAAAGCCAACTCCAACTGCATAGCAAGAGCTTGTTTTGATTTTTAAAGGGTGGGGCTGGAGAGATGGCTCAGCGGTTAAGAACACTGGTTGGTCTTGCAGAAGACCCGGGTTCGAATCCCCACCCACATGGCAGCTAACAACTGTCTGTAACTCCAGTCCCAGGGGATCCGACAGCCTCTTCTCTCCTCTGCGGACATTGCATGACATGGGTGCACATACATGCATACACATTTAAAAAAAAGGGGGGGGTTGGAGACATTGCTGAGTTGGTACAGCACTTGCCCATGTGCACCAGGTCTAGGGTTCCATCTCCTGTACTTCATAAACTAGGAACAGTGGCACATGCTTATAATCCCAGCACTAGGGTGTAGAGGCAGGAGGATCAGAAATTCAAGGTCATCCTTGGCTTCACAGGGACTTCAAGGCCAGCCTAGTCTAGAGCCTCTGTCTCTAAATGAATAAATACATACATAAATTCCTTAAAACAAAAAAGTCCTAGCCGGGCGTGGTGGCACACGCCTTTAGTCCCAGCACTTGGGAGGCAGAGGCAGGTGGATCTCTGTGAGTTCAAGGCCAGCCTGGACTACATAGTGAGTTCCAGGACAGCTGGGGCTACAGGGAAACCCTGTCTCAAAAAGACAAAAAAAAAAAAAAAAAAAAGTCCTCAACGCCACGGCTCCATCATAGTGATTCTGCCTTGATGCACTATGACATTGTCCTACCACAGTCCAAAGAAAAGAGAAAGCAAGCATCTTCACACGAAGATTCCATATGGCTCCATGCATTCTGGTTTTAGGGGTGATTAGTAGATGCCCTTTGTCTCCATTCCCCTTTCTAACAGAGCCCAGCATTTTCTTCTTGTTTTCATGTCACGACAGCCTCCACAGGCTCAGACAACGCACACATTCTCTCCCCATGACTTACTACCATCGCTTTGGGCAGAATGTGGGAAATGACCCAAACCAGCCTGATCAGAAGCGTTTTAGACTGCAGAATCCTTGGAAACAGATGCTCTCTCTCCTGGAGGGTGTACGTACTAATGCAAAGCCTGGAGCTGTTGGAGACATTTTGCCAGTGTGAGGTTCAAGCTGAAGCAGAGTGAAGACAGAAAGAAACTGGATCTTTCCTTCATGACACAGGACACTGGGATTTATGGCATCAGGAACCAGGAAAACACACTTTTATTGTTGGAGCTAGCTCAGTAGGGACTTTCTGTTGCTTACAATCTAACTGCCTAAGCCTACACAGGACACCATTGAAAGAAAGCCTTGTTTCCATGAAGCTAAGCTCACATCACAGGGCCTGGGAGACGCACACCAAAATACAACAATTTATGCATTGGTGATGTCTACAAGGAAAAGAAATCAAAATGTGGGAAAAGCCTTGAGTGGAGGAGAGCCTACTTAAGACAGCAGTCAGGGGACTTGTCTGAGTAGGTGGTGTGCATCAAAGAACATAAGCTGGCACGAATGGGAAGAACCTTTCAGGCAAAGGGCACAGCCATTATGAAGGCCCTGAGGCGGGAAGTCATCTGATGGATTCCAGAATCAGAAAGAAGGCACTGTGGTTGGAGCCAGGAGGGAGAGTTGTAAAAATAATGACGATTATCTTTCTTTTTCTAATCTCCCTCTTTCCATAAATCTTCTGACAATCTCAAGGTCCAATTTATACTGTCTCCTTCTGGAATGTTCCCCGACTAATCTAAGGATCTCTTCTCCTTTGGGCTCCAGTGCTCCCAGGCTATACCAGCTCTGTACTTCAAACTGAACTTGGAAAGTAGTTTCCTATATGCCGTCATATATGGCCTTCATTTTTTCCCCTATGGTTTTAAAATTGTAAATATTTATTTACTGATGTATTGTGTGTGTATATGTGTGTGTGTGTATGCGTGTGTGCTCACCCACCTATGTGTGTGTGAATGGGTGCAGGTACTCTGTGGCTCAGGTGTGAAGGTCAGAAGACAACTTTCAGGAATCGTTTTTCTTCTTCTACTGTGTAGGTCCTGGGGTCTGAACTTGGGTCGTCAGCCTTGTTGGCAAGCACCTTTACCCTGTGAGCTATCTTATTGGTCCCTTCTTCATAGAGTTTTATTGCCTCTCTGCAATGTACTTCTAGTCTTGAGAGCATCTCATTCTGGGAGGTTTGTGTATCATAAAATCTCAGTGTCTTATTGGTCCCTTCTTCATAGAGTTTTATTGCCTCTCTGCAATGTACTTGTAGTCTTGAGAGCATCTCATTCTGGGAGGTTTGTGTATCATAAAATCTCAGTGTTAATAAGCTGGATTGCTGTGAAACCACATCATGCCTTCAGGTTCACTGGTTCCCTATCTGAAACATTAGAATGAACCACACCGCATGGAACTGTAATATATTTCATGGTCAGGGACATCACACACTATGCAACACTATTCATAACAGCTCAGTTACGGACCCAACCTAGGTGCCCATGGAAGGGGGGCCTCCATGAACCTAAAACTATAAAGCAATCCTTGCTTTGCAAAGAGGCTGGTCTGGGACCCCCATAATCCCAACCATAACGATCTACAAACAAGCCCTCCTGAGAGCCTTATCTACTGGGAAAGAATGTAGGCCTAGAAATTTCTCTACCCAACCCCCATAGCTCTGTACCTACACAAGAGCACTTAGCTTCCCAGCTGCTTGGCCCTTGTGGCCTCTGCAGACCCCTGCTGGTCAGTAGTCACCCCTCATGGACTAATAAAGGCCAATATGGATCTATAAGGTTGGTTGTTCATCCTGGACTCTTTTGACTTCTAATCCTAACATTTATCTGGGAGAGAGTTAAAATTCTTAATTCCCGAACACCCATCAACAGAGGGATGGGGAGGGGACTGTGGAATATACACTATGGGATGTTATTCAGCCATAAAGAAGAATGAGTTAGTTATTTATAAGAAAATGGATGTAACTGGAGATAATCATGTTAAGGAATGAAGTCAGTTTCAGAAAGACAAACATGCATGCTTTCTCTCACTTTCAGCCCTAGACAGTATAGATACATAAAGCTGTGCATGCACAGATGCTGTGAAATTAGAAAAACTGTCTAGGGAAATCTGAAGGGATTAATAGGGGGCAGATAGGGGGCTGTGGGTGTGAGGTACTCAGTGAATATCACAGACTTGCATGAAAGGGGCCTTATGAAACTGTGTATAATGAATTGAAAAATCTGTGAAAAGATTACACACCAGCAATTTTAAATGGTTCAGCCCATATTGCAACATCATTTTAAATGACACTGTAGTCCAAATCTACCACTATCTCAGTTTCAGAAAAATTCTCTCTATGGAAATGCCACCTTATAATGAAGCTGTACATCTTTAGTCACCTGACTGCTCCCTAAAGTAGTTGTAGCATGCAAATAATTAAAATAACAACACAACAAAATAATGCCATGCAATTTAGCATTCATTCAAATTTAAGTTTTATGTCTCTGTCCAATTCTTATTGGTATAACTGGAGAGGAGAGGTGGTTATTAGGGCATGGGTGATCTAGTCTAGAGATTCCTGGCCACTTTTTTCTTTTTCTCTTCAGTAATAGGAATTGAACCCAGGGCCTAGCAAAAGTGCCTGATCATTGATCTATATCCCAGCTCTTTTTGTATTTTTAAATTTTGAGATAGAGGCCCACAAAGTTGTACAGGTTGGCCTTGAACTTGTTCTGGAATCTTCCTGTGTTGGCCTCCTGAGTAGCTGAGATTACAGGCCAGTGCTGTAATCCTGGGCAGTTTTGTGTTTGTTTTTATTTTATTATTTGCTTGTTTGTTTAGACAGGGTCTCCCTATGTAGCCCTGGCTGGCCTGGAACTATGTAGACCAGGCAGGCCTCGAAATTACAGAGATCTGTCTCTGCCTCCTGAGTGCTGAGGTTAAAGGCATGGGCTATTATGCCTGGTCTTTGTGTAGAAACAGGGTCTCATGTAGCCGACACTGGCCTCAAACACACTGTAAGTTGGTAAAGACCTTGAACTTCTGATCCTCTAGCCTCCACCTCCCAAATGTTGTTATCTCAGGCATGGCCCACCAGGCCTGACTCTAGGTGGTGTTTGATGGAAACATCACTGCACCTAATTATTTACCTGGGGAAGCAGGTAAATTCCACCGGTGGTGGAATTGCTCTTCCGGGCCTGGCAGGACCATGGCAAACCACTGCAGACTTCCCAGACCTGCTTGACTCCCACTCCTCCCATTCATTTCCCTTTACGTGATCTGCCAGGACCTGTACATCCCCTACTGTAGTCTGCCAGGACCTGTACACCCCCTACTGTAGTCTGCCAGGACCTGTACATCCCCTACTGTAGTCTGCCAGGACCTGTGCGATTATACCCTTCCCCAGGGCTAGGGACTTTCCTTTCCCATCAGACTGGCAAAGTAACCATAGAATTCAGAAGGTTCTCTGTAAGACATACATTTCAGTCATTTATTTTTTCATTCAGACTAAGACACTTATGCAACTCTCTGAACGTCAGTTTTCTCACCTGTGAAAACAAGAACCCAACCTCAAAGGTTCCTACGGTGATTATCATCAAAAGGCCTCGTTGGTTGACCAATGGCTTTTCCTGTAAGGTGTTCATGTACTTACACAAACATACACAGACACACTTTTTCATGGTTTGATTTTTGTCATAATTCCTCATGGACCCTTTTAAAAAGTGGAAATAAGTCTCTATCAGAACAACACACATTTGCAAAATAATTTCATTACAGCTTAACCAAGTTTCTTCACACATGCCAAAGGCACTAAATGGGCCAACTTGAGAGTTCTCAAGAAAGTACTTTGCATCCAAGTGTTTTGTTGTTGCTTGTTGTTGTTGTTGTTGTTTAAGTAAAAATGTATCTGAAGCTGGGTGTGGTGGTGCATGGCTTTAGTCCCAGCACTCAAGAGGCAGAGGTAGGCAGATCTCTGTGAGATCGAGGTTAGCCTGATCTACGTAATGAGTTCCAGGCCAGTGGGAAGACCCTGTTTCAAAAAACAAAACCAAAACAAAGAAAACGGTCTGAGCAACTGTGGTGAGGTTCCCCACCCCCTTCCTCTTTTCCTGGGTTTTAAAAAATTGCCTAAATGTAGTCTTACCCAGTGCTTTACAAGAAAACATACCTTTAGGCAGAGAGGCAGGGTACACTCCATCCTAAAGGATTATTTTGGGGGGTAGGGCGGGGTGGAGTTGTCTGCCTGGAGACAGAGGCTCCTAATTAAATTGCCCTCTCAACCAGGACTGCAGAACATACACTATAATCGCCACAGCTGGGTTTAAATCTGGGACGGAACGATAATTTTGTGAGTTCAGAGGTTTTCTTGAAAAAAAAAAAAAAAAACCCAAAAACTGTGGCTCATAATGGCTGGAGAGTTTTCGATGACTTTTCAAGGTTCCACACGGCGTGTGTATTTGCTGAGGGACCAGGGGACTTTTAGTAAGTGAATAAATAAGAAAGATTTCACAGTCTCAGGAAATTTAAGTAGGTCCCAGATGAGCAGGAAGTGCTGGAGTTGTCTTTCTTTGCAGATGACAAAGAATCCAAGGCATGTTGGGCAGGACGCCCAGATACTTTCCTACCAATAGCGTCGGACTGGCCCCTATTCACCTCCATTCCTCTTCATCTACAATGAAAGCTGAAGGGTAAAGGATGGTGACAAGAATGGTAAAGGAGAGAGGGGAGGGGGAGAATACCAGTGGGAAGGTTAGGGGACAACTTCCCATAGTCCATTCTTCTTTCTTCCATCATGGGCAGCCCAGGGACTGAATTCAGGTAGTCAGGCTTGGTAGCAAGCGCCTTTCTTTACCTGCCGAGCCATCTAGCTGGCCTACTTTATTCTATTTTTGAGACAGGGTCTGATGTAGCCCAGGCTGGCCTTGGACTTAGTCCAAGGATGACCTTGAACTCCTGATCCTCTTTCCTCCATTTTCTGAGTGCTGGGATTGCATGCTCCACCACTACTGGCTTGACAGTCAATCTTGATTACCAACTTGCCTGCTAGGAGGTGGGTGAATTCCTCCTCTGGGACTGTGTGTATGAGTTTTTCCAGAGATAGTTTGACCCTGAGGACTCTGAACAGAGGAATGGAGCCAAATCCATTGATCACATGACTATCGGGGATGGTGAACCAGTGGAAGGGGAGGTTAGGCTGGAGGAAGGAGTTCTCTGGGGTCGCACCCTTGGGGGCTTTATCTTACCCTGTGCTCTTACTGCCCCACTCTGCTTCCAGTCTGTCATGATCTGAGTTGCTCTGCCATGCCCTCCCCTCCAAAACTGATGGGAACCTCTAGACTGAACAAAATAGATCTTTTCTTCCTTAAGTTGCTTGTGTCAAGCATTTTGTCACAGTAACGCAAAAAGTAACTAACACATCCGATCAGCTTGTGACACCGTCCTCTGCACTGCAAGCGAACTGACTGAGCTAGCCAGTCCCAGGCAACAGAAGCCATTCTGTCGTTACTTTGCTCTCTAACATGACTCAGTACACTATGTTAAGCAGTGTGGTAGGTGAGGGAGTATAAGGCAGAAGAGATGGGTGGGGTCAGAAATTTTGTTCTTAGAGAAGCAGATATTAATGGATTAAATACACAGGTAATATGTTAATTAAAGTTGTAATAAAAGCTGTAATAGAAATTTTGAGGTTTACTGAGGGTACAGAATGTAGCAGCAACTGAGGTGACTTTGGGCAGTGGCCCTGTGACAGAGATGTTTGAACTGGTACCTTAAGGATGAGGGGGAAATTTGACTAAGCAAAGACACTCTTTTAGCATTCCAGCTGAGGGACCAGCCTATGGAAAGGTCCTGAGGTCAGAAAGAGATTGGCTTTTCCAAAGAGCAAAACAGGAACCCATTTAACTAGAGCTAGGTTCTTGAAGTATAATTCACAGAATCCAGAGTGTTCTTTGAGACTTGTTTAGGAGATCAGTAAGATCTAAAGTGTATTCACAGGACTGGTGCTTCAGCTCAGAGGAAGAGTGAGTGCTTAACAGTGGAACAGCCCTGGGTTTGATCCCCAGCACCACAGCACATGACAGCACACCACACCCAAACCTACACTTATTAACATACTATGATGCTGTTTGCTTTTCTCACTATATTGACATTTAAATGTTTTATCTTTATTTATTTATGCCCACTCAGGGCTGTGTGTGTGTGTGTGTGTGTGTGTGTGTGTGTGTATGCATGTGGGTGTGTTGGTCAACAGACAGCTTGCAGAGGCTGGCTTTCTCCTACCATGTAAGTCCTGGGGATTGAACTCAGGTCCCCAGACTTGGTGGCATGTGCCTTTATGTGCTGAGCCATCTCCCCAGCCAGTGTTGACATTTAAAGGAATGGTGCAGAAGCAATAGGGAGGGCTGGTGACTTCTGGCTAACCAATGCAGTGGTTTTGCACAGAGTGAGTGGTCCCTGTGTTTTTCATGGCATTTGAATTAATGCCAGTTTCACTTAAAGATGTCCTGATGAAGCTGTGAAAATTATTGCTCTTATGAATGTTGGCCCTCGAATGCTGTCTTCTTAGCAGTCCCAGTTGCCAGCTGGAGAGCATACCCCAAGCATGTGTTCCCTAGGCTCAAGTACTCAGGTGGTCTCGAGGAAAAGCATTTTGTGATTGAGTTCTGAGCTGCACTACCTTTGTTCTCTTGGAGCACTGTCTTTCCTGGAAACCGCCGTTGGCTGGCTAACTATGGCTATTAAGACTTGGGCAACTATCAGATAGTTTGGTGAAAGCAAATGATAGATGCTTATCACCTGAGGGGATGCAACTGGCAGCATTTGCAAGTACAACATTCAAGGTTTCCAGTGGAAATTGCTCCATGATCTTGGGATTTGCCTAATACCTACACTGTCTGCTTTTCTGATAAGATTAATGATGAGACTATTCCAGCGTCCTGCCACACAATAGCGACTCTGATTTTGCCCCCTGAAAAACATAGTCAAGTCTTTGTCAAACTGCTTCAATAGCTAGGTGTAGTGACTCATGCCTGTAATCCCAGCACTTGGAAGGCTGAGGCAGGAGAACTGCTGCATGTTTGAGGACAGCCTGGACTACAAAGATTGTGAGACCCTGTCTCAAACAAAAACAAAATAAAATAAAACCCTAAGAGCAGTTTTATTTATAAGATATAAAAATTCTAGCAAAAATAGAATCAAGTTATATGTCAATAAACAGAAGGTTTTTCCAGGACTGCAAAATGATTCTAATATTAGAAAATGAACAATGTTTTACTCCAACAAATTAAGAGTTCATTTTCATTTGATCCCATCAATAGATGCTTAAAAGATATTTCAGTCACTATAGCAACCCTTCCCAGTAATACTCCCAAGTTAAGATGCAGAGGAAACCACAGATGTACAGTAATAGTATTGCCATAAAAACCCTCTACCAAATGTGCCAATGAGAGCATTAGGGAACATTTCCATTTTCAGTACATTCAAGGCCCAGGGTTCCATCTCTACCACTATGAAACAAAAAGACAAAAAACAAAAACAAAAACCCAAAAAGCATTTCTTTTCAATTTCAGCATGTGCAAGGCCCTGGATTCTATCTCCAGCACTGTAAGACAAACAAACAAAATAATCCCCCCACCCCCAGAAAATTTTATTTAAAATAAGGATCTGGACAAGGTAGTCTGCTATGACCATTCCAAGGTGAGTTTGTTTTGGAAGTTCTGGCAAACACAAAAAGAAAAGAAATAAAAGAAAAATACATAACTGCAATAAACAATTGAAGGGAAGAAGGAAAGATTTTTGCTGCGTTATGAAATTCTAAGGCACTGTGTCAGAAGATCTGAGGGAATACAGAACACAGGGTAAAGATTAACAAGACACCACACTGATAACACTAGCTTTTCTTTGTTCTAAGAAATAATCTATTCATAAAATAATAAGATCATCTGGGAATATGAGTGATGATGGCAGATCTGTACATTTTAAGTGAGGAAGAGTCTTAGTGAAGATCACAAAATAAGGTATGAAAAAATGAGAAAAAATCTGTTTGGAATGGAAAGACAGAATGTGACAAAATGGTCAATTCTCCTATATACAATGACAATTAGAATTATATACATTATACAATGACAATTAGAATTCCAACAGTTTGGGGGCATAGGGAGGACAGGAGCCTACACAACACAATCTCAAGCTTTTTCATGGAAGAATTAACACTCAAGATAGCAGAACAAGAGTAAAAAGGAATTGCCTTCCCAGACCTCAGAGTCCATTGGAAAGCCGGTGTGAGGTAAAGGTGGTATAAGTGTAAGAAGCAGATCAATGAAGAAGAAGAAACCCTAGGAACAGTCGTCCATATGAGAATTTAATATATATTATATATCAAATGTATAGTTCAATTTAGTGGGAAGATAATAAATTATATTCAGAACAATACCAGTATAGCTAGTTTGCCATCTAAAATGAAATAAAACCCCTATTTTTTAACTCTCTACAATAACACATCCCCGAGAGATTGAAGTTTTAACTCTAAATAATGAAACAAAAAATTATTACAGCAATATCTAGTGGAATTCATAGACAGAGACCAAGAAACTGTTATAAGATTGGAAAACACAGAGACTATAAAAATATAAAGATGACATATTAAAAATGTGTCCCACAAGACATACAATTATTATTTGCCAATTAAGGTAACATATAAAAAATCTACTTCCTGATCGTGTAGCGGCTCTGATCTCAGCAGACCACCAGAGAGTGCTGAGTTTGGCCTCCCTCTGGCCTTTCTCTAACAGAGGGGCTGAGAACACAGGGGACTGCCTGAGAGACTTGCCTGCACATGGTGATGAGCTTCCCCTAATTGCCCAATACCCATCCCCCTGCCTGGGATTTTGTGAGGCCCCTCCCAAAGCCCCCAGGGCAGATCTGGCTTTGGTAGGCTAAGGCTGAGATCTTAGCAGACAACCTGAGAGGGTGGCCTGCCTGAGAGCAGCCCAGATCCTGCCTCCATGTGGTAAAGAAAGCCTGAGTGTACCTGACTGGAACCTGAATTGGGCTTCGGTGGGTACCCCTGAATAGCTAATCTGAAGCCATCAGTTCCTTCCAAATTAAAACTGAGAGAACCTGAAACCTGTACCAACCAACCTTACATAATCAATAAAGAAAGGATCCGGATAATACAAACAGAAGCATACTTCAACTTAATTCTCATATCAGAATCATAAACAAGAAATTCATATGCCAAAACCACAATGAAAGGATAATAAAATGGAAACCCAAAACACTATGTCCCCACCAAGCCCCACCAATCCTGTAGAAGAGTTCTACAAGGAGAACCCCCTAGAGATAATGCAGGACACTGAATTTAAAAGAACAATCATAAACATGATCAAGGAATTCAACTTCTGAATGAATTCAGAAAAGAGATAGAAACATTGTAGAAAACTCAGGCAGAAATGAAGAAGGAAGCGCAAAACTCAATAAGCCAACTTGAAACAACAGGGGAAAGAATCACCGCTAGAATGAATGAAAAGGAAAATAACACTGGAGGATAAAGTGGAAGAATTGGACCACTCAAGCAAAGATGATGGAAAATTTAAAAAAATACAGGAATGGAATATGCCAGAACTGTGGAACACCATGAAAAGACCAAATGTATGGATCATAGGAATAGAGGAAGGAGAAGAATTTCAGGTTACTGGTATTGAACAGACCTTAAACAGGACTGTAGAAAAGAATTTTCCAAAATGAAGGAAAAACATACCCATACAAATACAGGAAGCACATAGAACACCAAACAGACAGGACCAGAAAAGAAACTCCCCATGACATCATAGTAAAAACACTAAATGTACAGAACAAAGGTACAGAACAAAGAGAGGATACTGAAAGCAGCAAAAGAAAACCAAGTCACATACAAAGGAAAGCCCATCAGAATTACAGCTGACTTATCAGTGCAAACTATGAAAGTCAGAAGAGCCTGGACCAAGGTATTTCCAGTTCTAAATGACCATAGATGCCAGCCCAGAACACTTTACCCAGCAAAAATGTCTAGTATAGTTGAGGGGGAAAGAAAAATCTTCCATGACAGGAAAAGCCTGAAAGAATACATGTCCACAAAACCAGCCCTTCAAAGAATATTTGAAGCAACACAGGGAGCTGAGAGAGAAGCAACTATACCCCAGGGGCAACAAAAGAAAATAAATAAAGGTATAATCTAGGAAACACAAAATTAGAGAACACAAACAGCTATCAAAATGATGGCAACCACTACACATCTTTCACCCATCTTTTTGTTGTCTGCAAGAAACTCGTCTCACTTTCAAGGACAGACACTATCTCAAAGTGAAAGGATGGAACAAAATATACCAGGCAAATGGCACTAAGAAAAAAGCAGGTGTAGCAATTCTAATATCTGACAAAATAGACTTTAAACTAAAACTTATTAGAAGGGGCAAAGAGGGCCACTTCATTTTGATCAAAGGAACAATGAATCAAGAAGGTATTACAATCATGAACATATATTCACCAAACTCTGGTGCACCCAACTTCATAAAAACAATACTACAGGACTTTAAGACACAGATTAACCCCAACTCAGTAATAGTAGGGAACTCCAATACCCAACTGTCTCCATTAGAGAGGTCAATTGGACAAAGAATAAACAGAAAGATGTCTGAATTAAATGATACCATACATCAAATGAACCTAACAGACATCTTTCAAATATTCCACCCAAGCACCAAAGAATACACTTTCCACTCAGCACCCCATGGTACTTTTTCAAAAATCTATCACATACTGGGCCACAAAACCTCAACAAATACAAAAAAATTGAAGTAATTCCATGCTTTCTATCAGACCACAATGCAATGAAGCTCAAAATCAACACTGGATAAAGCTCTAGTCACTACATGAACTTGTGGTGATTGAACAACACACTCCTAAACAATGAGTGGGTCAAAGGAGAAATTAAGAAAGAAGTAAAAGAATTCCTGGAATTCAAAGAAAAGGACAATACAACACAACACAACTTCTGGGACACATTAAAAGCAGTCCTAAGAGGGAAGACACATTTATGTTCAAAGCCTTAGAGGGAATTGGACTGGAGGGAACATACCTCAATATAATTAAAGCTATATACAACACACCCACAGCCAACATCATTCTAAATGGAGAAAAACCGGAAGCATTCCCATTAAAATCAGGAACCAGACAAGGTTGTCCACTATCTCCATTCTTTTCAACACAGTGCTTGAAACTCTTGCTAGAGCAATAAGACAGGAAATTAAAGAATGACTAATTGGAAAAGAAGAGGTCAAACTATCACTTTTAGCAGATGATATGATACTATACCTAAGAAGTCCCAAAAATTCCACCAGAAAAGTCCTAGAACTGATCAACATTTTCAGTATAGTGACAGGTTATAAAATCAATCTACAAAAATCAGTAGCCTTTCTATATACCAATAACAAGCAATTGGAGAAAGAATGGAGATAAAATGCTCCCATTCACAATAACTGAAAAAAATACACACACACACACACACATATATATGAAATTGAATGGGCAGTAGTAAGGGGATGGAGGTAGGGGAAGGAGACCAAAATATGATCAAAATATTGTTTAAAATTGGCAAAACTCAATAAAAAGGGGAAAACTTAAAAGAGATTGTGGTGCTTTGAATGAGAATGTCCCTCATAGGCTCCAAGTATTTGGACATTTCTCTTTCCAGTTGGAGGTGCTAACTGGGAGGTTTTAGGAGGTATGGCCTTGCTGGAGGATGTGTATCACTGGAGGCAGGATTTGAGAGTTCTTAAACCCTGCTGCTTTTCCAGTTTCTCTCTGCTTTCCATGCCTGCTTGAAGATGGCTCCTGGGCTGCTTCATTGTACCTGGTGTCTTCGGGTTTTCAGAAGAAATAAAGTGAGTTCATGGCTGATTAAAGGGCCATTCTAGTGGGAGCATGAAAGAAAGTGGTGCTGAGAGCAAAGTAGTTCCAGAGGGAAATAAGGACTTAAGTAGCAACTGAGATATTTTGACAAAGTATCTGGCTGCTGTCTGCCCTGAGGCTAAGAACTTGCCTGAGGCTAAATGGGATAATATTTTTGGCTGAAGAAATTTCAAGACATCTTAATGTAGAAAAGGTAGTGTGGCTATTAATGGAGATTATTATGCAGATCTTTAGTGAAAAAGAGAAAATGGGGTAGAAAGATGCAGAATGTACAATCTGAATTGAAAAAGAGCACTAGCAAGTAAGAAGCTTCTGTACAGCAAAGGAAACAATCAAAAAAGTGAAGATAAAACCAACAGAATAGGAAAAGAATCTTCACCAGTGGCACATCTGACAGGAGTTTAACATCCAGAATATATGAAGAACTCAAAAAACAAAGAATTCAAGAACTCAAATGACCCAATCAAAAGATGGGCTAAAGATCTAAACAGAGTTCTTAAAGGAAGAAATAAAGATGGCTAAGAAACATCTTAAAAAGTGTTCAACACCGTTAGTAATTAGGGAAATGCAAATTAAAACCACCCTATGGTTTTACCTTACCCCAATCAGACTGGCTACGATCAAGAGAACAAATGATACCAAATGTTGACAAGAATGTGGAGAAAGGGGAATGCTCATTCACTGCTGGTAGGATTGCAAACTTGTGCGGCCTCTATGGAAAACAGTGTGGAGAACTCTTAAAAAACTAAAAATGAACCTACCATATGACCTGGTTATACCACTCCTTGGCATATACCCAAAGGACTCGTCCTATTATAGAGACACTCGTACAACCATGTTTGTTGCTGCTCTTTTCACAATCGCTAAGAGATGGAAGCAACCTAAATGCCCCTCAACTGACTAGTGGTTAACAAAAACGTAAGATATTTACACATTGGAGTTCTATTCAGCAGTAAAGAAAGATGAAATGATGAAATTTTCAGGTAAATGGATAGATCTAGAAACTGTTACACTAAGTGAAGTAACACAGACTCAGAAAAATAAACAACGTATGTTCTCCCTCATATGTGGATCCTAGCACCAAATCCTTTTAAATTCCAGGTCCTTTTAATAAGATGATGCTATACAGCCCTTCTGCATGAAATAACTACCATCATTACCAGTTCAGCTGAGCTTGATTGCTAAACATCACCACAATTGGGCTTGTTGACAGTTGTGCTCATTCATTAAAGGAGGGCCAAGCAGGGTCATTGGACCTTGCTGCATAATCCAGCCACTCTTCCCAGCCAACTCTATGTAATTTGGCCCTAATCACACATGGCCTTCTGGATTTGGAGTATACAGTTGGGGGAAAGCTAGGCAGAGAAGGCATGACCCATGCTGGTTAAAGGCGTTCCAGTGTGCATGCCCTTAGGTCATACATACACCTCAGCAACCCCTCACTTATCTTGGTAAGTAAGCTCAATAAATTCATTGGTTCCCCAGTAAAACTTTAATCAAACATTGGCTCAACACTAGAACCTTGAAAGGGAATAAGCATTACTTAGCCTTCCCAGGCAAAGAAGTCTCACAACAGATGGAAAGTTTATTTGTTAATGCTATTGTGTTTCATAATTATTTTTTTTTAAAAAGAAAACAAGATTGTAAAAGATGTTAAAAGGATATTGGAATGGAGATATTTTCCAAAATAGAAAAAATGAGAAAGCCTAAGCAAGTGATGAAGGTCTGTTTAGGTTTGTTATGATATATAAAGGATGAGACAAAAATAATACACACATAATCTTAAAATGTCTATGGTCATAGTTTAGTCAACTAGTTTAAGGAACAAAATATGTATCTAGTCAAAGTTTATCTGAGAATATTTGTTTTTTTACCCAAGCCTTATCTACATAGCACATGATAATTAAAAGTACCAGACTGGTGGAACTAACCTTATTGGATGTTTAACAGCCATAGTTTGAGGCCTATACTAATGTGGTCAATGGGACTTAAAGGACAGTTTTTGCCTTTCTCTCCAAGGTCGAGTAAGTTCCAGGGGACTATGGAACATCTCTCAAAATGTACTGTAATTGTGGTGAGTCACCTGGTGTCCAGTCTACAAAGAGGAGGGGCAACTCAGAGGAAACATCTCATTCATGCTTCCAAGTGAAGCCAGTCATGGTGGAGCAGGACCTTTGACTTATCTTCACATTGATGGACCTGGAAAAAGACAGGAGCCAGGAGCTCCTCCCAAACCCATGTGACCCCCAAGAACAGATCCTCAAATGACCTTAAGGGTAAAAATAAATTGATTTATTTGGGCCAAACTGTTTGGTCTTAAACACCCAAAAGGAAAGTATAACCAAAGAGTAAAGTCATCAGTATATTTCTTTAAGAATTCAAGGGATTATACTTCCTAGACATTAGGCTTTAGTCTATATAAAAAGTTATTTATGTGGGGCATGGTGGCGCATGCCTTCAATCCCAGCACTCGGGAGGCAGAGGCAGGCAGAGCTCTGTGAGTTTGAGGGAGGCCAGCCTGGTCTCCATAGCAAATCCAGGCCAGGGAGACCCTGTCTCAAAAAGACCAAAAAAAAAAACAAAAAACCAAAACCAAAGTTATTTAGACAATTATTTCTCATAGATGATTTTGTTCTTAACCAGAAAGTGCTGCTCTTTGAAGATATAAGACTTCAAATCTTGGTCTGCAGGTGATCTGCCTACCTGTAGCTAAGAGAAACAACCTGCTGTTGTTCCAAAATGATGGATAAATTTGTTTCTCCCCTATCCAGAAGCCTTTGAGAGGGAACTGACACTGATTCTAACCACTCCAACAGCTATCAAAATACCTGAGAGCAAATCTTGAATCCAATACTCTCAAGTCCAGCCTTGGAAGACAAAAGAAAAATGAGGAGGAACCCAATAGAGGGATGCTTTCGGAAGCCCTTGTCAAGAAATTCCAATGGACTCTCATATGAACATTTGAAAATTGCCCTGTTTTGACTTTTTCTAGTTCCTTGTCTAGAACTTGTATTACTCCTGCTTTTATTTCTCCTTCACATCTCCTATTCACCAGTCAAGGACTTTCTTATCCCCCTACAGATAAGAGTTATGCAATTTGGGAGTCTTTTAGATAGACCCACTGGAGGGGTACTCCAATTGCCTCACCCTGTGTCCCTGTTCAGCATGGAAGAAGCCAGAGTGGTCTGCGTCCTGATTCCCTATTGGCAATTTGGGTAACCTCTTCAGAGGATGATGTGATAAGAATAGGAGGTAGGAATTGGCTAGGCAGTTAGGGTAAAAAGACCCCAAAGAAAAGTAGCCAGTTTCTTGGCTAAAATTCACAATGTCCTTGGGCCTCTTAGCAACATACTCCATTCCAAAGGCCAAAAATATCGAAAATATTTGGGAGCTTTTATCTAATCTTTAAAAGATTTTAGTGTTACCCCTTCAGAGGGGGGAATGTTAGAGTAGCCAAAAGCACCATTAAAAAAATAAAGCAAAAGAACAAAGAGTACATGAGGTTATCAGAAAAAAAGTGATGGGAGATATGGGAGGAGTTGGAGAGAAGGGAGTGTGCATGGATTTGATCAAAACATCTTATATGCATGTATGAAATTCTCAATAAATTATTTTTTTTAAATAAAAATAAAAAAATCTACTTCCCATATGCATGGTATTATAAGCAAACCCAAACCACAAATGATAGATTTGTGGAAAATATTGGTAACTAAAATGACAAATAAGATATAATATAGAAAGTGATTTTAAAAACTAGGATGACCTAACAAAAACTAAAGAATAAAAAATGAGGGTTCACAGAGACATAAATTAAGACAAATGTACAAAAAGATGCTGAAATTTTTCATAGGGAAATGTGAATTAAAGTAACAATGACATATAACACCCCATCCATCAAACCTGCCAAAATGAAAGAGTATTACATCTGAGTTAAGAAATTGGCACTATCTATTAAAGTAGATATGTTTGTTTAAAATAGACACTGAAGAATAAACTGTGGTATACGGATGCAATGCCGCATCACTCGGCAAAGGACTACAGTATGTGGAAGAGTGTGATGGTTAATCTCAACTGTCAACTGATGAGATGTCGCATCTCCTGGGAGACTTGTCCTTGGGCATGATTATCTGAACTAGGTTAATTGAGGTGGGAAGACCTGCTCATTTCTTAATTAGGTTAACTGAAGTGGGACGGCCTGCCTGTTGTGGGTGGCACCATTCCCTGGGCTGGAATCTCAGACTGCGTAAAAAGGAGAGCGTGAGCTAAGTACAAACACTCGTCACTCTCTCGTCTCTCTGATCATGGATGTAGTGTGACCAGCTGCCTCATGCTCCTGCTCTGCACTCCTTGAGCTTCAAACCCAAATAAGCCCTTTCTCCCTTGTCAGGTTATTTTATCACAGCAACAGGGAAAGTAACAGAGACGAGCAACATGGTTCAATCTCAGAAATATTATGATGACAAAATCTAGACACACAAGAGTCCTGAGTGTGTGATTCCATTTACACCAAGTTCTAGACAATAGAAGACCAACTATAGCATCAGAACCGAGGAATCAGGATACTTCACTGTATGTGGCATTCTTTGCAAAAGTGAGAACAAGTGGAACCCCATCCACATAGGACAGGAGAGTGGATCTCTATCACAGACCAGTGCACTGCAGAGGAAAAAGACAGGAATTAGGGCTAGAGAGAGGGCTCGGCCATTAAGAACGCTGGCTTTCTTGCAGAGGACCCAGGTTTGGTTGCCAGCACCCACATGGCAGCTAACAACCATCTGTAACTCCAGTTCCAGGGGATCCAACACCCTCTTCTGACCTCCACGGGCACTGTACAACATGGATGCACTTACATCCATGCAGGCAATACACTCATACACATAAAATAAAAGTAATAAAACATTTTTTAAATAAAAAGACAGGGACTGAGTTGCAGGGATTTCTGGGTTATTAATGATCAGCAAGATTCAGAAAAGTACGTATAACGTCATCCAGTTTTGTGGAGCAACAATCTTTGTATTCAAGTGTCTATATACTCGTAAGTATTCCATGTCTGTACCTCGTTATGGAAATATGGAGTAAAATACAAAATATGCACATTGGAATTTATTTTCAGCTTTTTTGAGATGGAATCTTGTGATGTAACCACAATATGGAACTCCATCCTCCTGCCTCAGCCTCCTCAGTCACTGGGCTCCTCAGCATGTGGCATGCCTGGCTCAAGCATGTCAACATGGATTACAAGACTGAGGGATGGAAGGAAAAGAGGAGGAAGTACACATGATCATGATTGTGCATTTACAGAATTAAAAACTATTTATAGGTAATTAATGCTGCTTTTCTTGTCGATCTTTTAAATTTGGCTCTTGGATTCAACTAGAACTTGACAGCATTATTTTGGTCCTTCTTCAATTTTACTAAATTGAACCTTAAACTTCTTGGCTTGCTCCTGTGAACACACTCAGTATGAACCCAGGCTTTGAAGCCAGATAGCAAAACTCCTCCATCCATACACATGACATCTTCTGAGAACTGCGGCAGAGAAGAGAGTCCTGGCATCTAAGGGTGCCAAGAAACTCAGAAGGCAAGAAGAAGAATTTGAAATATATAAAACTATATATTAAATCTATGCCAAATAGAAAAATATATCAATAAAGATGGAATTCTAGGGATTGGGTTTGTAGCTCGACTGGTCGGGTGGCTTACTTGCCATGCTTGAGGCCTGGGCTCTAGCCCCAGCACTGCATAAAACTGGCTGTGGTGGTGTTCACTTGGCATCCCAGTACTCAGGAGGTGGAGACAGGAGGCTCAGAAGTTCAAAGCCATCTTTGGCTACATAGTGAGTTTGAGGCCAGCCTGGGCTACCAGGAATCCTATCTCAAAGCGACAAAAAAGACCAAATCCTAGGCTTCGCCTGCCTAGCTTGGTCTTACTCCCCTCCCTGATTCCAGCTGCCTTCAGTGCTGTTTTTATTGACTACTTTTATATTTTGTTCTTCATAGAGCATCTTTGTATTAATTTTGATTTCCAAAATCATTGCATTAAACCATTGTTTACCTTGAGCAGGACATAGTGGTGATGCCTGTTATCCCAGCTCCCAGGGTGGCAGAGGCAGGAAGATCACGAGGTCAAGGCCAGTCTAGATGACTTAGCAAGACTTTGCCTCTGAATTAAGAAAAGGGCTGAGGATGTAGTTTAGTGGTCATGTGCTTTTCCAGCTTGTGGGAGGCCCTGGGTTCAATCCCCCAGTACTGCAAAATTTTTAAAAATTATTTACCTAAATTTCTGAGGTTTTGGGGGCAGCCCTTACATGTGCCTGATGGTAAGCATCCATCTCATATCTCACCCTGGTCTCTGACACACTTATTTCTGTCCTATAGCACCTGAGTGAAGCTGAACAGAACCCAGTATATCTTTGAGGCTCAGTTTTCTCATCCACAGAGTAGGGATAGTAGAAACGATAAACTTTCCCTTTTCACAGGACTGGGGTGAGAAACTCAGAAGGCACAGCTGTGGAACTGCTTGTCCTTCTGTTTGTTCTTATCACTAGACCTACTCAGGAAGGGGAGCCTTGCTCCTGCAAGTTTGGTCCCCTAGCCTTGAACATGCTACCTGAGTGAGCTAGGCTGCTTATACCCCTGGAATCTGGTCTTGTTTAGATAGCTCTTGGGCAGTGGCCTTCATTCATCATGCCCTCCACCCCCATCTGTGCATATGACAGATGACATCTCTTATGCTATAACAGTGCTTTTCTTAACTTGAATACAAGAGAAATCCCCCCTCACATTCTCAGAATCTTGTTTTAAAAACTCCCATGGATGCTAGGGATGAGGCTCAGTTGGTAGAGAACTCATCCAGCATGCATGAAGCCCTGGGTTCAATTCCCAATGTTGTATAAACTGGGCATGGTGGCACATACCTATAATCCCAGCACTTGGAAGGTAGAGGGAACAGGGTGAGAAGTTTATGGTCATCCTTGTTACATAGTGTTTGAGGCTAGCCTGGGATATATAAGATCCTGTCTCAAAAACAAAACAAAACACAACAAAGGAAAACTCAATGGTAGAGCACATGCTTAGCATGTGTGAAGCCCTGGGTACAATCCACAGATCTAAAGCAGACCAACGCACTACACTGAAACCTGTCTGGGATAGGTCAGAAGAGCCTGCATTTCCAACAAGATCCAGGTGATGTTGGGTTATTCGTTCCTAGACCTTACTTGCTTTGCATAATGAGGAACTATGAGGCCAGCACATGGTGAATGGGTTAGAAAGACCCTGAAATAGCCCCAATACCAAGCCTACATACCAGGCCTGGCTGTGAACACTTTCATCTTCACCATAGCCCTTCTGACAGCTACCAGTCAAAGATCATAAAGGGCACACCTCTCATGATGTACAGGTAGATTTATTCAGTTTTTCAGGCAAGTGAGGACCTAGCCTAATAAAGCAGAGGGGGAGCTGGAAGGGTTGATTATGGGATGGGGCCATGTAGAAGAGTCTCAGCAGAATAAAAGACACGAGGAGGAGCTACTTTGGGGCTTGGTGAAGGGCAAGAATAATTGGGTAATATGCAAGTCAAATGGATGATAGTGGGTATCTTTTTAATGTGTGTGTGTGTGTGTGTGTGTGTGTGTGTGTGTGAAGGTGCATGTGTATGTTTATGCATGTGGAGCACCTTAGCTGTTGTTCCTCAGGGGCCAACCACCTTGATTTACAGAAAGAATCTCTCACTGACCTGGAATGCACCAAGCAGGCATTCTGGCCATTGCCAGAGGCTGGCTGGCCATTGCTTCTGGTGGATGGATGGATGTTTGTCTGGAAGGATAGAGAGTCCACCGATACAGAAACATGAATGTGGTCAGTCACAGAAGGGCATCTTTGTTTGGGTTTGCAATGTGTTCTTCTCTCTGTGTGTTATCATAGCTACCAATGGGCTCTGTTCTGATGTGACCATGGAGTGACTTTGTCTGATGGCTGTTTTTACTGAGAACGGAGCTGTTTTCCTTGGGGAAGCCTGCAGTCACTTTTATCCTTTGACCTGTGTATGTCAGGCCCCTCACGTTGGAACAGCTTCCTTAGAATTTTCTGACTCAAGGCTGGTCAAGCTGGCAATGCATCCTGGTCATGCCCATGCATCCTGAGCCTCAAATGGAACTCATGCAGCATTCAGAGAGGACCCTTCGGAGAGTTCTGGAGTCTTTAGGCTGAGCACATGGTTACTCAGTGCACTGTGGAGTATGCATGCCTATGTGACTGTCCTATGGCCCTGTGTCTGGACACTTGTTGCAGGAGGACAGTCTGGCAAGCAGACTGTTTCGACCATCCACCAATACGGTATTTCTTTTGGAAGACTGCATGAGATTGAGTTGACAGAATGGTCCCAGCTTGGTAATTTGGAATGACTCAGATTGCTTAATAGAGGCTGGGGAGATGGCTCAGGGGGTAAAGTGTTTGCTGCACAAGTACAGGCACCTGAGTTCAATCCTCAGAACCCTTGTGAAAAAGTCAAGTGTAGTGTAATCTCAGTGATGGGGAGGTGGAGACAAGTGGATTCCTGGGACCTGCTGGTGAGCCAGTCTAGGTCACTGGGTGAGTTCCAGGCCAGTGAAAGATGCTGTCTCACAAAACAAGGAGGATGATGCCTGAGAAATGACACCTGAGGTAATTTTCTGGCCTCCTTATGCATGGACACATGCACACATACACACACACACATACACACATATTGCTTATAATGAAGGGGAGTCCCATAGAAAATTTGCTTGAGACCCCACATCCCGTGATTGGACCCGATCACGGCCTCACCAGCAGGTGCTGGAACTACTTTCCATTTTCACCATTATCACCCCATCATCCAGAAGAGCAAGCTGAGGTTCACACGGGTTCAGTAACTCTTGTGCGGTGAAGGGGGGTGTTGAACCCTGGAGCTTGCTCCTGAGCTTCTGATCTAAGCACTACTTTCTCTTCCCTCTGTCCATGACTCCACAGGTATCCAGCAGCTCGCTGTGAGCCCTGAAATGCTGATGTGCTGACACTGCTGAGTTTTTAAACTGCTGAGGTAATCCCACACTCCTTCCTGGGGATGGAAACCTCATGCATCTTTCCCTTTTGCTCTTGTCCCGTTCTTTCCACTTAGCTCCTTTGCACTGCGTCTAACTGGGGGATGTGTGTGTGTGTGTGTGTGTGTGTGTGTGTGTGGTGTTCACATGCTCCTTCTGAGCTCCCACCCTCCCCTAGTCCTGGTTTGCTCCAGGATGACAGGAGCACTCCAGAGCTTCAACTTTGGCTCTGTACGGCCATCAGAGTCTGAACAGGAAGGCTGTTCTCTCACATGGCAGGCGGATGGTCCAGATTGCTGGGGGTGGTGCTGAGGTTAGCTGTGAGGAGGAGGTGGCGAGCGTGTGGGCAGGGCTGTGAAATGTGCTAAGTCCTCTATTATGGGGTCAGCCCACTTAGTGTGGTCATCCTCCACTCTGCAAGTTTCAGGAACTGGAAACAGAGACGTTGAGCCTTATTAATTCCATGCATTTGTTCGACATCTTTTCAACAGTTCTGTCACTTCTTTGAGAGGAGGCCTGTTTACTTCTGTGGAGAAGACTCTTAAACAAAAAAGCATTAGGAAACCTTCTATATGAGATGGGTGGCCAGCCCACCCTTAGAGGCAATGTTCACGAGATGGTTAAAACTGATCATCAATCTGACAGGATCTAGCATCCCAACAGAGGCAAGCCTCTGGGCATGTCTGTGTGGGAGTGTCCAGATTAGGCTAAGTGGTGTCGGAAGGCCACCACCATCTCAAGGGCTGGGGTCCTGGCCTGAATAAAAAACAGAAAGCCAGCTGAGCACCAACACTTGTGTCTCTCTTTTTCCTGACTGTGGATGCAATGTGACCAGTTGCCTCACGCTCTTACCACCGTGAAGTCCCTGTCATGGACTGCATCTTTAAACTGTGAGCCAAGGTAAACCTTCCATTCCCTAACTTGCTTTTGTCAAGTATTTTGTCACAACAATGGAAAAAGTAGCTACAGTCCACGATGGAAAGAGCACTGGCTTTGGAGTCTACTGACCAGACCTGGAATCCAAGCTCTGCCAGGGGCTTAGATATATGACTCTACAACAAGTGACATAAGCTCCCTGTGCCTTGGTTTCCTAATCTGAAGGGTGGGGATAATAACTCTCAAGCAGGTGCTGTAGAGAATGAACAAGATCATGTTGAGGCAGGCCTTATGAGGTCCATGATTGGCTACTGCCACCCGTGTTCATCCATGACTGTCTCACTGAGGAAAACTTGAAGTCTTGGGCTGCATACCCCTAGCGATACTCCAGAAAGTTGTAGATGTCTCTCCCATACACATAGTCACTTTTGAAACACTGCTTGCAAACCATTCACCCATCAATACATCTTTATCCCTGTTATCCCTCAGGTGATGAAGTTCAAAGACTTTCCAGTCCCTTATACAATGGAAGCTTCGTTCATTTATCCTAAGTGCCTACTCTCCACAGTTAAATGGAGAACTAGTCCAAATTCTACTTAACCTTCACAATGACCTCAACAGTTGGCCATCTTCTAGTTGCCTTCAAAATATTTGATTTACCTGTCTCCAAGGGTTTTTTTTTTTGGCAATTTTAAGTCTTTCTTAAAGTATATCTGTAGGAGCAAACCTTATAATTTTGGTCTCTGGCTCAGTGTTTCTGTATTGAAGGCCCGGAGATCTGTTGGCTCTGGAAACAACAGCCTCAGTGTAGAAAACTGAGCAAGAGGCCCTTGTTTGGGGGTCACTTGTGTCTGGGTTTGAACCTCACCTCTACTGTTTAGCAGTTAGTGTGCGACTAAGTCACATGCGTCAGGTTAGTGTGACGTTAGTGTCAGCCATAAACACTAGTAGAGGCCATTGGGCTTGTGCAGAACGTCAGGGAAAGATGCCAGGTGAGCAGCTGTGGCAGCTCCCCATGCTGTCTTCAGTGGCCAGTTGCGTACAGGTATGTCCAACCTGTGGGGGCCACATTCTGTGGGGACCACATGCACATCCTCATGCAGTAGCAATCAATGCCTACCAACACAAAGTCATAAACTCACTTAGACCATTATGAGACTGCGTGTGTATGGGCGGGAGAGATTTTGTTTTTCTGTAACTTGATTGTGTGGCTTTGTAGCATGAACTTCGTAGATGACATCATGCATCATGTTACAGTGTAAAAAGGTTGAACAAAAGCTCCACATGCTCCTCCTTGACTACTACCAACTGCCTCCAACTGACTTTCTGACCTCAGCCTGTCCGTGCTTAATTAGAGTCAGCCCTTGGTCCATGCAGGTTCTCCAACCAGACAATATTTGGGAAAATACTATAACTTGTAGCAAATATGTCCACCCATTTTCCCCTTATCATTATCCCTAAACAGCACAGCACAACTATTTACATAGTATTTACATTATGCTAGGCATTACGAGAACTCTGGACTGTGGAGGCTACAGGCAGATACCACGTCACTTTATATAAGGAATGTAGTCATCCATAGACTTTGGTATCAACAGTAGTCCTGGAGTCAATGCCCTCAAATACAAAGCATAACTACACTACCAATTTGTACTTCTAGAAAGTCACTTTTATTAGAATGTTTTTCTATTTTAAAAAATGCCCCCAAATTCCCTCCTTATTAGTTGGTTGTGCACTTAGAGCCGTGCATGGAAACTTCCCTCTGACTCTTGGCCAGTTGTTCTACCTCCACCTCTCTTTGAACACCTGGGAGGTCTGATAGAAATGGAGAGATGCTAACGAGACTGCAGCCCAACCTCTCCTCCCTGTTCAGCACGTAGGATGTGGGCTTGGATCCTGTAGAGCCTGAGGAGCAATCAGCTGGGATCTGACTTGTGTCTCCAAGTGTAGAGTGAATTAGACACAAGTGTCCAAGGGAACTAGACACAGGGGTCTAGTTCACAGCATTGAAGTTGTAGATGAGAGACTCTGGGGAGAAAAGACACTACAAGAAAAGATGAGGGGCCTGGAGAGATGAGGGGCCTGGAGTGGTAGCTCACTGGTTAAGATCATGTACTACACTTACAGAAGACCCAATTTCAGCTCTCAGAGGCCACATCAGATGACTCACCCGTTACTCTAACTCCAGGGGATCTGACACCTCTGTCCCTGCTGGCCTCCTGCATGCACCCTCACAGACCCGCACACAGACACACGTACATATACAAAATTTAAAAATTAAAAACAAGAAGAGATGACAGTGAAACAGTTAGGGGACAAGGAAGTCTAAGTGGGTGATGAGAAGGGTCCCCAGTAAATCTGACCAAGGCCTACAGGTACAGGGATCCTAGGCCAGGCCCAGTCCTTTCCATCATATCCAGTAGCCCGTGGAGGATAAAGCGTCACATGATTTCCAAAGACAAGAGCAGCTGAATGGCCATGAAAGAATCTAATGCCCCTCGGTAGGAGTGGGTGGTACAGGCCTGCAATCCCAGCACCAGGGAGACCGAAGCCTCCCTGTGTGTCAGTGTGTGAGTGCTCATCACAGGAGAACCTGCATTGTGCATAGCCTTCATGTATGACTGCATCCAGGAAGAAACAGCAAAAGGAGTGGGGAGGCAAACCACAAGGGTTCTGCACTGGCTCATGGTTGAATGGTCAGGCCACCACAGGAGAGCACAGAGAAGAGCAGGAAGGTAGTGAGCTCACCTGGAGACTTCAGGAGACTGTCCGTCTGCCAGGTACAGCTGCACCCTAGGCAGGTGGAAAACAGTTCTTACTCAAGGCAAGTGGCAATCCCTGGGATGAGATCAAAGGGGAAGCACCTACAGAGGGAGCTTAGGGTCAGAGAAGGCAAAGGCTGTGAGTTGGATGCCATTGGGTGATCTAGATTCTAGGGAGGAGCCAATAGCACCTCACATCCCATCCCCAAAACAGGACGAATGGAAACAGAAGGAGGCCCTGGATCCACTGTTCTTCTCAGTCCTCTAAGTCTGCTGCCTGCCTTTCCTGGTCATCTCCACATCCACCCTTGGTCTGCTTCATGGTCCTGGCCTGGCCTGCTGCCCGCATCTCTAAGACTGCGGGTGTCCCCACTTCCTCCAGCAAACCTGTCGTTGCTGGCTTCTGCCTGTTTGTTGGTGGCTGTCACCTTCTCCCATTCCCTTCCTTACCCGGATTCCAAGCCTGAGGGGAAAGGGCTTTGCCCAGCCCAGAGCCCAGCAGTGCTGGGTAACAAAGCATGGGTACGTCAGTTGCTTGTAACTTACAGCATATGTAATATTTTACTTGTACTGTTTGTATTTTTAAAAATACACGCTTTCTTCATACCAGAAGCTCCCTGCCCGTTTTAGCTTAGTCACAGCTTTGAGAGTCCTGCCCACGACAGACCCTTCCCTGTGGGGCTGGCATTTGGTAACTTGGGCAACCAGAGCTACATCTTATTTTCTGTTCACTTGGCTTTTTGAAAACTTTCCCCACTGGCCTCTGTCAGTGCTTTCTCAAGCCTCCTTATCCCCAGGTTATGAGAACCCCTGTCGGCAGAGCTCTAGGTGTATTCCGTCTGGCACACCATAAATAACTACTGGAATCTCTAGGTGCTCATGAATCCGATGGGGTTAGAGTGGTCTGCTTAGCCCCGTGCTTCATTTAGGCACAGAATGTAGAGTCTTTACCAGCCTTCTCAGCCCTTCCAGAGGGAGGTATCAGGTCACGATGAGGCACCACCACTCCATCCTGAGTTCTTTCAACACCTGGTCTGGTGATATAGCTAGGTTGGTAGAGTGCTTGCCTAGCATGCCTGAGGCCCTGGGTTTGATCCCCTGCACCATAAACTGGATATGGTGGCTCACACCTGCAATGCTGGCACTCAGTAAGTAGCAGTAAGAGGATCAGAAGTTCAAAGCTATCTTTGAACAAAAACAGAACCAGCCCCCCCAAACAAACAAACGCATGGGTTCCACTTAGAATCGGAAAGGACAGGCTGATGGTGCATACCTGTGATCCCAGCACTTAGAAGGCAGAGGCAGAAGGATCTCCACAACTCTGAGGCCAGTCTAGCTACACAGTAAGAGTCTGCCTCAGAAAAAAAACCAAAACCACCTCACTCACATATGTGCATATGTGTACATGGGAGTGCACATGGATAAAGGCGCCCCCTCACAGTGGAGGGGGTGACAACGGCTACAGTTGTCTGAGCAGTTACCACAAGCCAGGCTCATACAAAGTTCCCCTAGGTGTTGCCTCATCCATGCTCACATCCCTGGTTACTGCTCTTCCTGCCTGTGGAATCTGGTCCTTGCTCTTGAATCACTGTGGAAATGCCAGAGGGACATTTCTCTGTGGGAGTGTTGGGAGCAGCACCAGGACCTCTCCATAGCCAGAAGCTGTGAGGTCACCTGTGGCAACTGGAAAGTCAGTTCTCTAGGATCTCATCTCCAGCACTTGTTCTCACCTGTCCTTTGACTGAAGCCCAGCATTTGGCTGTCACAGGTGGACTTCGGGATGCAATCAATGACATTTATCTTTCCCGCAGATATCCAGGACCTCTGGGGAATATGTGTTGTGACAATATTCCTGTAACAAGCAATGGTTGGTGGGATTCTAATTTCATGTATGAGACCCTGAGGTTTGATTAAGGATGGGGAGAAGAACAGGAAGAAAAAGAGGAGGAGGAGATGACAGCAGTCTAGGAGGGAAGGTTTCCTTAAATCATCTCTCCAATTTTGATTTCCAAACTTGTGTTCCTGCTTCAGTTGGAAAGCGACAGAAAATCAACAGTATAGATGTTGAATAATACTAGAAAGAGTGATTATTCTCCATTTTCCTAAACTGCTTGGGAAAAAAAATACATCTGGTTAAAACAGGAGAGAGAGAGAGCTTTGGCAGAACATAGGCTTGGATTTAAAACAAATAGAGATCAAATTTGGTGTTTAAGGTCAGTTGAGTAGCGTGAAATATTGGAAGGCTGCAGAGCTTCCTATTCAGAGAGAAGTAAAAAGAAAACCTTTAAAGACGTGCTCCATCCTATGCCTTGTAATGCTGTTCCACTCTAAAGTACCACTGGAACTTTCCAAGAATTGAAAGGTGATTTGAAAAGTTCAGTCTGTGGGAAAGGAGGGAGGCTGGGAAGGCAAGCGAGGGGAGGGGAAGCCAGTGGTGGCAGTGGGGGTTTTCTGTTTTGTTTTTAAGGAAGTGCGTTTTATTCAGCTTGGGCTCTATAACAAAATGCCTTCAGACGGGTTGGCTCTAAACAGCAACCATTTATTTCTCATGGTTCTAGAGTCTGAGAAGTCAAGGTCAAGGTGCTGGCCGACTCAGGTTCTGGTGAGTTCTCTCCCTGGCCTGCAGACAGCCACCTTCTTGCTGTCTATGCACTCAGCCTCTGTGCCGATCAGTCTTCACTGACTGGATTTGGAAACACATGTCTCGGGGTGTCTATGAGGGTGTTTCCAGAGAGATAACTGAAGTGGGAAGATCCACCCTCCATGCGGGTGTGACACCATCCCATGGACTTAAGTCCCAGACTAAATAAAAAGGGAAAAAGAGGAAGCCAGCTGAACATCGGCATTCATTGCTCTCTGTTGCTGATGACAGATGCAATGTGACCAGCCGCCTCACACTCCTGCTTCTGCAGGTCAAGCCAATCTGGCTGCCACACCTTCTTTGCCATGATGGACTGTGATTTCTTACCTTAAGTTGCGTTGGTCAGATATTTTGTCACTGCAAGAAAATTAGCTAATACAGCCTCTTGATGCAGAGAAAGCACATCTCTGGTATGTCTTGCTATAAGGATGATCATCTTGCCAGATCAGGACTCTAAGCCCTTATGACTCCATTTACCCTGCATTAATTAACAACCACAAAGACCAGATCTCCAAATACAGTCACACCGGAGCTTAGAGATTCAAAGTCTGAGGGGCAGAGGGGCACAAACACATGGGTTGTTTTCTAGCTGGAGGTTAAAGGCAGGAGCCAATGAGAGAGACAGGGGAATTTTGATAACAGAACCACCTTCATGAAGAATGAGGTAGGAGGGTAAGTGGGGTTTGCCAAGCAATGCTAAGGACCAGATATGTCCAGCTACAGTGATGGCCATCCATCCTTAGGTGGCACCTCGTCATGGAGGCCTCATCTTACCACTTGTTTTAATTTTTTGCAAAGCATTTAACCATACCTGATTAACGTCTTTGTGTGTGTGGATGCCTGTGTACATGTTCGTATGTGTGCAGCAGTGTGTGAGTGCACTTATACATATGTGTCTAAGTGTGTGGGAGCCAGTGGTCATCTTTGAGTGTCTTCCTTAGTCACTATCCACCTTGCTTTTGAGACAGGGTCTCTCACTGGCCTACGGCTCTCCAATGTGGTTCGTCTGGCTGGCCACTGAGCCCCAGAGATCCCCTGCCTCCACCTCCCCAGCACTCAGATTACAAGTGTACACCACCAGGCCCTGCTTTTTTGCTTGAGTTCTGGGGATTGAACTTGGAACCTCCTGCTTTCATGGAAAGTGCGTCTGTCTTACCCTGCCACCCCAAGCATGCAAATTCCATAAGACCCTGGATCATCTTGCCTCTCGGTATTTTGTAAGGTTTAGGGTAGCACCTGGCACAGTAATGTGATCTGTGGCCAATTGAACAGATAATTTTTATGCATTATTTTAAAAATTACTTTTATTTATTGTGGTGGAGGGGCTCATGTGCCATGACATACATGCAGAGGTCAGAAGACAATTTGCAGGAGCTTGTTCTCTCCTTCCACCATGTGGGTCCTGAGGATTGAACTCAGGTCCTCAGGCTTGGTGGCAAGCACCTTTACCCACAGAGTCATCTTGCCGGCCCTGAACAGATGGCTTTTTAATGGTACCAATTAGAAGACTTGGGTGGCAGTCTGCCTTTGCCATGTTCCCGCGATGAGAAGTGAGCAGAGTACAGTGTTCAGGGTGAGCCTTGGCAAGCCGAGGAGGGACCAAGAGGTCAGGACAAGGTGGGAATGAGGGGGGCCAAGGAGAAGCTGGGATGAGTGAGAAGGGAGAAGAGATGCAGGAAGAAAGGCAGGGAGATGACAAGAGGATGCAGAGAAGGGATGGCAGGCAGGTGGCCCTGAGCTGGAAAAGCAGATTCAGTGGGAATCTGTGGGAGAATCATGCACTCTGGCAGACAACTGAGGTGGAGAAGTAGAAATTGATAGGCATGTCCCACTGGTGTCCCTTGTCGTGGGTGGCTGACTGAAGCAGAAGTTAAGTGATATCAGAGTCTAGTTCACAGAGGCATGATGATGCAAGGTGGCCTTAGCGGCTGTGTTCCAGGAATAACAATTTGAAGTTAATGGGTACCAAGAGAATAAAGGACTCAATGGTCTGATAAATTTGGAAAACACCAAGTTAGAAAACTGATCCCACATATTACAAGGCTTCTACAAACCTTTCAAACACATTAAAAAGACTTCAAAAGAGAAAGTATATGGTGTGTTTCCCAAATGTGTCTTGCTGACAGATCCTGTTTCATCTCTAAGGAGCATCTCTAAGGGTCTGCTGTTTCCCTGGAACAGACATCCTCAAAGCGGGGCTCCTGGAGAGCAGTGGTGAGTGTTCACTCACCAGGAACCTGCTCGAACTGCAGAGTCCCAGGCCTCCCGGAGACCTACTTGCAAACTGGGAGATCAAGAACCACCTTGTAAGAAGCTCTCCAGCACTCACGTGGCAGCTGTTTCTAACTCCAGTTCCAGGGGATCTGACATCCTTTTCTGGCCTTTACAGGCACTGCACACATGTAGTACAGCTACAAGCAGAAAAAACACTCATATACACAAAAGACAGAAGGAAAAGAAGGGAGGGGGAGGGAGGGAAGAAGGAAGAAAACCTTCAGGCTATCCTGGTGCTCACTAGAGTCTGACAACCACCAAGTTAGAAAAAGCCAATTCACATTCATGTTTGGCAAAGTCTATTTGTTAAGGGGTTGGCTAAGGCACTTGCAATCACATAAGTCATGTAGTGTAACTGTAGAGGAGACATGGAGAAGAAAAACGTCTAATGGCAACGTACACATTACTGGATTGCAAAATTTAATACTAGTCTAATTGGTGTCGCATCAAAATGCCAACAAAAATGCTTTTGGATGAATGACTTTTCTTGAATTATTCATAGTTTGTCCCTTTGTTAGCAGGAACCAACATACTTTTCAAGTTGCTGTACGGGGCAGAGAAAGAAGCAAAAGTAGGTTTGAAATTTTTCTTTTCCATCTCCATCATCCTTTGACAGAAGTACAAAAAAAAAAAAAAAAAAAAAAAAAAAAAAAAGACAGAACTTTTGTTTGTTCTGAGAGAGGATCATGTAACCTCTGCCGACCTTGAACTCACTGTGTAGACAACCCTGAACTCCTGCTTCTATTACCCAAGTGCTGGAATTACAGGCAGGTACCACGATGCCCCCAGTAAATGCAATGCTGATGCCTCCCCTAAATGCAAGGCTGGGGGTGGAACCCAGGGCTTCATACATGCTAGGCAAGCACTCTAGCCAGTTACATCCCCAGTACTGAGAGGCAGAACATTTGTGAACTCCATCAGCTCTTGAATAACCACAAACAGACCCTATATATGGCTATATAAACTCACCATTTGAGGTTAGAAATTATTTGCAAAGAGCATTGTACATCAATCAGCTTAAAGGCCATGTACCCAGCTTCGTAATGAAAGGTTATTGATCGATACAGAAACTTATCAGAAGGTATTATTTCTTCAGATGTTAAAAAACATATATCCGTCTTTCTCCTTAGCAGAATAATTTAGACATGTTCACACCAGATATTTATAATGTGCAGAAGAGCTGTCAAAAATAACCAAGCTACGTGAATACTTCAACTGTACAATGGAAGAAAGAACAAAAAGAATCAAGGCGCATTTTTTTCAAAAGCAAAATCTGAATCTAAGACTGGAGTCTGAAAAGCACTGCAATTGTTTAATTACAACTTTATTTAGCGTGTGTATGCATGGGGGTGCATTGGAGGTCAGAGGACAACTTGCTGGAGTTGGTTCTCTCCATCTACCATGTGGGTCCCGGAGATGAAACTCAGGTGGTCGGGTGGTCAGGTTTGGCAGCAAGCTCCGCTACCTGCTGAGCCAACTCTCTGGCCCTGAAATGCATTTTGACCCTCACTTTTCTTTAAGGGTAAAAGTAACAAAGGAAGGCCCTTGAATAATTACGTAGAGTGAAATGATTGTGCTTTTTAAATGATTTGAGCTTTTGCTAGAAATAGTCTTAGTTTCTAATGCATTTAGACATAAAGATACATCAGAAGTCAAGAACATTTTTGTATGATGATTTGAACACAAAGGTTTAACTGCAAGAAAAAGAAGACAAGAAATAACCTCAACTGCTTAAGGTAGGCGTCTGTAGATCGTCCATTCTGTTTGCACTTTCTCAGTCCAGGCTCATCTCTCAGCAATACACGTGACTGACAGGGCACCCAAGACTCATGAAGTCTCATGGCTATTTCTGCTAAATGGGGACAGGTGGACTGGATAACGGTTAGACCAAGATCTCATTTTTCCAGTGGAAAACTCTGTGCTTCCTTTGTGAACTGCAGAGCCTTTGAATGATCCGTCACTTTCATGCCTTGCATCTCTGAAATATTTCAGCCACTGAAAAAGAAAGCTTAATTCTACAATTTTGTGCCTGATTTAGAGACTGGTTTGTCCTACCACACCTCATTTGATGGCACCACAGGTTGCAGAGTGCAAACTCATGAAAGCTCAGATCTTAAAAACCTGCCTTGAATCCCAGACTTCAAAGAGCATTGTGGAGGCTGGAGAGATGGCTCAGTGGTTAAGAGCACTGGCTGCTCTTGCAGAGAACCTGGGTTTGAGTCCTAGCACCCACAGGGTGACTAACAACCATCTGTAACGCCAGTTCCATGGGAATCTAACACCCTCTTCTGACCCCCACAGGCATTGCATGACATGGGTCTACTTACACCCATACAGGCAATATACTTATACACATAAAATTATAAAATATTAAAAAAAAAAAATAGCCAGGCGTGGTGGCGCATGTCTTTAATCCCAGCACTTGGGAGGCAGAGGTAGGCGGATCTCTGTGAGTTCAAGGCCAGCCTGGTTTACAAAGTGAGTTCCAGGACAGCTGGGGCTATAGGGAGACCCTGTCTCAAAAAGATCAAAAAAAAAAAAGAGGAAAAATAAAATAAAAAAACAAAAATAAAAGAAGACTGAATGTGGTGGTTTAATCCCAGTACTCCAGAGACAGAGGCACAAAAAAACAAAACCAAACAAATTAAAGAGTAAGATTTTTAAAAACATTCATATACTTTATAACATACAGCTGGAGCATAATCCCCATATACTCTCACTGCTGATTTTTCTTATGTCTAAATCAAGGTCACTGATACCAAGGGACCCACAGCCTAGCACTTTACTATGTGGTGGACTTGTTTCCCGATGTCCAGCCATGAATTATGGTAAACGCATTTTTGCTTCTTTTGAAATATCTTCTTTTCCTCCCTCTCCACTCCCTTTGAAGACAGGTTCTCCTGTGTCTCAGGCTGGGTCCAGTGCCCTTTGTAGCTGAGATTGACCTGGTACTTCTAGTTCTCCTGCCTCTACCTCCCAGCTGCTGGGATTACAGGCACCACCACACTTGGTTTATGTGCTGCTGGGGATGGAATCCAGGGCTTCCTAAATGCTAAGCAAGCAATTCTATACATTGAGTGGCATCCCCAGCTCCTGAATACTGTCTTCTGTTTCTTATAGGATGAGGCATAAATATCTTTTCCTCATTTTACAAAGTGGCTGAGATTAGAGAAATTAATGTGTGGGAAATACTTAATAATAATTAGTAATAATCATTACTAATAAGAGGCAAGATACCTGGGGATTAGGAGCAGTGTCTGAAGCTTGAACGCTCATTCAAATCCAGGCTGGACCACTCACTTGCCCTGGGCAGGTTACTTAATCTCTCTGTGCCTCAGTATCCCCACCTGAAAGATGGTGATGCCCGTACCTGATGACAGATGAAGAGTCAATGAGACTATATTGCAAGGGACCTTGAAAACCATCCCAGCACGTAGAACCGCTATATTGGTGCTATATATTTAATTCTTACCACAACCTTCATACAACTCACATTATATAGATAATGAGGCAAGATTTAGGGTCAGAGAGTCAACAGTGGACTCAGTTCCAAGCAACTGGAAGACCAAGTTTTCAGTACCCTACAAGACAGGACTACAAACACGTCTTGAGGAACAGTTAACACTCTTCTCTTCATGGTGGCATATGAGTATTCAAAACTGAGTTACCACAATCAGATTCCTGATTACAGTTGATCTCAAGTCCTCTCAGTGGAGTAGGTTATTGATGCTGGCAGGCCATAGCACTTTCTTCTGTCTTTCACAGGGAAAGAGATTCCCCTTCCCTTCTTTTAAAAAAATGATTCCTGTCTCTGGGAAATCACAATCAATGGACCCTAAAAAGGTACTCTCTCCTCCCTTGTCCACACTGCCCAGGAGGACATGGGCTACACTGAGGTGCTGATCCTTCTAGCTGTCCCTGGTGAGCCTCAGTGCTTCTCATGAAAGAGAGAAGGCAGGCTTTGAAAGCCGGCTCAGCCACGCTTTCTTGGGCTAGGCAAGAGACAGATCAGAGGCTGGGAAAGACTAAAAGTTTACTTGTGAGTGTGCATTACTGCCATCTGCTGGATGGAATGGGCATCAACCCAGCTCCAGAGCATCCTTTCTGTGTAATAGCAAGTTTACTGATTCCCAGGGTGGGTTGGTTCAGAACCAGGTGGCATGTTCACATCCTCTCACAGCATGAACTCTAAGTGTCTTCAGAGTTCCAAAATCTCACAACAGCTGTGCCCAGGAGGCCTTTCCTGTGAGTAATCAAAAGGTAAAAAAGGACTAGAGGTGCAGCTGGGTTGGTAAGAGTGCCTGCCTGGTGTGCATGAGGCCCTTGTTCAGTCTCCACACTGCATAAAACACACCTGTACTCCCAGCACCTAGAGAATAGGGGAAGGAGAATCAGATGTTCGAGGTTATCCTCAGCTACACACTGAGGTCAAGGCCAGCTTGGACTACATACGACCGTTTTAAAAAAATGTCAAAAAAGACCGTCTTTGAAACATTTTGTTTAGTATCAAAATTCCCTGATCAAATTTGGTATGTTCCAAAATGATTGATCTAACTGATTAGAGAACATCAATAACTATCAGGCCAGGGCATTTGGCAGAACTCGAATCCTCTTGTCAATAGCAAAAAGTACTTACAGGAAAGCAATCACGATCTGGTTTTTACTGTTCAAGTATCCAAGTTATTCATTACACACGAATATTGTATCCCTTAGTGAACTGAGGTGCTGGGTATTGTGGCACACAGCTACAATCCCAGAACTTGGATGACCAGGAGTTCAAGGTCAGCCTCAACTAGTATCAAGCTGGAGGCCAGCCAAAGCTATATGAGAGCCTGACTCAAAAAGCAAAGAACAGAGCCTGGAGAGATGTCTTAGCTGCTCTTCCAGAGGACCCAGGTTCAGTTCCTGGCACAGATGGTGGTTCACAACCATCTGTCACTCTAGTTCCTGGGACTCTGATGCTTTTTTCTGGCCTCCTGAGACACCAGGCACACAAAAGTTGCACATACATACATGTGGGCACTCACACATACATAAAAGTAAATGTTTTTTTAAAAATTATTTTTATGTGTGTGTGTCTATGTGAGTGAATGCCACACGTGTATGGGTGCCCACAGAGGCCAGAAGAGGATTTCAGATCCCCTGGGGCTGGAATTACAGGCAGTTGTAAGCCACGTGACATGGGTGCTAGGAACTGAACTTGGGTCTTCTGATAGAGAGGTAAGTGCTCTGGGCTACCTCTCCCAACCCCAAATAAATAAATAAATCTTTAAAAGCTAACAAAGAACAAAACAAAACAAGTGGGAAGGAGGCTGGAATGATGGTTCGGCAGTCAGGAGCACGTGCTGCTTTTCTGGAACTACGGCCTATAACTCCACTTCCAGGGGATCCAATGCTCTCCCCTCTGGCCTCTGTTGGCATATATACACAGACACACATAAACAAAAAAATAAAAAGGAATCTCTAAAAGAAGGAAAAGGAGCCAAAGAGGCAAAGGTAAAGAAACAGTCTCTACCCTTAATACTGTAACATGGATATCTTTTGAGTTCTTTGTATGTGCTGGGCACATGCATTAATTAATTCTCAGAATAATCCTTGGTCCATTGCTCTCATGTTTGTAATTGTCCCACATTATTATCTTAGTTACAGAGCAGAAAGCTATTATAATCTCCTTTAGAGTTCAGAACAGCACAGTTTAGAAGAATGAAGTTAGACCAGGACAATAAAGTTAGAATCAGATGAAGCGGGAGTTGAACATGGCGTCATGGGGGTGGGTGGGTTTGGAGAAGAATTGTTAGCACCCTGGACTGAAGAGCTCTTGATTTCTTTCACATAGAGAGTTCTGGTCTTTTGTTTTACACACATTTTCTATTCCATTAGCTTCAAAAACCCAGCAAAGTAAAAGCACTACCCAAACAGTAGGTGATGATAAGAGAAGATGCTTAGGAAAGATTTATCTGGAAAAATAGCTCTTCCTCCAGCAAGCATTTGAAATCTATCTAGGTAGCACTCTCTGCAGTTCAGAAGTTTTCCTAGTAGCCGTGTCCGCAGCAGGGGCCGCATCACTGTCAGCTTGCTCTGGATAAATAAGCCCTCCCCATACCTGGCTCTGTTTTCAGAGTCAAGAACCTGTGGCTAGACACGAAACAACATAGGGGAGAACCTACTACTGTTGTCCTGCTAAAAAGACATAGTATTAAACTGACTCCTAAAGACTTATTGTTATACCCATGGTTTAGTGCATCCCTCAGTTCTTTCTAGAGAAGCTTCTTCTTGCAGTGGATTGTGATTAACACAGAGACCCACCACGGGTTAATGTACAGAGAATAAGAGACTGCTGAGTGCTTAGCCCTGCATGGGACACCTGTAGCATACTTTCCTCCCAAGGTTCGGGGATCATCTTGGGAAAGAGAATGGAAAGCCAGAGGTGGTAGATGAATACAAGGAAATTGTGTTGGCTAGAGACCACAGGGTAGTTACACATATGATCCCACAGCACTTATGACAGCATGTACAAGACCTGAATGAGCCTGGCCAGACAAAAACCCAGCACGGATGCAGGAGGTGGGCAAGAAGCCCTAGCCCTAGCGGAGGATCTATTGGTAATTCATAGCTGCTGGGAGATAGTCAGTTTCTTCAAGGGTATGGCATCTGGTAGGCTGACCTCCAAGGAATGGACCCACACCAAGAGCACTTAGGGAGACACAAATTAAACTCAATAGACCTTTAAAAACATAATAATAGAGGACATAAAGTTGGAGGAGGGGTAGCAGAGTCTGAATAGTATCAAAATATGTTGTATGAAATTTTCAAAGAATCAAAATATTTTTAAACTTTTTATAAAGAAATGACTAATGAATATAATTGCAATGTTTCACAGACTAGCTACTCAAAAGAAAAGCTGAAAGCAAATAGCAATAAGAATTATGACCATGTTACACTTTCGTTCACTAAAGATCCATATTTATTATTTTTTTTAAATCTGCATTTTGATTAACATGGTAGTGTGTGTGTGAGTACATAATTTGCTCAGAAAGAGTCAGACAATTGGGATGTTCTGATAGCACCAACCTCAAGCCAGCTGTCATGCACATGTGTGTTTGTGGGGGTGTGCACACTGGCTTCTGTACATGTGAAGGCCAGGGGTCGTTTCTGGTTCTCTCCTCAGTGGTTCTCCACCTTAGTTTTCGAGACAAGGTCTCTCACTGTGAAACTGGAGCTCACTTTTTGGCCAGACTGGCTGGCTAGTGAGCTCCTAGGACCCACCTCTACCCCTACTCTGCCCTGCCCGTACAGTGCTAGAGGTATAGGTGAGTACCATCTTAGGTCTTCATGCTTTTACAGCAAACATTTTTACACACTGACCCAACTCTTTAGCCCTTCAAATCATTTTTGTCATTTTCTTTTTCTCTTATGAGTGGGGTGTTGGTAGAATACTTGCCAGTATTCATGAAGTCCTGAGTTCTATGCCCAGCACTACATAAAAAGGGTGCAGTGGTGTAGTCAAAGGTAGAGGCAGGAGAATCAATTTAAGGTTGTCCTTTGCAAACATCCAGTTTGAGACTAGCCTGGGCTATATGAGATTCTGTCTCAATAAATGAAAGGAAGGGAAGGAGGGAAGGAGGGAGGGAAGGAAGGAAGGAAGGATGAAAGGAAGGAAGGAAGGGCTCAGATTGGCCTGGACAGGATAAGTGAGGGTTTATGGGACAGTAGAGAGACTAATGCTAGGCTTTGGTGGTCTGCCTATTGGGTTAGAATCACAGCTGTGCCACTAGCCCAGCCTTGGACCTTGAATAAGTCACATAGCCTTTGTAATCCATGTTATACTTCCACACAGTATTATCTGAGGGGTTCAGAGGTATTGTGGATTTGCTCCTCTGAACCTTGTCCGTGATTATTACCAGAGCCTGGGGCCTCAGGCCTCCAGGACATGGGTTGGCTCATGCAGGCAGCTGGTAGCTCTGTCTACAGGCAGAACCAGGGTGGCTCCTCCAGTTAGAGGTACCTTGGATATTTGATACTACCTTTCCTCTTTTTCCCTCTCAGCAATAACAACACAGGTTGGACAGAGATTATTTCCAATATTTACAGACAAAATGGATCCCCAGTGATGTGGGTAAAACGATGGATGTCTACCCACCCAGAGCCTGCCCTCTGGCCACCCTCCTGAGAACCATCAGAGAAAAGTATCTTAGGAAATCCATTTGTGTATCAAACACCCACGCAGAAAGCGGTATTTAAATTGTTTCCTGGAAATAACCGAAACCCGAATTTTCTGGAAGGAGCTCCAACCTGGAATTCTCTGGAAGAAGTACAGTCAGAAAAGGCAAACACTATTATAAAACATTTGTGGCAGATTTCTTGGATGGAAATTCCCTTCCTAATATGTTTTGATTTTGAAAGAAAAACCATCAAATGCCCAACTTTAGACTACTATAAAACGAATGGATTTCTCAGTAGTCAGTACTAGTTGGTAAGCTGAACACATTGGACAAAAGTATTTCCTGGCTACTGTACATGTTTATGAAGTCAGACATCAAGGAAAAAGTTGTGGAGAGATAAAAACAACTGAAAAGAATGACCAGGATCTCAGAAGTACCAGTATGTTTGCTTACAAAAGAAGTATGAGGGGATGGAGAGATGGCTCAGCGGTTAAGAGCGCTGGCTGCTCTTCCAAGGATGCGGGTTCGATTCCCAGCACTCACATGGTGGCTAACAACCATCTGTAATTCCAGTTCCAGGGGATCTGATGCTCTCTTCTGCCTTACGCGGGCATTGCATGACACCAGTGCGCTTACATGCAGGCAATACACTAAAAATAATAAAAACTATTTCTTAAAAGTATGAGAACGTTGCATTGAGACAAGGCTTGCCAAGGACAATAGAGAGGGTGCCTTAGAGATGTTATGGCTTAGATTTGAAATGCTTCCTATAGGCTCATATTTCGGATACTTGTTCCCCAGTTGCTGGCACTATTTGGGGAGTTAGTAGATTCATTTAGAAGGTGGGTCTAGCTGGCAGAAGTGGATTGCTAGAGCCTGTATGTATTGGACCTAGTCCCTGGTTCCAGTCCCACTGTCCCTGCTCCCTGGTTGGCCATCTTGCAAACAGCCTCCACCACAGATCCCTGTGGCCCTGAATGGCGTCACTCTACCTGTTACATTAAGTCTTTTGTGGGGCTAGAGAGATGGCTCAGTAGTTAAGAGCACTAGCTGCTCTTACAGAGACCCCAGGTTCAATTCCCAGCACCCACATGGTAGCTAACAATGGTTTGTAACTCCAATTCCAGGGGAATCCAATATCCTCTTCTGACCTCCATGGGCATTGCATGACACAGGTGCACTTACACATATGCAGGCAATACACTCATACACATAAAATAAAAATAAAATATTTTAAAAAATAAAGTTGAAACCCTTCAAAACCACAAACCTTTTTTTCCTTTCCTCTCTTAAGTTGTTTCTGTCAGGTATTGTGTCACAGCACACTTGTACAAGGGAAAATTGCACTAAAATCTAAGTAACTTAGAGACAATTTAAGACTATTGATGTCCTTATAAGTTGTCTTTTTTTCCTTTTCTTTTCAGTGAGTGACTTGCAATAGTTATGTCAATTATTTGTATGGCAATAGATTTTTGTTGTTGTTGTTGTTGAGACAGGGCTCCCAGCTGACCTGGAGCTCACTGTGTAGACCAAACTGGCCTCAGTCTTACAAAGATCCTCCTGCCCTCTGCCTCTGCCTCCTGAGTACTGGGATTAAAGGCATGTGTCACCATACCTGGTGTAAATCGCTTTTTAAAAGGCAGCTTTGAACAGTTAATTTTAAAATAATTTAACACCTTTATGATAGATTTTAAATTTTTATTAGCACATATTAATTATGCACAATTATAGATTTCATTATGACATTTTTATACATCTGTAAAAAGTATTTTGATCACATCCACCACCCTTTCCCTCTCTTTCCCCTCCCACTGATCTTCCTCTTCCCAACTAATTCCCCTTCTACTTTCATAGATTTTTATTGTTATTGCTTGTTTGTTTATGATCCAATGAATTTAGTTAGACTTGCTTCAGGAGTATAGGTGAGAGGTTATTTATAAATGTTTGGAAAACTTACCAGTGGCTACCTCACTGATTTTATGATATTTTTGACATAATTCATGTGTATTATAAGGCATAATTTGATTTTGCTCCAGTAGGTTAAACATAAGCCTCTCTCACTGATGAATTCCAGCTTATCTGGCACTAGCTAAACACACCTCACAGGGCAGTTCACAAAGGAAAAGGGCCTTGGAGAACAGGCTATGAAGGGCAGGGAGAGGACCCGATGGCTGCAGGCACCAGCACAGGACAGCGGAGCGAGTGAAGAATGACCAGGCCAGATGCCGTGGTTTCCTGTGTGAATTCAGTTACACTGAATGGGAAGGCGGTGTATAATTGCCACTCCTGGACACTAGAAATGAAGTAAAAGATACCAAATCCAGTCTTCTGAATTCCAGTGTCTATCTGATTAACATGCCCTGTATTAATTGCTTTTCTTGCTGTGATCAAATATATCACAAGTAGCAACTTCAGGAAGGAAGGGCTTATTTTGGTTTAAACTTTGAGGGGATTCAGTCCATCATGGAGTGGGAAGCGGGCGGTGATGGTGATGGCTTCAGAGTGGCAGGGGTGTGCCCTGGGCTCCTCTTCTCCTCACATCTTGGCTGAACCCAGAGCAGAGAGTGGAAGGAAGTCAGGCCAGGCTATAAAACCTCAAGGCCTACCCCACAGTGACCCATTTCTCCCAGCAAGGCTCCACCTCCTAAAGGTTCCACAACCTTCCTAGGCAGTGCCACTAGCTCACAACTATACCATGGGGGACATCACAGTCAAGCCACAACATGCCCCAAACTTTGACACTTCTCCCTTCTTGGTCACCTATAGCCAACCTTTTACTAGGTTGTACAAATTGTACCCTTCTAAATAGATCTCAAATGTTTCCATCAGTGTTTCCCCTGACACTAGCCTAACCTCAGCTATATCTGCTCTAGTCCAGACCTTTGTAACAGCCAAATATGGACTACATGACACCCACCTTGGCCCTTAATCATTTCAACACACAAACCTCACCTTGCTTCTGCAGCCCTTCTCATCACTGCCTCTCACCCACCCTTGGCATGACTGGGGGTTAAGACCAGGTCTCTGTCCCACAGCCTGCTCTCCCATGAGCCTCTTCCAACATTTAGACCTCAGTTTCTAGAGCTTTCTCTGGAACTGGGATCCCAGTCTTTGCCATTTTAATCCTCCTTGGTTAATGCTACTAGGTGTTCCTTATCTTTCAAAGCACAAATCTCTATCCAGTGTTCAATTGTTTAATTAATGCCTTGTCTCCATAACCACAAGCTCTGAACAATTCTGTTGCTGAATGCTTTTCCTCACCGGACTGTCTCCAGCATCTAACAAAGTGTTTCCCATACAGCAAAAACAAGTAAATATTCATCGAATGAATGGATGAGCTTAATGAGAAAAGGCTTTAAAGATGATTCTTAAAAGATAACCTCTTTTTACTTTTTTTCACAGAGATCTCAAACCAAACTGGCCAAGAAGCAAAGCATTCCTTACAGTATGTTTTTATGAATGAGAAGTCAGAGAGATGCCACAGTAACCAGGGAAATAGAGTTGTTTTACGCTTCTGCATGAGTAAACTATCAAAATAGCATGCACTCACATCTAAAAGTTTTTATTCCCAAGATGTTTCATCCTGAGGATGGATAAATGTTCCATTTACTTGGAAAATTATAAAGTATCGCCCAAAAGAAAATTGAGAAACTGCAGCTTAATAAATTAAAAAAAAAAAAACCTTGGTGAACTAATGGCTTGCTCACAAATATTCTTTGAGTGATTCAATAGAGATGCAAAGCAATCACACTGAGTTTAGACAAGAACACACTGGTACCAGCAAGTGGTATTTTCTAAATACAGAGCCAAATGGAAGCTAAATTTCAGAAAATTCTCTGATGGGCATAACTTTGACTATCTACTCTCTATTTTTTAATGTGGAACAATTGATAGCTTTTCGTGTCATCCTTGCTCAGAGGTCATGCTAATCTTCTGTCATTCCAATTGTAGTGCAAGGGCTGTGACATGAGGACCGCTCTTTACTCTTGCTTTTAAAAATAAATTACTTCAGAGAAACAATTTGATGCCAGAAAGTTCAAGGTACATGATTCAATGTGTATGGAGTAACATGTTTCCACCATTTAGAAGTCTTCCTGAAATTATTTTCCTCCTGCTTGGGTGGTATAAACTGGGTAGTAATTACTGAATAGTCTCTCCCAAATAAATATCTCACATCAGAGTATGGAGAGTGATCAGTAAGGCAAAATAACTTAAGTTTGAACCAGGCCGTTGCTGCGCACCCTTACTATGCAAGCTCTGTCAGCACCATCACAAAGGCCATTTTACAGCTAGAAGAGAGACCTCTAGTGTGTGTTGGAGAACTTTATATTGTGCTTCGGGCATAATTAATAGAGTAAAATTACTGCAGTCATTTTGCATACTGTTATAGGGAGATTCTGGTCAGCCATCATCATTCAGACTCAATGCATCTAGAGATTTCTTCTCAGCAAACCTATGGCCTGTTTGCCTAATTATTCTTACACACGCAAGTCCCATCCCATGAACTTTTCTCGGTGGTGGGAAGTTTTAAAGGTCCATGGTCACCTTTGCAACCTCATTAGTAAACATTTAACCTACTGTCAACTTAATAATCACCAACAGCTCTTTCCAATCTGCACCAGCAAGACTTCGAGTGCTCAGCCTCCTAAACGCCAGCCCCTCCTCCTAAGTTAAATGCCACCCAAATCTAAACAGGAGGACTAAATTAGCACCTTGCCCATTATCCTGGAGAAAAATGGACTCACTGCTATTTGAAATTCGCCAAGTAGACTGGCTCTTAGCTCCCAAAGCCTCCCACACAGGCAGGTGAATTCCTTGATGTAGGCTCAGATTTAACGAATCATTCCATGGCCTCAGCCCCAGTCTTTTAAAAATCCTTTATTTTCTCCTTTTCCACATTAAAAACACATTTGAGATACACACAGAAAATGTTTCCCCGAAAAGCACACACATAACACACGTAACAGGAGGTCTCTTAAGGAGTCTACTGCTGAGAAGGTAAAACCATTTTGCTCATTTTTAATTTGCTAAAACAATCCAAGCATGCTTGGTACCCAGAGGGTATTCTCAAATAAACTTGTATCTCTAGCTGCCAGCTTAGTTGATTGAAAACAGAAGGCAAACGTTTCTTAAAGAATGAGTATGTTAAACTGTTATGTCTCTCCCAGTGCCACCAAGGACACGGACACACACACACACACGCAGAGAGAACACCCACAGGCAAGGATTTGCTTGAAAATAGTCAGTTCTATGGTCTAAAAGGTAAAACATTATTTGTACCAAATAACTTCTACTACAGTACCCCTCTTAGCCAGGAAGCCAGAGCCAAGGGTATACTGGACAGTTCCCGCCTGCAGTTCTGTACTAAGCCGACCGCCCCAGCCTAACTTTGCTAACTTAGTCCCGCCCAGCCTGTTTCCGAAGCATAGTCACGGTGAAAATGTCCTGACACCGGAAAACCATTTCCACGACATTCCAAGTGTTGGAAAGCGCACAAAGGCCGTCCCTGTCCACCCGCGATCCCTAGGAGGTTGTGGCTTGCCAGGCGACTGTGCGCCGCCCGCGCCCAGGCTAAGAGGTCTGCCTCCCTCTTCCTGCAGATTGAGGGGCTCGGTCTCACTTTAGTGCAATTCACCACCACGCTTCCCCCGCCCCGTTTTTTCCAGGAGGCGCGGAGTCTTTTATTTTCCAGCCAGGTCCCTCTTGGGGGCAAGAGAGGAAGCACACTTCACATTTCCATAAAGAGGGGAGGCAGGGTGTGGGGGGGCATGGAAAGAGGTCAGAAAGGAGCCAAACTGCACCCCTTCCTCCCATCTCTGCGCCCCGGAGCGCTGGTCCAGACCGCGCACGCGGGAGGCGGCCAGGAAACTCTGTCCCTTTAAGGGAACCTTGGCCTCCAGGAGGGGAGGAGGTAAAGATGCGGGCTGGGGACTCCGCGCTGCCCGCCACGCGGAGAGGAGGCGAGCGCTGCAAAGCCACAGCCCTTACCTGCAGCGGTCCCCGCTACCCCTGCGCCCCCAGCCCATCCCCGCCTCCCTAAGAGACTTCTAATCCGGAGCGTGTGCCTGGCCCTTTATCAGAGGAGGAGGTGGGGAGGAAGAGGAACGAGCGCTTTTTAAAAATAAATGAAACGTTTGCACCCAAGGGGGGGGGGGCGGAGAGGAGGTGGAAATGGGAGGGGATGGGAGGGGGCTTTAAAGGCGGCCGGGTGGGCGGAGGCGACGAATCTGGACCAGCCTGAGAGGCTAGCGCGGCGGGCCAGTGCTGGGCAGCAGCTCACAAAGGGGCTCGGCCCGGAGAAAGGCGAAGGGAAAAAAGCGCCCCGGGGCCCGATCCGCTCCGCAGCCACAATGGCGTCTTTGAGCCGGTGTCCCGGGGGGCGCCGCCGAGGCTGGCCGCTGGAGGGGCGACGGTCCCCACCGTCACGCGGCCGGCGCCGAGCCCCGGGGCGCCGCCGCCACCGCGCACCCCCAGGGAAGAAAGGGCGCTCGGGGTCCGCGGGGGGAGGAGGGGACGCGGAGACCGGGCGACCCGGGGGCTCCGCGCCGAGATCCGCCCCCCGGGCCGCGCGGCTGCGAGCCCCGGCCACCAAGCCGCAGCAGCTCCCGACCCTCCGAAGCCTTGGTCGGGCTCTGGCCGCCTCCGACCGCGCCCGCGCCCGCTGGAGGGAGGCCAGCCGGGCACCGCAGCAGCAGCGGGTCGGAGCGGCTCCCCAGCCGCCCTCCGCGGCGGGCTGCGTGTGTGCGAGTGTGCCGCGCTCTCGCCCCATGCCTGGCACATGCGTAAAAGCGAGTTGCGCCCAAAGTCCCAGCCATACCCTCCTTAGCAAATAATAACAAACCCAAACCGTCAGATCTTACCTGAAACATTGAAGCACAAAGTCTCTCTCCAAGTCCCCTTTTCCTTTTCCTCCCCCCCTTTTCCGATTTCTCTCCCAGCGATCTGCTCGCCTCGCCACACCAGACAGAAATGCAATAGCTTGGCTAAGGTAGACAGAACAAAATACAGAGAAGAGTTGCTCCAGGGCTTTGAAACCCCTCAAGGCAAGGATCAGGATACAATTAGCTCGAGCCTCTACCTCCAGTCTAAATCTCCAAAATAAAACTTAAATCAAATTAACCGATCACAGGGCACACAATCGATCTCCTTCAAAAATAAAGCTCTACATAGACCTATAGAAAAATATACATATAGGAATTTTTTTCCAGATTTTTTTTTGTTGGAAAAACAGTCTCGTTCCAGCCTCCAACTTGCTTTTTACTCTCCTCTTGCACAGAAAAGCTGATTTTAATCGTTGTGATTAGTTTTGATGTAACGTTTCCGCGGGCGATTTCTACAAATGGATGGAGTGTTTCTTTGCCAAAAGAGGGAAACGCAGCAGATGATGATAATTATAAGGATTGTTGGTTGGTTCTTTTTATTTGTGTTTAGGGCTCGCTTCACTTTCTCCAGTTGACCTGACATTACTGCTACACACAAAAAGGTCTCACAACTTGTTGATGAGGCTCACCACCCTGTCTGATCAAAGGATAGGTGATAATTTGGCAATAGAACAGCACATTTTTGGTTCCTTTGGCGACATAATGTCCCAAATGACGTGGGTAAAAATAAGCACATGCAGTCTGCTTTGCCTCAGTCAAGTCTGAATCAGTGCCTGAGGGCGATACACAAACTCATTTCAAATGTTCAACCATGCAGAATTGTAAAAAGATTGAAGGAGTTACACTGCATTTTTTAGTGGCAAAATTAAAAGAAAACAAAACCTAACATACCTACCATTTGGGTTTATTTGATCAACCTTCTGAACATGCCTCTCGAATTCTCCTTGCTTGCCTCCACCTGGTACCTTTTATAGGGGTTTTTGTATGGGGCCATTATTTGAAGGAAGGGCTCCACAGAGGCAGAGACTAGCATAAACAGGTTTCCCCAGCTTGCAGCTCTTGTTCTGACCCCCACCCCCATCACTTCTTCCTCTCTAGGTCTTTGTTCAAAGAGCTTGTGTTAGAGCCTGTCACTTAATTCCTTTTAGTTAAAGTGGGATGTTTGGTTATAAACTCAAGGGTCCTCTCCTATTAGTGTTACATCCTTGCAAGATGCTTTTTGAGATGATTTGTTTCTGAGCACTTCACAGTTCATTAATTCAAAGACTTTGCTGACATTTCTCATATGTGTGTGTGTGTGTGTGTATTGCATAGACAAGGTTGTAAGGCCAAGGACACTAATACAAGAAAACCTACAAAGAACTAGATATGCCTTGCAAATACAACTGGTGGCATCTACAGGAAGTCACTTTAACCACATCATTTTACCATTAAAATGAGCAAGAGCTACAATGTCAACAGAAAAGGGAAGGATTAAGATTTAAGAAAAAAATATAGTCCAACAGATCAATGTTATAATGACTCAAGAGACTGATGTCAGAATGTTAATTGGAGTGTTGGTAGATTTTGTTTTTCATAAAAAGAACATACTTTTGTTTTGAGAACATCAGTGCCCTGTAAGAAGGAAAAAAAGAATATCTTACAAAATAACACAAAAGAAACAGAGTATTCTTTGTACATTCTCTCTGGTAGAAAATTCTGTGACCTGCAATAAAGTCTTTAAAAGGACCACTAGAAGCTAAATTCAACTGAATGGACACTTCTTTCTCCAAATGGCACTGTTAACATATGAGGAAGTAAGGAGAGGGACTGTGGCTGAAACATGCCCGATAATTTGATATGATAACTGACAAAAGTTGAGTATCTCTTATCTGCTGAAATGGTTAGAATCAGGAAAATTCAGATTTTTTTTTTTTTTTGTCTTTTTGAGGCAGGGTCTCTCTATAGACCCAGCTGCCCTGGAACTTGCTATGTAGACCAGGCTGGCCTGGACCTTACAGAGATCCATCTGTCTCTGTCTCCCTAATGATATGTTAGGGATGGGACCCAAGTCTGAACATGAAATTCATTTATGTGTCTATAACACCTTCTACACACAACCTGAAGGTAATCATATTCACATATGGTGTGTTCATGTATATGTGCATCTGTATGCAAGTATGTGTGCATATGCACATATAGGCCAGAGGTCAACATTTGGTGCTTTCCTCTCCACCTCAGTATTTTGAGACAGGTTCTCTCACTGAAGTACACTGATTCAGCTAGACCAACTGACCAGCAAGCCCCAAGATTCCTGTCTCTGCCTCTCCAACTCTGGGATTACAGGTACAGGCTGCTGCTGCTTTGCCCAGCTTTTTGTGTGGGTTCTGAAGATCCCAACTCAGGTCCTCATGCTTGTGTGGCAGGGAGTTTATTGACTGAGTCATCTCCCCAGTCATTATACAATATATATTTGAAGTTTGAGTTTTCCACTTACTGCGTTACATTGGTACTCGAAGACTTTTAGCTTTTGGAGTATGTGATGGTTAGTTTTTGTCAATTTACACAATCTAGGAAGAGATGCTCCATGAGGGATTGTCTAGATCAGGTTGACCTGTGGGTTTGTCTGTGGGAGATTATCTTGGTTACATGAACTGATGTGGGAAGACCTGCACACTGAGGGTGGCACCATTCCCTAGGCAGAAGGATCCCGACCTGAATGAGTGAAGCAAGTGAGCCCAGCATGAGCATGCATGCATTCACTCATTCTCTCTCTCCTTTTGACTATGGATGTTATGTTGCTTCAAGTTCCCATTGCAGTGACTTCTCCACTATGCTGGACTGTATCCTTCCTTAAGCTGCTTTTGTCGGGGTATTTTATCACAGCAACAGGAAAAGAAACAGAGGCAGAGCATTATAGATTTTTGGATTAGGGATATTCAACCAGTTTGTAAAAGATGTGATCTAAAGGGACTATTAGGTGTAACAAACAAACAACATAAACAACAACAATAAGAGGACACTGAAACAAAAACACCCAACGACCTTCCCCACAAAAACCCACCTGTCACCCAGAGAACTAGGACTCACTGTCCTGGAATGTTCTAGCTGGAAAGCTCCTTTTCGGGCATCTAGTACATTATCATTTCAGAGATGAAGGAAGCAAAGCAGCTGGCTCAAGGTCATCTGTCACCAAGGACAGGAGACTAGGTGGACCTAGAAGAAAGGTGAGTGGTGTCCCCTGAGAGCAGAGGCAGCTTGAGGAATTGTGCACAAAATTCAAATTTGTGGTAACAGGATTTAAACCACGCTTTTGGGATTCTCATTCTGGGACCCTCCAAAAAGCCTGTAGCAGAATCATACCTGATGGCAATAGATCTTTGTCCATTGATTGATTAACTTTTGGAAACAACAAAAATTAGTGCCAAGTTTGGAGAATAGATGGATTATGGAGGTCATAATAGAGTCATAAAAGAAAATATGAAAAACAAAACAAAAATACAACAGATAAGGTCAGATTGTCTCCTAAATAGAACAAAGACAGTTCTCAGAATACATTAATCAATAGGATCCTTACTGGGACAGGAGCTTTCCTTTATAAGAGAACTACTTTGAAGGGAATAATATTCACTTGAATAAATCAAGTTCTTAAAATGTTTGTTGTTAGTGTGTTTAGATTGACAGCAGCTACAAAATAGAGCATCTATTTATTTTTAAAGGGTTATTTTTTATTGGTTATTATTGTGTGTGTGGATGTGGGTGGGTGCACATGTGGAGGTCAGAGGACAGCTTTGTGGAGTGAGTTCTTTTCTGCCTTTATGTGGGTTCTAGGGATCAAATTCATGTACCAGACTCATAAAGCAAGTGATGAGCTATCTTGCTGAGCCAAGATGCTCTTTTTTGCTTGTTTGGTTTTTTGTTGTTGTTGAGATGGGAGTCTCCCAGTAGCCCCAGTTGGCCTTGAACTCCCTATGTAGACCAAGCTGGTCGCAGTGTTACAGAAACCCACCTGCCTCTGCCTCTAGAGTGCTAGGATTAAAGGCATGTGCCACCACACCTGACTCCAAGATGCACCCCCCACTTTATTTTTATTTTAGTGGTATGAGTGTATTTCTTGCATGTATATAAGTGCACATGTGTTGTGCAATGCCCATGAAGGACAGAAAAGTGTGTTGGATCCTCTGAAACTGGAGTTACAGATGGTTGTTAGCCACCATGTGGATGTTGGGATTCAAACCTGGGTTTTCTGCAAGAGCAGCCAGTACTCTTAACCACTGAACTTGAAATCTTGGGTCATTGATATGGTGAAATGGTCCGACCTGTGGACTGAATGTCTGGTAGTTCTAGAGGCAAACTGTCTACAGATAAAATTTCCAATTAACTATCTTGAAAATGCATTTTTGTTCTACGCAATGCAAATAGATGAATACATTTCATGACCTCCAAATAAAGAGTGAGGATGGCTTACTTTAATTTTTAAAATGAGCTGTTAGGGCAGGGCCTGGTGACATGATATATGCCTATAATCCTGAACTGAGGAGGTAGAGGCAGGAGGATCACCAGTTCAAGTCATTCTTGGCTACATAGGGGTTTGAGGCTGCATGGGACAGTCTCAAAAAACAAACAAACAAACAAATAAACAAATAAATAATAGGCTATTAATGAAACAGCATGTGGAAATCCAGGCCTCTGTCTTACCAAGTGTGAGAAGTAAACTTAAATAGTTACAATCACAAAATGAATTGAAAATAAAAACTTTTTTTTGACAGTTCTTTGATGATGATGCATCCAAAAGATCTGGCCCACAGTAACAGTGGAAAGTGTGTGTGTGGGGGGGGGCAATACACTCTGTGAGAGCATTTTTACCTTTCTTTTTAAAATGTTTTATTTTTTTTTTATTTTATATGTATATGTGTATTGCCTGCATGTAGGTAAGTGCACTCATGTCGTGCAATGCCTGCAGAGGACAGAAGAGACTGTCGGAGCCCCTGGAACTGGATTTACAGACAGTTGTTAGCTGCTATGTGGGTGCTGGGATTCAAACCCAGGTCTTTTTGCAAGAGCAGCCAGTGTTCTTACTGCTGAGTCATCTCTCCAGCCCCCACATCTTTGCGTCTGTACAACCATCACAGTGCTCAACTTTTCCAGCTAAGCCCCTGTTGAAGTGAACCCATGTAAAGGTAAAAGAGGAGAATTCACTTCACAAAGTTGTCCTCTGACCTCCACACATGTAACCCTGCACACACACACCACGCACACACATAGCAATAACCAATAAAAATTCTTTAAAAATAAATAAATAAGACATCTTTTGTAACTGGTGTCATTCTAAGATACTAAAAATGAAAAAAATACCCACTTTTTTTCTAATTGATGTGCATATCACCTCAGCCATTTTGGAATTTCTATAATATGTGGGGTTTTTTTCAATCACAAGTTGGAAAAGGGAGTATATTAAAGTCCTTCTAACTCCTTTTCTCCCACAAATAATTGCAACCAGCAGGCTAACAACCATTAACAACAGAGAGGACAACAGTAAAAGGTCAGTAAGAAATATCCCAGTGTGGTAGCACATACCTGTAATCTCAGTTTTCAGGAGGCCAAGGAAAGGACACAAGAGGATTACTATGAATTGGAGGGTAGCCTGGGCTACATTGTAAGTTCCAGGGAAGCCTGGGCTGCCTCAAAACCAAACCAAACAAAAATACAAAACTAAAAACAGTAAGAACAAAAATATAGCCCTCTGCTTGCATAGTTCAGATCTCAGTATCAAAATAAGTTCCAGTAGCATTGAAAGACATAAAAACAGTGATAGGATACTTTGAATTGCAACCAGGGGCTCAGCTGGAAGTTGAGCACTATGACGGTTGTGAAAGAGAAAAGATGTTCTGTCGGGTGTAATGTCCCCCCCTTTCCAGTGTTACTGTGGGGTAGATCATTTGGTCGCATCGTAGTCACTGGACCCTCAAATGGCAAGTTCCCACAGAACATCTCGGCTTTGTCCAGGGCAGCCCTGCAGTGCCTTCTTGGTGGCAATTTGACAAGATGTGGACATTAGTCGCTGAGATGAAATGTGAAATTGAAGAGCCCTCCACTGAAGCAGCCAGATGCCCAGATGGAATTGAACAGTTCCACTGCACTTCCTATTAGGAAATGCAAAGAGGCCTGGAGCTTGGGTTCAAGCTGATCTGCTCAGACCTCTCCCTGGTCTGACCTCCAGCTTCCCCCTGCGTAGCTACTGAATGATGGTCTTGCCATCAGGGCTCCAGCAACCTTCACCTGAGGTACCATGAGAGGTCCTGCCTCAGAGGCAGGCCAATTATGCTGTTTGATTTTATCTCTGCATCAGTTTTGGAGGGAGGGAGGTGGGAGGAGGAAATCACCTGTTTTTTATCAGCCAACCTGAAACTCCCCATAATGCTGTGGAATGTGCATTTTCCTGCCTTTGAATAGAAGCATTAATGAGCTTGAACAGAATGGGTTTGTGATTCCTGGAGTTTGGCCCCAGCTACCACCTGCTTATAATTAGCCTCTGGGAAACAGCTTTCTGTATCACCGTCAGTGGTAAGCACTGGCTGGTGTTTATCTCCATCTTTGAGGAGGACCGTCTGTCACTTGCAGACAGACCTGCTGATGGATGTCATTTTCAGGTTCCCTATGATTCTGATATACACCAAGTCTGCATACAGAGACCCTTCAATCACGTTGGTCTTTTGTTACAGTTTTTTCTCTCACATGAACACTGATGCTAATCTCACATTATAAAGTTACACAGAAGGGGCTGGTGAGATGGTTCAGTGGGTAAAAGTGTTTGCCACACAAGCATTATGGCCTGAGTTCGATTCCCAGAACCCACATAAAGGTAGAAGGAAAGAATTGACTTCTCAAAGTTGACCTCCACTGTAGCATGTGGACAATCCCCTCCCCCACATCATACACAGAAATAATAAATTTAAAAATAATAAAGTAACATGGAAGATGTATGAAGAAATCAAACCCAATTATGGTCAAACCACCAATTTGAATACTTTGATTTAATAGGGAATTATATTTGTCCACAAGGGAGTGGATGTGTAGCCAGAGTGGTAGCACATACCTGTAATCTCAGCACTTGGGAGACTGAGACAGGAGGCTTGTCAGGAGTTTGAGGCCAGCCTGACAATATAGTAAGACCTTGTCTGAAAAAAAAAAAAATGTTTAAAAGGAGGTGGGGTGGGGACTAGGGTTTGGCTCAGTGGCAGAATGTTTGCCCAGCACGCAAAAGGCCCTGAGTTCAATCCCCATTCTGGCAAAAAATAATAAAATTTCTTTAAAACTATTTGAAAAGGAAGTAGGTATGTGGAGAAGGTCGTGAAGCATGAAAGAGTGTGCTTTTATTGCCAGCCTTAAAAATTCTTTGCCAGGGCCAGCGAGATGGTTCATCAGGGAAAGGCTCTTGCAGCTGAGCCTGACAACATGCGTTCTTATCCTGGGACTCACACGGCAGAAAGAGAGAACTGATTCCCTTGAGTAATTCTCCGACCTCCACACATGTGCCATGGCATACACCCATGCTCTCAAGCACAAACACACATACACACACACACACACACACACACACACAAATGAAAAAATAAATAAATAAATAAAAGTCTTTGTTGGAAAATCACTCATGGGTTTTTTGTTTTATTTTTTATTTTTTGTCTTTTTGAGACAGGGTCTCCTTGTAACCCCAGCTGGCCTGGAACTTGCTATGTAGACCACCAGGCTGGACTTGATCTCACAGAGATCCACCTGCCTCTGCCTCCCAAGTGCCGGGACTAAAGGTGTATGCCACCATTCCCAGCCCTCACTCTTGTTTTTAATAAATAATTAAAAATAAGTTTTATAACTCTAACTTGTAGAGAGATCCTTAGCTTCTTTTGTCATAGATATAAATAAATATGGAGCTAAAGAGAGGACTCTGTGGTTAAGAGCCCTTGCTGATTTGCAGAGGACCCGGGTTTAGTTCCTAGCACCTGCAGAACAATACTGTGTAACTCCAGTTCCAGGAGATCTTGCATTTCCTTGGGTACCAGACATGTAAGTGCTACACATACATATACACAGGTAAAACACTCATACACATAAAAATAAATAAAATCTTAAAAAGAACATAATTTATATTACATATAAATATGAACTTGTGCGTTTTATGAAAATCCCATTTTGAAGGACTGAGTTTTAGTGGAATACCATATAGAAAGTATTCAAAATTGTAGTGAGCATGACATAAGTTCCCAATGACAGCACTCATTACCATTAAGGCTTACAGAAGTTCAGTGATTAACATAGTCCCCAGCAAAGTGTCACTATTTAAGTTAAAAGCACAGAGGAAAGAGTGTCTGTGCAATGGAAGTCTTTAACTTATTAAACTCTCTCTGGCTGATCTTTTATTATTTGTGTATTATTTTAATTGTATGTATGTGAGTATTTTGCTTGCCTACAGAGGCCAGAAGAGGGTATCAGATCCCGTGGAACTAGAGTTACAGATGGTTGTTAGCTCCTATGTGGGTTCTGGGAACTGGACCTGGGTCCTCTGCAAGAACAGCCAGTGCTCTTAACCTCTGAGCTATCTCTCTAGGCCCCTGGCTGATCTTTTTTTAAAGGGAGCAACAAAATGTCATTTTATTATAGCAGATAGATGTTACATTGACCCTTCTTCACTTTCTCACATGAAAAATAATGGAGAGTGAAGTGAGATTCCCCCAGGTAAATCCTAGCCATAAAAACCACAAGAGGTGGTCATGGTGATGCACACCTGTAATTCTAGCATTTGGGAGGCTGAGGCAGGAGCATTGTGAGTTTCAGACCAGTCTACTCTATGTAGGAAGACCTCTGTCAAAAAAACAAGAGGGGTACGGGGATCTTAGTATGTTTGTGGTGCTGCTTCCTAGAGGGAATGCGGTCTTTCTGTTTTGGGGGGTACTTGATTCTGACAAGACTGCCACACACACATACTGCCACCACCTCTTTCTCTGTAATTATTTGCTTTTTTGTCTTTCAGAATTTACAAAGCCCAGAAAGAAAGAAAGAAAGAAAGAAAGAAAGAAAGAAAGAAAGAAAGAA
>NW_008350388.1:3716117-3719358 GCF_000622305.1 Nannospalax galili
TCAGGGCTATTTCCACTGTAAGAAGTAGTCCCATCAATCAATGGAATCGTACCAACCTGTATGCTACCTCTCTGGTTTACGGATATTCTTTCCCTAAGCGTTAGACCTTATCGTGTTTGGATTGTCCTATGTAATCTGCTAGGCTATCCATTTTCAACTCACGCAGCAGCTGTTTTAAAGAAACGTTTTTAATAAGATAAGCATTTCATTATAGTTCCGCAGCTTTCGCATCTCAGCGCCTCATAGGAAGTGGCCGGCGTCCGGCTCCTTCCTTTCGCTCGGAATGCGGCTCATGGACAGCTCATCCGGCTCAGAACCACTTAGCTTTGCTTGGCTGTTCCACTGTCTGAAGCAGGGCCGTTCATGAGAAACCCCGGCATACAATTGCGGCACCTCGGGGGACCATATACATTTATGTAAGTTATCTCTTCGTGCATCCTTTGGGTGTCAGAACCTCTCAGCTTTGCTAACCATAAAAAATCTGCCTTAAGCATATTACTAACTTTAAAACCCTAATGATATGGATGTCATATTTCAATTTTTAAAAAACCTTTCCCTGCTCCACCCCTGAAAATCCTTATAAAACTTATTCAGTGGAATAGTGCTATGGTTAAAAACACAGAATTCATTTTTAAAAACCGTGTGAGTGTGCACTAGTTTAAACACACACACACACACACACACTGTTCAGTCAAAAGATAATAATTAAGTAAGAAACAAATGGATTACTCTTCAAGTTGGAGTAGGAAATTTAATGAACAAATTGCTAAGGGAAACAGGAATCTATGTTGTTTCTTTAACGTAAGGAGAGGAAAAAAAAATTCTGGAAGCTTAATGAATGTAAGCCTGATTTGCTAAAATGGGCACGGCGAGGTAAGCAGGTCCAAGGATTGCTTAAATGGTTCCTACATTGCTAATAAGAGCATCAATAACAGCACTAAGAAACAATTGTGAACGATGGTGGGGAACTTCCATTGCAGAGACCATCTGGCTAGGAGAGGCAGATATGAAATTCTAAAATGCAGCCCTCAGTCTGTCCCTCTGAGGTTACTCTGTAGATAATGGATTTCTTAATTTTTTAAAAAGGGAAAAAATCCATTTTGCCAATTGTTTCCATTGTTTCCTGCTGAGAGAACGAGTCTGCTGGTGAATTTCCAAAGCCTCTGTGAAAAGAGTTGTAAGATAATGATAGTAACACATTAGCCTTTTAGTTTATCTTTTACTTCTAAAGATTTTGATAGGTAAAATATGATTATAATCCTGTTACTTGATGAGCATGGTGGTACATTCCTGAAATCCCAACACTCAAGGAATCAGAGGTTGGAGGATCATGTGTTCAAGGCCATCCTCAGCTACATAATGTGTTCAAGGCCAGCCTGGCTACATGAGACCCTGTCTCAAGAGTGGGGCTGGAGAGATGGCTCAGTGTCTAAGAGCGCTTGCTGCTTTTAGGGGATGAGAGTTTGGTTCCCAGCAGCCACACTGGGTGGCTCACAACTTCCTCTAACTCCAGGGGATCCAGTGCCTTCTGGGCCTATAGATGCCCACACACATGTGGCATATATTCACACAGACATGTGCACATACAGATAAAAATAAACCTTAAAACAAGGGAAGATCCCCAGCACCACAGAAAACTGGACACCGTGATGCATGCCTATAATTGCAGGATTCAGAAGGTGGAGGCAGGAGACCTAGGTGTTCAGGGTCATTCTCAGATACATAGAAAGTTTGAGACAATAACAAAGGGAAGGAAAAGAGGGAGGAAGGGAGGGAGGAAGAGAGGGAGGGAAGGGGGAAGGAAGAGAGGGAGGGAAGGGGGAAGGAAGGAAGAAGGAAAAAAGGAAGGGAAAGATGGAGGGAGGGAGAGACGGAGGGAGGGACAAGCAAGCCCTGCAGAGACTGAAAAGGCTTCTAGAAAGAATTAAGCCTACAGTAGAAACTTCTGAAAAAATGCTTAAACCGATACTTGCCAAATTAAGAGACATCACCCACTCAAGCGGCCCACTTGTCTGCAGGGCTATGGGCTCTGGGACCAGGCTGAATGTACAGAGTAACTTCTCCCTTTATCAGGCTCTTGGATGTCACCAGTTCTCAGTGGCAGCCATTGCTCCAGATGGCTCCTTTAATCTCAAAGCATCTTGACGCATATAGAAGTCTGTATTTGACCCTGTGATGTGTCTAACCTTAACAGCCTGTCTCTGACATTCCTCCACTGAGTTCTGTTGATTTTTAAATTACAGCTTTCTTAGTTTCTGACTTATTCCCTGGAAGACAATGAGAAGTCCTTGTCTATCACTTACCAGGCAATGTCACCTACAGGATTTCACTTGGTGTTTTCCCTCGGGGTTCTTTCCTCCATTGTGTCGTGTAGCTCAGGGAGTAGTCTTCTGACTGGAGTTAGGAGCTTCCTACTGGGCAACCTGGTGGCCCCTAACCCACCACTTTGCTCTCATTTTTCTCTTCCATATCCATCTTCGGCTTTCCAGATAGAAATGGGCTCCTTTAGGAAGCGCATGTGAACTGAACCAGTAAACGCACTGCTCACATAGTCTACTCTACACCACAATATCCAGTGACTAAGATGCGGCAATCAAGCCAGTGTACCTTATCCATGGGATACCCAGATCCTGGTTTGAAAGGTGAGGTTTCTTTCCCTTTTCATGAGGATCTTGCTTCTTAGGGTTGCTCTGATTACCTCTCCTGTGTCAGGTTTCCTGAAGTTCAACGAGGAGCTCTCTGTAGATAGAGCCTGGTTCTCTGGAAAAGTTAACTTGCTCATTCTTTGGTGGATGGGTCAAACCCATTACAAAGATGTACACAGCAAGGCAGAGGTTTCCTCAGTAAGACTTTTGTTCTGAGAGTGAGCAGGGAAGAGGTAGTTTCCATGAAGGACGAGAAGGGAGTTACTCACAGTGGGCCTGTAGCCACACCCAGTTTTTGACTTATGGAAAGAGAAGGGCAGGGAGGCAGGCAGGTGGGAAAGGAGCAGGAACTACCTTCCCACGTTACCTGCTAACAAACCCCAGGCAACTCTGCGCTGCATCTGGAACCCTGTGCCTGGCTAAGATCACAGGGTCCAACCCCTATGCCTGGAGGTTGAATGGATGCTGACAGGACGTGGGCACACTAGGTCCACATTCTTTGGATGGCTCATTCATCCTCCACTCCGCTTTGTCTTTCTCTCTCTCTCTGCTCTCTTTCCTTCATCCCTGCCTATCCTTTCCCCCCTCCCCTCCCC
>NW_008350388.1:3719502-3724169 GCF_000622305.1 Nannospalax galili
TCCCTCCCTCCCCTCCGTCCCTCCCCCCTTCTCTGTCTTTTGTTGTCTTCTTGTCACGTCCCTTCATCCTCTGATGATGACAAATAAAGGGAAAGGTGTTTCCCAACCAAAGCAATTTCTAAAGGAAGACCTTCACAGCCTAATTAGTCAGCTCTTAATTTTCGAGAAGCTTGGCTGTATATGTTTCCTAATTAGACTAAGAAAACCTAATGGGACTGCTGCTACTGCCTCCCCCAGGCAAGCTGTGTTCACAAGACAGCTACCATCCCAAGGAAACCACAGACACACAGACACACAGACACACAGACACACACACACACACACACACACACACATTCTCTTTGTAATTACTCTCCCAAACTAGAGCTTCCGTTCAACTTGAACTTTGTATGAAAGGAAGGCTTTTTCACTTCCTGCCCAGTTATACATCAAATGTGTGAAATCACATAAAAGTCTGGAGGAATCTACGTTTAGCCCTTTAAAGTTGTAATAGTGTCCCCCTTCTCTTTGCCCATTCCGCCTCTCTGTTCAATTTCCTCTGAGTTGCACATGAGTCTATACATTTCCTCCCAAAGAAGAAAAAGGAAATTGCTCCCACAAATGAAAACAAAGTCCATTATTTCTTAATGAGTCTAAGATTTCCCCAAGCTGAATTGGACCCTGCTCTGAGTAGTCAGGTACCTTGCCTCCGGCAGAGGCCACAATGCCATCCGTCAGGGCAGAGGGAGAAGTTGTCCCAGAGGCACACAAAGCCAATTGTATATTTTATATACAACAGGAAATATCTCTCCAAAGCCCTAAGGGTGGTCTCATGGCCTAAAGCATCCAAGTTGATTACCCATGGCTTGTTTAATTCCAGTGTCCTTGATGGTCAACAAAGGGCTGTCGGGGGTCGGTGGTGAGGTGCTCTAATAGTGAGACATACAAGGGAAGTTTGGGAGGTGTCTGTCCACATCACTGACTTCTTACATGGAGCGTGGACCAGTCACACTCTAGGCCCATGACTGCTGGTTTGTAGAGGAGTTGTGTCTCCCCTCAGACTTTCAAGGGCTGTCCCCACAGTGCAGGGACACAGAAACTGTCATTTCTCTGCTTTCTCAGAACACAGGCTTCTAAAGGGCATAGAAAGGACCTTGTCCTCAGTAGCCTGTTATTAAATAACAAATCTCTTCCATAGTTTCTGTCCTTGGCAAAACATTCAAAGTCTCTCAAGGCTTGCCCATCTCCTTCTGTACCCACAAGGCACTCTTCTCCCCTGGCTCTGGATGGCTGCGTCTACTCGGGCCCTTCCATAGCTTTTCCAGCTTAACTCACTTGCTGCCCCAGTACTTTTGCATGAAAGGTATCACTTGTACGCAGGGTGATCTTTCTTTCCTCTTGTCTAATTCCTGCTCATCTTTAATCTCAAATATCTCTTCTTTCTTTTTTTTGAATAGCTCACAGCTCTCTGTAATGAGCTCTCTTAGTCCCCTAAGCTTTTCCTATAGACTACCAATCAGTTAACATGCATGCAATTTATGGGATTTGATTACCTTCTGCTTCCCATAAGGTAGGAACTGTCTTTTGTCAGAGGTGTCTCCAGGGTCTAACATAATGCTTGACACACAGTCAGGACCCAGTAAATACTCAATGAATGAATGAATTAAATGAATTAATGTACTGAATGAATAAATGAAGGAGGGGATGAATGAATGATTGGACATAAAGGGAAGGAGCCAGTAGAAAAGCAACTGAAAGAGTGAGAAAAGAACACAGTTGCTCCAAGTTTAGGCAAGGGGCAGAATACATGCCATTGGCATTTAGTGAAAACCTAAGGTCCCTACTCAAGAGTTATAGGCTGAGACTCCATTGGATATTTGTGCAAAAATGTTCATGGCAGTGCTGTTCAGAGTAGCTAAGCAGTAGCTAAGCAGCTGAGCATCCCACATGTCCCAGGTGGACGACTGGATACATAAAATGTAGCTGAGTTGGGGGTGCACATCTGTGACCGCGGAGCTCAAGGCAGGATGGTGAGGCCAGCCTGGACTACATAGTGAGATTGGGCTAAGCAGCTGAGCATCCCGCATGTCCCAGGTGGACGACTGGATACATAAAATGTAGCTGGGTTGGGGGTGCACATCTGTGACCACGGAGCTCAAGGCAGGATGGTGAGGCCAGCCTGGACTACATAGTGAGATTGTATCTCAGAAAGCATAACGTAGGGGCTGCAGAGACGGTTCAGCGGGTTCTAAGAGTGGTTGCTGTGCAAACATGAGTATAAGGACCTGAGTTCAGATCCCAGCACCTACATAAAAAGCCTGTAACCCCAGTGCTATGTGGGACAGTGACAGGAAGATTACTGGGGCTTGCTGGCCACCAGCATTGCTCCAGGTTCAGTGGGAGACCCTGTTTCAAAAGCACAGGCAGAGAATGATAGAGCAGGGCACCAACAGCATCCTCCAGCCTCCACACGAACAAAGAAGAAAATTCTAACACACAATCCAACATGGATAAATTTGAGAAAATTATGTGATGTGAAACTAGCCAGAGAGAGAAAGACAAATACGTGGTTCTCCCTACACAAGGCATCTGGAATTATTGAATTCATAGAGACCGAAAGTAGAGTGATGGTTGACTGGAGCTGGGGAAAGAAAGGACAAAAAAGTTGGTATCAAAGTAGTACTGAGTTTCCAGCATGGTGGATATACTTAGTATCACCAAACTGTATGCTTAAAATGATGTCTTACATGGGGCCAAGAGATGGCTCAAATTGGGAAAGATGAGTTTGGGAATGGATGGTGGTGATGGGTCCCAGCATGGTGAATATACTTAGTATTACCAAACTGTATGCTTAAAATGATGTCTTACATGGGGCCAAGAGATGGCTCAGTTGTTAAGAGCACTGGCTTTTCTTACAAGGGACCCAGGTTTGGTTCCCAGCACCCACATGACAATCAGTAGCTCCAGTTACAGGGGATCTGATGCTCTCTTCTAGCCTCTGTGGATACCAGGTATGCATGTGGTACACATATATAGATGCAGGCAAATAGTCATACACATAAAATAAAAATAAACATTTGAAAATGATGTCCTATTGATAGAGTATCAAAAAACCCCATGAGATTAGCTGGTCAAAAAATAAAATCTATAGTCTGATGATCCACCTTCCCAGTTTCACTGGTAAATACCTTGGTCATAGGATCATCCCTAGGAAGGCATGTTCACCTTAAGTCATGCTAAATAGATGGGCAGAATACCTAGTGCGTTAATGAGATAGTGAACTTTTCTAGCCTGGAATCCCGCCTCCTAGGGCAGAGCTTCTGGACCCTGCGGCAGACATGAGGTAAGTCCTGTCTGCTTTTCTGAAGTCATCAGAAAAACATACTCTCTCCCGTTCTTCTTCACATCCATTTCCTAAGCATGCCTTCCCTAACACTTGGGGCTGTCCCAACATCTTCTATTTCTTTACTTTTTCTCTAATGCTTCCTTCTCCCCCCCATGTGGCTGCTAGTCCACCATGTGTCTTACCTCCACACAGGCTCTAAACCTGAATGGCTTCATAGCTTTCCCCCCTTGTCCCCTCCCTTCTCCCCCTCAAGGCAGCTGATGAGATTCCCAGTTTGCTGCCCTGAGGATTTTTCTTTAAATTCTAATAAAATTATCTTAAAGCTTCCATTTGAGTCCATTCTTAAATTCTTTTATGAATAAGACTAAGCACCCTCTAAGGGATACTGTTTCTCCCCTGTGTCACTATGCATATTTTACTGCAATTAAGGCACAAGGCAAGGGGACATTAAAGACACAGAAATCTAGATCACAAGTCAGAATCTGATAGTTAAAACAAAGGCACACCATATCTATGTGATTCTGTTTAACACCCTCCTGTTTACTACCAACCATTTACTCTATATTTTCTGTTTAAAAAATGTCCATCTCTTCTTCTCCATGCTCATGTTGAATGTAGTGTAAGGATTAGCACCCACCCACCCATTGTTTGCATTGGTGTGCCTTTCTGCAGGGCTCCCTTCCCCTCATGTTTAGGTGGACAGTATATTGCAATCACCACCAACTGCTAGCCCTCAGGCTGGATCCCATTGGACCTTCTGTTCTAGGCTGACTTCCAATCAGATCATCACCAGGAGAAACCAATACAGATTTATTTTTTAAATTTAGGGTAGCAGTTAACAATTTGTCTTTTGGTTTTTTAATATTTGTGTGTGTGTGTGTGTGTGTGTGTGTGTGTGTGTGTGCCTGCAATGTGGGAGTCAGAGGACAATTTGTAGGGGTCCCATTCCATCTCTCCTTCTACCATTTCTACCATGTGGATTCTTGGGATTGAAGTCAGGTCATCAGGCTTGGAGGCAAGCACCTTTACCCATCTAGACAACCCAATCTTATTTTTATACTTCTTCAGAGTTTGTACATTGAATTGGATGTCATTTCCAACTCAGCCTTCAACTATGGAGGTGGTCTAAAATCTGAGAGACAGCAATAGTGTTTAAAGCCAAATCTAGAGTTTCTGTAGGGTATAGCTGGCATATGGACCTTCATGAAGTGGTTCTCAAGTAATGGTTACCCAGCCAGATGTCGTGACACACATGTGTAATCCCAGTAATTTCAGTACTTTGAAACTGAGGCAGGATGATTGATAGGTCCAGGCCAGCCTGGTATAATGAGACTATCAAAAA
>NW_008350388.1:3724195-3741695 GCF_000622305.1 Nannospalax galili
TATATATATATATATATATTTCTTTATGTATTAGGGTACTGGAGACATGCCTTAGCACTTGAGAATGCTTGCTGCTCTTGCAGAGGACTGAAGTTCAGTTCTCAGAACCCATGTTAGGCAGCTCACAACCACCTATAACTCCAGTTTCAGAGGATCAAAGCCCACTCAGTGGGAGGGAAATCATGCATGGTTCTGTAAACATGGCCAAGATACACATGGCTGGAGAAGTCACAGACCCTAGAGAAAAATCTATTTCTGTCATTTTCCTAGACCAATGTAATTTTTTACTATATTCTAAATATGTATTCTTATATTTAGACAACTATGTCTTTCACCACTTATTATAGAAACTTCTTTTTGTGACAGATGGAGAGTATTACAAAGTTCCAAAACTGGTCAGACGCAAAGAATGAATGACTGTGAGATGCTCAGCCCTAACATCTACAATGTAAACTCCATACCTAAAGTTCAAGGAACATCTCAGAAGAGGGGATGGAATGAGTGTAAGAGCCAGAGGGACAAAATACCTGCTGCTAGTTAATGCTTTCTAGACATGATAGGGACACTGCACCAATGAAATCCCCACAGCATGGTAGGCTAAGGAGATCCGCATAATGACAAAACCAGTTGACACAACAAGTTGGTTAAGGGAGATGACACAGGGGTCCCACCTCAACATGAAGAGCTACAGGCAATTAGTGGATGCTGAGGGAGGTGGAAGTTTTCTCTAGGGGCTAGTTTCCTGAGGGTTATGTAATCTCAAGTGGGCAGCCTTAAACACAGGTACACAGGAGCACCACCAAGTGGACTCAGTATATTACATATATATATACATATATATGTGTGTGTATGTATTTATATGTATATTTATAAATGTATATATGTGTAATAAGAATAATCAAAGAAGAGGACAAGGACTGAGAGGGAGTTGGAGGACATGGGAGGAGTCGGTGGGGAAGGACGGAAATAATGCAAAGACAATACCCATGTATAAAATTCTCAAAAATGAAAAAATTAAAAGCTACAAAAGCCATACAAAGTTCTGTCCTGGTCTACATAGTGAGTTCTAGGACAGCTGGGGTTACAGGGAGATCCTGTCTCAAAAAAGATAAAAAAAAAAAAAAAAGTTCAACCACAAGATGGTAGGAAAACAAAAGGAAAAAGAAAGAAAGCCAAGACTATTTTTTTAAGAGTGCTAAAATGTGGGTTAGAATTCCCTGTAGACTGTTCTCAGGAGCCCAGTCCTAGACTGACTGACTCACTCACAGTCTGTTGGTGGCTGTGAGAGCTGCATCTCAAACCCTCACTTGAGGGCACGTGGTCTCATGCTCATCACAGACTCTGGATATGGGGTTTCAAAAAGCACAGTTAAATGTATACTCTTTTCTAAATAGTTGTGAGTGCTGGGGAGGCCATTCAACATTGACAGCCCAGCGAGCTCGCTCCGTGGGAAGTGCTTCTCTCCTTCAGTTCTAAGCCTGTGGCTGGCCCCTTGGTTTACTGACTCTGCAGTGAACGAAAAGAAAGCAGTAACAGGTTCACCACCACAGGGAAATTCTAAGAAGGCCAGAGAACAATGAGTTGGCTTCCCATGGTCACTCTGCATGTGAGGTGAGGTTGCAAGATTTCCTCCATACCCTCTGGTAGTTCTTGTCCCTTGCCAGTACCCTGTAGTCTCACATACATTGCTCTGCTCTTGAGGCTTTTCTTCTAAGGATCCCTTTCTCATCATTAAAGCAGGCTGGCGGTTCTTGCAATGGTAGAGCCTTGTGCTTAGGATGCACAAGGTCCTGAGTTCAACCCCCAGCTCTGAATAAATAACACCAATTCCTATTTAAATGGAATTTTACATATGCAGTTCTTCAGATGGTCTGCTTATATATTCAAATAGGGGGGCTGGGGACATAACTTAGTTTGGTAGAGTGCTTGTCTAGTATACACAAAGTTTTGGGTTCTGTTCCCAATGCTGCATAAACTGTATGTGGTGGTACATGTTTGAAATTCCAGTACTGGGGAGGTGGAGGCAGGAGGATCAAAAGTCCAAGATTATCCTTGGTTACATAGTGAGTTTAAAGCCAGCTTGGGCTACATGAGACTTTGTCTCAAAAAATTAAAAAAATATAGAAGAATCATTATTTAAAGGGGGCTTTATATATGCATTATGTAGACAAGCAGAATGATTATATATCCATTTTTTACATTTCTGTGTGTGTGTGTGTGTGTGTGTGTGTGTGTGTGTGTGCATGTGTCAGAGCACACGTGGAGGTTGAAGGACAACTTGTGGGAGTTGATTTTCTTCTTTTACCATGTAGACCTTGGGGTATCAAACTCAAGTTGTGAGACTTGGCAGCAAGCGTCTTTACCCACTGAGCCACCTCACTGATCCCTGATTATGTATTCAAATAGGCTTTTTCATCAATATGTTTCGTGTCTCTGAGGATGGAATACATGTCTCACACAAGCCTGGCAAGTGCTGTATCATCGAACTGCAGCCCGAGTCAATCAAATAGTTTTGACCATGTAATTCATTCAATCAAGTAGCACGTTTTCTTCTTTTTTTCTTTTTTCTTTTAGGTAGAAGAAACCCAGGCAGAGAAAGTGATAAAATGATTAATGTTTCACTGGATGGATGCCAAGCTCTCTAGGTTTAGTTGAAGATTCTTTCCATGATGTGTATTGAAATCTGCCCACGAGATATAACTAGTGAGAACACGCTCACCCGAACCCCTTTTAACTTGTGGATTCTATTATTTCCCCCACCCCACAGGCTTTGTTGGGTAATACTTTGGAATCCAGGAGAGATAAGCTTATTTTTAAGTTTATTTGAATTTCCAGCCTTAGCTTATCACCTGTAACCCAAAATTCTCAACCTGTGAATGAAATGGCACCTGTTCCTTATTCTAGAATGTTCTTTGTGGAACTTGCTGCTGTCTGCTCAAGATGTTTGGCTGTGAAGGTTGGGGATGTAGGGATTGAGGACTAGATCACATGGAGTGTGGGCGGGCTACAGTGGCCACCCGAGCTGCCAAAGTCAGAGGGCAGACCCAAGGAATGCAAGGCCCTGCCAGATAGCACCTCTTTCAGTCACTGATACAGGTCATGAGATGCATAAGTCAGATCTGCCATTTAACAGCTATGCAAACTTGGTTGAATGAAACTTTGGAACATCAGTTTACTAATGTATAGAATGAGGATCATTAGGAGGCTGGAGATACAGCTCAGAGGTAGAATGTTTGCCTCACACACAAAAGGTCCTGGGTTCAATTCCTAGTATCTAATAAAAAAGAATGGAGCAATTTGTACCTATCTTGGGGTTGTGCGAGAAGAACCAGAGTGCATATAATATGCTTGCAAAATGCACATATGTATGTCCACATATATATGTGTGCTATATATATATGTGTATTGTGAGTTTTAAGGAAAAAGTCAATTATATGCTATCATTCTTATTATAAAACCTAGGTTTAAAAAAATGCAGCACTGTGTTGGGAGGCAGAGGCAAGAGGATCTCTGTGAGTTCAAGGCCAGCCTGGTCTACATAGTGAATTCCAGGCCAGCTGGGGCTACAGGGAGACCCTGTTTCAAAAAAGACCAAAAAAAAAATGTAGTACTCTGAAACATAGATATGTAGTTTTAAAAAAGATCATGAGGCTAGAGAGATGGCTCAAGGGTTAAGAGCACTGACTGCTCCTGCAGAGGACCTGGGTTTGGTCCCCAGCACCCATATAGTAGCTAACAACTGTCCATAACTCTAGTTCTAGGAGACCTGATACCCTTTTCTGGAGTCTGTGGGAATTGCACACACACACGGTGCACTTACATACATGTAAGCAAAGCCCTCTTATACGTATAAAAGTAAGAAAATTAAATAAAAAGATTGTGTGGGGTGGAGAGATGACTCAAGGGTTAAGAGAGTATACTGTTCTTGTAGTGGACCTGAGGTGCTCAGTTTCCAGCACCCACATTGGGTGCTTCACAACCACCTGTAACTTCAGCTTCAGGGGATCTGATGCCCCCTTCTGGACTTTGCAGGTACCCTACACACATAATATATACACACGCACACCCTTAGAAACAAAAACTTTTTAAAAAGATTGCCTAAATGTGAGATGAGCATCATCATGTCTGTTCCTTTGTTGTTCCTTCATCCTTCACACCATGGAAGCAGCCGGGTGTGGTGGTGCACACCTTCAATCCCAGCACTCAGGAGGCAGAGACAAGTGGATCTCTGTGAGATCGAGGCCAGGCAAACCAACACAGAAGGCCAGCTGAGGCCACAGGGAGACCCTGTCTCCAAAACAAAACAAAGCACAACCATAAAACACCATGGGAACACTCTAAAGGGAAATGCTACGTCTTTAGTTTACCCCCCAGCTTTCAGAAATGAGAGTGCAAAACAAGTCAAACAACTCACTGTGACATCACACCATTGAGTGTCCATTAAACATCTTATTTACCAAGTTTGAGATGGAGAAGGAGTTCCAGGAAGTAGGGTGTTTACTGTCCTATTGAGGGAAGCAATGTTTTTTATACAGGGAACAGCCAGAAATCAACCCCTGACCAGTTCATGTTTAGTTCATTTCTGAAGAACTGATTATTGGGGCTGGGGTTAGCTTACAGAGGCATTGTGGGAGGCTGTCTGGGCTGGTACTTGAAACTAAGAGGCATACAGAAGGGAGGAGTCCTTGCCCTGAGACTGCTTTTGTTGTTTGTTTTTGCCTACTCTCAAAACTCTAATCCTTGGTTACCTTACCAGGGAAATCAAGAAGATGGTATTTGCTTCTCAAGGTATTATAAAGTTTAAGCATATATCTTTATGAGAGAGAGAGAGAGAGCGAGAGAGAGAGAGAGAGAGAGAGAAAGAGAGAAAGAGAGAGAGAGGAGAGAGAGAGGAGCGAGGGAGAGAGAGAGAGAGAGAGAGAGAGAGAGAGAGAGAAAGCAGAAAGCAGGTGTTGGGCCAGAGTAAGAGATTGACAAAGTAGACTTAAGGGTGTATCTTGTTAAAAGTGATTCTTAGTAACAAATAGTGACAAGGATACTGGTAAGATCCAATCCTTGTACCTGCTTGTGGAAATGTCACTTTGGAAAAAAAATGGGTTGTTCCTTAACATCTTAAACATGGAATTGCTATATGACCCAATAATCGCACCCAAGAGAGATAAAAACAAGTGTACACAGAAACCTACACCTATTTAGCTACAGTATTCATAATAGCTTCAAATGGACTTTGTCCAACTGACAAATGGATAAACCAAATGTGGCATATCCATTTAGTGGAATATTATTATTCAGATGTAAAAAGAACAAGGTGCTGATACATGGTATGACTGGTCGAGCTTGAGCGCCAACCTGATTGGATTTAGAACCACCTAGGAGACATGCCTCTGGGCATTTTTTTTTTTCCAGGGACGTTTAACTGAGAGTGGAAAATACACCATAAATAGAAAAGCAAGCTGAGCACCAGCATTCATGTCTATCTTGCTGCTTCCTGACTGTAGACATATGTCCAGCTGCCTCACACACCTGCTGCTGTGCCTTGCCCCCATGATGGGCTGCATTATCACACTATGAGCCAAAATAATCCCTTCCTTTCTGAAGTTGCTTTTGTAGACATTTTGTCAGAATAATGAGAAAAGCATCTAATTCACATGGTAAAACAAAAAACTCTAAAAATGAAGTGAAAGAAAGAAGCTGGTCACAAAGGAACACAGAATCTACAATTCTATGTAGGCAGAAGGTCCTGAATGGAAGAATCCTCCAGAGATGGGAAGAGCATCAGTGGCTACAGGCAATGAGGCAGGTGAGGAGAGGTAGGCATAGGGAGGAGAGGGTTTGACTGTGACTGGAGTTAAGGCTTCTTTCAGGGGAGATGGAAATGCTCTGAGAATAATGATGGTGGTTACTCAATGTTGTCAACTGCCACTTACTGGAATTTTCAATGGGTAATACAGTATGAACTGGTTAATTTTAATTGTCAACTCTAGTGAACTGAGAAGCATCTAGGAGATTAGAAAAGGCTGAGTTTATACACACCTCTGAGTGTGTCTGTGAGAAGGTTTCCAGAGAAGTTCAGCTAAGGGGGTAAGATCCACGCTAAATGTACATGGCACCATCACTAGCCTGGTGACCCAGATGGAATAAAGGGGGAAAGGAGAAAGCTGAGAATGTATGTTCTCCCTCTCCCTCCCCCTCATCCTCTCTCCCCTTTCTGGCCACTATAAGTTGTACTGCTGTGTTTCATAAGACCTTTCCTATCAAGATGAACTGAAGCTCTTCAAACTTTGAGCCAAATCCTCCCTCTCTTATATTGTTTTGCCAGGTATTTTGTCACAGCAAAGAGAACGTTAAGAAACATGAAGTACAGAAATAGAGTTCGATAAAATCATACAAGAAAGAAGTGAATGTTCAAAACCAAAAGACTGCTGTCTACGCTGGCAGGGAGAGGCAGGCAGTGAGAGCACAGCAAACTTAGAGGCTGAACTCCAGGTACGTGGTCATGGATTTGAGTCACTGAAGAGTCTACACACTGTGCATTGAGGGGATGGAGTGAAAGTCATCTAAGAAGGAACAGCAAGCCAGTTCAGAGTTAACCTAGAAGCAGCCTAAGGTCTCCCTGGGCTGTCAGAAAGCACCAAGAAAGTCAAGTTTTGGAGAATGTAGGGGTTGGGGTTGGGGAGAGAAAGCTGTAGGTAAAAGACTGCACCTCTCTGTGTGTCTGTGGTCCTGTCCTGGCTAGCTCCTGCTTTGATTTGGTGTGCAGTTGTTCTGGTTAGCTATTTTTTGTCAACTTGACACAAACTAGCATCACTTGGGAAGAGGGAACCTCAATTGAGGAATTCCCTTTATCAGATTGGTCTATGGGCATGTCTGTGAAGCATTTTATTGATTGCTAATTGATGTAGGAGGGCCCCACTGGCTGAGGGAGGTGCTCTCCCTGGGCAAGTGGGTCTTGGTTGTATAAGAAAGGTAGCTGAGTAAGTCAGGGAAAGCAAGTCGGTAAGCAGCCATTCCTCCATGGTATCTGCTTCAGTGCCTGCCTTGAGTTTTTTTCCTGGCTTCTGTTGATGACGGACTATAACCTGTAAGCCAAGTGAGTCCTTTCTTTCTCTAAGTTGCTTTTGGTCAGCATTTTATCACAGCAACACAGAAGCAGGGCTGAGCCTCCTTGGAGCAGGTGCGGGGTCAGCGGATTCTGTGAGGGCTAATGTGGTGGTGAACCCTAGTTTAAGCTGCTGTGAGAGTCTGTACAGAGACGCCATCATCCCTCACAGTACGTTTTGCTCACTGTAAAAATTGCCCTTGGGATAGGAAGAGCCTCATTTTCGGTAGAGAACAAACACAAATACGATATTTCATATCTCCTCTGCCATTCTCACCTTCCCCTGTAATTGGAAACCCTTGCCCCTAGTCTCACCTGTGGGATTCTGTCTTCAAATGCAGAATTCTCTTCCCTTCACCAAACCCTCCCTTCCTGTCTCCCTCCTTCCCCCACCCTTCAGTTTCTCAGGATCTTTTATTTCATTTTTCAGTTCTTTTGATTAGTGCTGGTGTAGGGAGCAGGGGAGGAGAGGGAGAGACTCTTCTGTTTGATTAGTTTCTGATAGAGTGCGCAGCTCCTAATGTTCGCTCTCACACAGCAACACACTTTCTGACAGTCTCCAAGTCACTGCTTCTCATACTTGGCTGTGTGCTCAGAGGCATACAGACCGGATAACTCTCCGCGTGGGTCTCCGGATCTTCACCAGCTGCAGCTCATTCTGAGGGCCGAGCATCAGCTTGCTCTTCAGTTTGCCGTTAACCCTTTTCCTGGAGCTCACCTTGGCTGGAGCTTTCCTTGAGCCTTTGCCTCAAGCTCACCATGATGAAGTCTCTCTTGGGAGTTGCCCTCACGACAATATTGAGCTTTGTTGTTAGGGGGATGTATTTGTTGCTTTTCTTGTTACTGGACCCAAATACCTGACTAGAAGCAACTTAAGGGAAGACTATTTCAGCTCCTCATTTAACAAGGGACATGGTCCATCATGGCAGGGAAGGCCTGGCACCAGGAAGGTGGGGACATAGATAACTGATGGGAAGTGGACCAAGCTGTACAACCTCAATGCCTGTCCCCAGGGATCTACTCCTCCAGTGAGGCTGTACCTCCTTAACATTCTATGGCTTTCCAGACAGCACCATCAGCTGAGGACCAAGTGATCAAACACATGGTTCTGTGGGGGACTCGCATTCAAACCACAACGAGGTTCACCTGCCCTCCGCAACTATTACAGCTTCACCTCCATCTGCTCTACTGACTATCCATTCTCTCTCTCTATCGCTAGACACATACACAAGCTGTAGTAATAAGAACCTTTATGGCATTCATCCTCAGGGCTGGGGAGATGGTACAGTGATTAGGAGTGTTGGCTGCTCTTGCAGAGGACCAGAGTGTGGTTCCCAGCACCATCAGACCATCCACAATTGCCTGTTAACTCCAGCTCCAGGTGATCTGATGCCCTGCAATCACACACACACACACACACACACACAAATGAAAACTACATACATATATATATTATATATGTATATACATCCTTCACTTCCCTGGCGACCTCGGGTGTGCTTCGAAGTCATACCCCAGAAACTCTTGTCATTCTAATGCTGTGGTTGTTTTAATAACTTCAGGGCTGAGCATGTAGCTCAGTGGTAGAGCACTTGTGCAGCATGTGCAAGGCTGTAGCTTTGATTCCCAAGTTTGCAAATAGACAAAACAGAGACAAAAGAAAAAACCTTCCAGTTATTACTCAACAACTAGACATAGTTATTTAAGAAACAAAAAGCCAGGGGGTTGTTATTCGAATTTGAATCCAATGACTTAAATTTTTTTATAAGTTATTTTCTCCTTTACAACATAGACAGCTGGGTCCAGAGTTGAAGTGTCTTTGGGTTGCCTGGCCTTGAGAAGCAGAAGGCACAGAAGATCGCTTTCTTGGGCTGTTGGAAAATCTCAGGGAAGCCCTCCGCCCTCACTTCTCTTCTCTCCCTTCCTCTCCTTTTCTTCCCTGTCTTAGCAGCATGACAGTTGCTCTGAATTTCCTGTCTTGGAAGGGTCACTGTCCCTCAGACTTTCTTTCCCTTCCGCTTCCTGGTTGGCTCTCCCCATCCCCAACATGCAGGTCGTGGTCAGTGTCTTTTAAAAAGTTTTTTATTGCCACATAGTAATTCTGTAATGTTTCTTCATTATGACATTTTCATGCACACACATACATACACATATATGTTTATAATGTATACATGTGTATATGTATATATAATGTCTTTGGATTATATTCACCCCATCGCCCTCTCTTGTTCCCCCCTCACCCTCACTGATCCCCTTCCTCTTCCCAATTATCCTACTTCCTTGTCTTTTTGTTGGTGTTGAACCAGTGAGTTTAATTACGATTAGTTACAGGAACTCGGACATTCTACCAGTGTTTGTACCACTGAAGAAAATGTCACCTCCTTCCCCAGCAACCATTAATGACTCATAAATCCCATCAGAAAGGTTGGGGCCTGTGAGCTCCGACTCATTCCATGATGGAAGGTTGATGGGTCCAGTCTTGGACAGGTCAAAAAAAAAACTTTTATTAATTCTTTGAGAAGTTCCTACAATGAATTGTGACCATGTTTACCCCTAACTCCTCCCGAGTCACCCTAGTCCTTGTTTTTTTTTAAATAATCCATTGACTCTAATTTGTGCTGTTCATATATATACTCCTGGCTATGGGGCCATGCACTGGAATGTGGTCTGTCTACCAGGAGACATACCTTTAAAGAAAACTTACTCTCCTTCCTCCTCACACCATCAACTGCCCATAGCTTCTAAGGGGTAGGGGGCTCCTGAGTCCCTTCCCCTCCATGCTGGAATGCTGACTGGCTGGACCTTGTGCAGGTCTTATGCAGGCAGCCACAGCTGCTGTGAGTTCATGAGCTCAGTGGTCCTGTCCTGACCAGAAGACCCAGTTTTACTCTGGTCCTCCCTGACCTCTACCCTCTTGTGATCCATCTACCTTCTCTTCCTAGATGGTCCCTGTGCCTTAGGGAGTGTGTGACTTAGATGTCCCATTTGTGGCCGAGCACTCCACAGAACTTATTCTCTGCACTTGGGCCAGTTGAGAGTCTGTAGATCTTAAGCAGGGAGTCCCAGCTACTGAGTGCTCCAGAGTACAATGGCCATGCCCGGGTAGCATTGTTCCTCAGCACTCCTCCCCTCTCTCTGGCTCCTCCCTTCTTTCCTCTGCCTCGTCTGCACTGTTTCCTGAGCCTTGGGGGCAGTGATATAGAGGTTTCCTTTGGGGCCAGCCTTCAGCAATCTCTTATTCTCATTTGCTCCCTATTTAAGCTGCCGAGGTTGGCTTCAAATCCTTCCTCGGCTTTTGACCCTGAGTCTTTTCGCATGGCGTCCTTCTTTCCAAGGACACCCTCTCTTCTCTTCAGTCTAGCAGAACAGCTCAGCAGCAAAGCAGCCTGAAGGTTTCTTTCCATCTTTGTATCTATTCAAAATACACATGAAATATTCAGGATTTCTCTCTCTGGAATTCTTAGGACCTGAGAACATTCTGGAGACTTTGAACTCCCTATTTGAACTAAAATAGTTATGAACATGATCTTATTCCCTAACTCTAAACTTGGCCAAATGTCTTTGATTATTCCAAGAACATCTGATCCTAAACAGCCCCCTCCTGTCCTGGGCTTTGGGGACTGTCCACCTCATTCATTCACTCATTCACTCATTCTTGCAATGGTCTACAAATACCTGGAGAAAGGCCCATGAGAAGCTGTGGTCTGTATAAATGTAAGAATTGAACAAGGTGAAAATGTGGCTCGATGGCAGAACATTTGCCTGGCATGTGTGAGCTCTTAGGTCTCTTTCCCAGAACTGAAAAAAGAAAATTGGTTTCAAGTTGTAGCACAGGGGCACCAGGACTCCTGGAAAAGGAAAAAGCACACATTTGGATTGTATCGAATTTCCCTATCATAAGATAATACTGGCTCTGTTTACATATCTCTTGCTAAGCTTAATCCTGTATTGACTTAGGCACCAGCTTGATCAGAGATACTAGTAGAAGGGAGCCTCAGTAAGCACTGGCTTTTGCTTGTGCAAGGATCTCCCACTGTGGTGAAAGGCTCCTCTCTTATGTGATAGACAGAAGAGAACCTTACTCTATTAACTTATTCAGAGGCCCCTGTGGCAGTGACCTTGGACTAGCCTTTTTGCCCCAATCTGTGAGAACATGATCTGGGAATCTGTATCCACTTTCTGAATGAAGAGAGAGATAAGCTCCACTGAAGGGAGAGAGACAAGCTGCCCTGGGGATGGACTTTCCCTTTCAGGATACGTAGGACCCAGCCTGTCTGTCTGGCTTCTGCCCTGCTACTTGGGCATACAGTAGGGTAAGGCTCCTACCCCGAGGCTCTTCCTAACAGCAAAAGTTTCAAGTCCTGAAGTCTGTCATTAAAATCACTCTTCTAAGTTGTGAAGTCAGACAAGGGTGCTTGAGAAGGTTTGTAGGAAGCAGAGATTCTCCACATGGACTTGGTAATACAGTGACACACTAGAGACTCAAGTACCATCAGTCCTAAGATGTAACATTATTTTATTTCTGTGTTGGTCAGCTTGCCATCACTATGACAAAATACATGAGGTATTCATCTTAACACAGGAGAGGGTTACCACTGCCTCCTGTCGCCTAGCTGCTTGTGGAAGGTGTTAGAGTACACAGGAAGTGGACACTTGGCTGAGGACAGGACTCCAGGGATGCAGGGTTTCCCCACTTGTCATCCATGCTGAGGTGGGACTTTTCAGCTGCTTGAGACACCCCTGTTCCCATGAGTGACCCCTTATCCCTGCTCCTGTGAGTGACCCATAAACTCATTTACTCAACAAACTGGGCTTTTGTGAACTTCTTTCTTTGGTCAGTTGGAACTCCTAGGGTGACTTTCTTATGTCTCCCCAGGAAAAGGTCACCCAACAAAGAGGGAGTTTACTTCATACTGGCCAGGAATGGGAAGGGAGCACCCTAACATCCCCTTTCAATGACACACCCTCAACTATCTAGATCACACCTAGGCCCCACCTCTCTATCAATAGGACCAAAGGTGGGTGACTAAGCCTTTGACCCATGTGCCTTTGGCAACATTCAGCATCCAAACTATAGCAGTCTCCCACAAGAAGAAATAATGCAGCCAATTAAACTATGACAGCCACAGAAAACACTGATTACAAAACTATGCATTGACTTTTTTTCCTTCTCTCTTTCTTTCCCTCTCTCTGTTTCTCTTTCTCCCTTCCTTCCCTCCTTCCGTCCCTCCCTCCTTCCTTTCTTTCTTACTTCCTCCTTTCTCTCAGTACGAGGGATGGAACTCAGAGCCTCATCTATACCACACAAACACTCTACCACTGAATTACATCCTTTTTGAAAGAGAGTCTTGCTAAGTGTCCCAGGCTGGTCTTAATGACAGCAGCTTCTGGTGGGAGTCTAAAGTCTGTACCATCTCCCTCTTTCTTCTCTGAATAAACTCTATCCAGCTATGTTTTTCTGAACCTGTGGGGCCAGGTTAGTAGTGACAGGCAGAGGTGCTGGAACCTTCCCTCTGAACTCAGGTGGCAGCTGGGGTGTATGACAGTGCCCAGAGCCTTGTGTTCTCAGTTTCTGGGTATGTTCCTGACTTTGGGAATGCTGCCATCTCCCCTGTGTGAGTTTATTTTGAGACCTGCAGAATATTTATTTATACGGTACACACCAGCAGGGAACTAGGCACAAGGAGACTTCATGAAAATTCTGACTGTAACATTCGTTGCATGAGGCCTTACTGGGTAAAGATCACTCCAGGGTCACGACTGCTCTCCAAGGGCTAACTCAGCTCATTCTTCCACGGATCTTCAGACTCCAACCATCTTTCTTTTCTGAGACAAGTTATCTCACTGACCTGGAACTTGCCAAGTAGGTAAGGCTGGCTGGACACTGAGCCACAAGGACCCACCTGTTTCTGACTCCCCCACCTGGGAGTACAAGCATGTGCCATCACACCCAGCCCTGTCCCCCATTAATGTGGGTCCTGGGGATTGAACTCGGGTCACTGTGCTTGAATGACAAACATTTTACTGACTGATATATCTCCCCAGACCCTTTGATATAGCTTTTTAAAAGCAGATTATTTCCTTTGTTTGAGGTATACATTGACTTAAAGTTATGGGATTATAATTTAATAGTAAGTGCCATACCTCTAATAATGCAGTAATTATTATTGTCTGGCTTTGATTCTCTGTATGTTAGTGTCTTTCTGGACAGCCATCCTAACAAATCATTGTTACATACTTCTCAACACTCACATTGGCTTTTTTGTAAAATCTGTGTTGTGACTTCACCAACGGTGACTTCGCTCAAGAGACAGAGGCACACACAGGTCACGGTGAACATTTGTGTAGGAAAATAATAAGAAATGGCATCAGGGGCCAAGTGCTTCTGTTTGTCCACTGACTTAAAGTAGATCTCTCTCTCTCTCTCTCTCTCTCTCTCTCTCTCTCTCTCTCACAGAGGCACACACAGGTCATGGTGAACATTTGTGCAGGAAAATAATAAGAAATGGCATCAGGGGCCAAGTGCTTCTGTTTGTCCACTGACTTAAAGTAGATCTCTCTCTCTCTCTCTCTCTCTCTCTCTCTCTCTCTCTCTCTTCTCTCTCTCTCTCTTCCTCCTCCTCCTCCTCCTCCTCCTCCTCCTCCTCCTCCTTTTCTGGATTTTGTTGTTATTGTAGACAAGGTCTCGCTGGGTAGGCCAGGCTGGACTTGAACTCTTGATCTTCCTGCTTCATCCTTCCTCAGGCTGAGATTGCAGGTGAGTACCACCATACTTGACTTTTAAAAGTTTCTCAAAACAGGAAAAAAATCAAGTCAAAAATTTGTACCCATTTGTGTAACCTGTTTTTTTTTTTTATCATTTTTTTGTTGTTGTTGTCGAGACATGTTCTCAACACTATGTACCCCAAGCTTGACTCAAACTTGCAACAATCCTCCTGCCTCTGCCCCAAGGGCTGGGATTACACCATCATGCCCTGCTACCCCTTAAATTTTTTCTATTGATTCAAGTATTTCATACAATGTATTTTGATCATATTCAGACCCTCTCCCCCATCCCCAACCCCATCCCCACCTCCACCTTCATCTTACCTCCCCAACTTTTTTTTTCATAAACTTTATTCATGACACATTATTAAAAAAAATTTTCCATCCCCTGGAAATGAGCTAAAAAATAAAATAAAATCTACCTCCTACTTCCCTGTTCCCACTTCCCCCGTTCCCTCCAAATAAAAGGGAAAAAAAGGTAAAGGAAAAATAAAACAAAACAAAACAAAAAACCCTGAAAAAACAAAAACCTCCCAACCCCCTCAAAACAAAGTAGTGCATTTCCCCAGGGTCAAGGGGAGTTTATACTGGAGCTGCTGGGAGCTGAACGGACATCAACGGACATCTGGCTACAGAAACCTGCAAAGAAAGACACTCAAAACAGAAGAAGAAACACAAAAGGAAACAAAATAGATCACCAGGCAAACTGGAAGGGCAGGGAGCCGGAGGAAAGAGGGATGGGGTGGGTGGTAGACCTGGCAGACAGGAGCAGGCAGTCAGGGAGAAGACTGAAGAAGGAAACAAGCGGAACAGTTTGGTGTCCTTCCAGAGCCCTGGGTAAAAAAAATCCCTACCACCCTTGCCCACCTACCCTTGAGCAGGCCTCAAGGTGGTGAAGGGGGCCAGGGAAACAGGGAGCAGCTTGCACAGTTGAGACGTGTTCAGGGCCTGGGGCCTCCAGCAGCAGCTCCTCAGGCTCCTGCTCTTTAGACTCCAGGCCCTCCTGTAGTCCCCTGCACCTCCCCCATCCCTCTCCCTGGCCTCCCCACCTGCTTAGGGCACAAGATGGCCCTCCCCAACTTCTGACTTCATGTCCTCTTTTAGCAAATGAAAGCCCCATCCGTCTTACACAGCATACATAAACTGGGTGCCAGAGAAATCATATCTCAACAGGGTGTTAGTGATCTGTAATTCTAGCACACAGGTGGCCAGAGTAAAGTCCTCCTCCTTTTTCTTCGTACATGGCTTCTAGTAAGAATACGCCCAGGTTTCTTGGAATGGAATTTGCACATTTGTTTTGTTTCTCTTAAACACTGTTTAGGAATGTCACGTAGGGATTTCTCTCTTCCTCAGTGATTAGAAAGCCTCATTTCCTCATCAAAGTCTTATTTGCAGCCTGAGTGCATGTGGGTTACACTTTGCCTGTTTCCTGGCCTTACTTGGCACAATCACCCCATTGTGGTCCAAGGCCATCTCCAACAGGTTGATTCTCCATAGGGTTTTACTGTGGGTAAAAGCAGAAGTTCCGTCCTCACAGCTGGCAGCTGGCAGCTCACAGGCCTTTAACCCAAGATTCTCTGAGTGGCAGTTGGGAGACTTCACAGCTTCGCACAACGGCTTTATACCAGTGTCCTCTAGTTTTCTGAAAACTAGACTTCTCAGATTCCTACTGGTGCTGCTACCCTTTTAAAAAAAGATTTGTTATTTTTAGTTATGTGTATGTGTGCCTGAGTGTGGGTATGTGCACGTGGGTACAGTGCTCGTGGAGGCCAGAGGTGTCAGAGAGCTGGGGTTACAGGTGGTTGTGGGCTACCTGACACAAGTACTGGGATTCAAACCCTGGTCCTCTGGAAGAGCAGTCTGAATTCCTAACCACTGAGTGCTCTCTCTAGCCCTGTCTGCAACCCTTTTTGAAAACCTGAAAAGAATCAGAAAAATCTGTTCCTTACTTTTACTTTTACTTAAAAATATCTTTATATTTTAGTTGGCTCATTCTCTGATTGTCAAGGGCCTTTTATTTTTTAAAGTTAAGAACAAAACCTCTCCTGGCCTCTGTCTGGCTTAGATGCTGAGAACTCAGCAGAGCACCTGAGAGTGATTAGATCTGGCCTCCATGTGGTGATGGAATCCCACTGAAATGGGCTAATAGCCCATGGACAGCAGATGACACAGAGACCCGGAAGTTCAGTGCCTTGCCACAACAGGAGGAAGATCATCCCACACCTACCACACCCTCCAAGGCTCAGGGACTTTTGCAGAGATTGGTGGTAAGAATGTAAGAGCTGGAGGAAGAGGTGGAGTGTTAACTGTAAGTGTCCTCTGACCACTATGCCGGCAAGCTATAGTCATACCTCCTTCCCACGCTCATCAAGGAGTCAAGGGGGGGGTGTTGTCAGTTAGCCCTCTCACCCACTTACCCAATCAGTCGATCTTAGCTGCATGTCAGGGAGGGCTAAGGATATATAAGCTGAGAACGCTATGAGGCACTTCTCTCACCATTTTGTGCGGCTGTCAGGAAGTCACAGGATCTGTATTTGAGTGTGAACTTTACAGTGCAACTGTAAATGGGAGGGGGGTTGCCCACTCTTCCGTAAATTAAACCTCCACCCTATGCTCTGTTAGCAAGTCCAATAAACTAGTTAGGATTTGGAAAAAAAAAAAAAAAAAAAAAAAAGAACAGAGCTAAAGGAAACCTTCATTATGCCACCAAAGTTGACCCCATGTTGGCAAATCCTGTGGTCTTTGATTTTTTTCTTTCTCTCTCTCTTTTTTTAAAATTTTTATTTTTTGGTCTTTTTTGGGGCAGGGTCTCCCTGTGACCCCAGCTGGCCTGGAGCTTGCTGTGTGGATTGTGCTGGCCTTGAACTCACAGAGATCTGCCCGGCTCTGCCTCCCAAGTGCTGGGATTGAGGACCTGTGCCACTGTGCCTGGATTTAGTCTTTGATTTCTTATCCCTACTTTTCCACCCTTAAACTTCACAGTATATATATTTTGATGTAACCTGCTTTAATTGTTTCTAGAAAAATGTGTTACAAATTGCCTCTTTTTGGAATATTTTAAAAAATATTCTTTAAAAAAAAACCCAGAACCAAAAAACAAAACCTTTCTACCAACATTGCTTGATGCCTAGCAGAGGCCCTGGGTTTGGCCCCCAGCACTGAAAGGAAAAGAAAGTCAGGTTTATTCTACCTTTTGAACACTAGAGGCATATCAAGGATCTCCTAGTGTTTTGCTTTGTTTTTCTTTGTTAATGTGGTGCATAACAAATTTAACCAAAATAACAAATTTAACCAAAAAGGAAAGCACTGGGAGATTAGTAGACTATTATGTATGAGACACTTGAATATGGGTAGTCTCAAGGGACAAATGATATAGCTATTGTTACTGAGTGTTAGAGTGCTGTGGGCTCTGTCCAGTCCTGTCTCTCTGGGAGGCAGATTATCACTCTCCTTTTCCGGAAGAGAAATCTGGCGCCGAGTGGTCAAGGAGAGGCTTCTAGGTCAGAAATGTTTAGTTTTGGTTGGTTGTTTATGTTTTTGCTAGTTTGAGGCAAGGACTTATTTGCTATGTAGCTGTGGCTGGTCTGATGTTTGCTGTGCACTACAGGCTGGCGTTGAACTTGTGGCAATCTACTT
>NW_008350388.1:3744195-3803372 GCF_000622305.1 Nannospalax galili
GCAAGAGCAGTCAGTGCTCTTAACCACTGAGCCATCCCTCCAGCCCCTCTTTTTTTTTTTTTTTTAAATGGGTTCTGACTATAGAACTTAGGTTGTTGTTTTTATAAGGCAAGCCTTTACAGACTGAATCATCCCCCCCGGCCCTCATAACTCAATCTTCACACAAAGTTCCACCTGAAAGACAGATGCTCCCTTTTTGTAGCACGCAGGACAGTCACCCATCGCTCCTGTCCTGTGCCTGAACGTAGAGCCGTATGATTTCCATTTTCCCCTTTTCAGCTTTCTTCGAGCACTGCAGTTTATTTATTTGTTTTGTATTCTGGCAGCTAGGGACCGAGCTATTTCTCTTCCGTGTGTTTCTGTAACTCTTTTTTTTTACGGTTTTAACAAGTCAAATACAAAACTCCAGGGAGTTCATAAGCCTCATGATGGTCTTGTGCATAGCATCATGTTATTGATTGGAAATGCTGCATTGGAATGCAGTAGAAGAGCCCCAAACCAAAAACCTCAGATGCCTGGAGCTTTGTGCTTTCCAATTAGACTGAAAGGTTCCCCTGATATCCAGTAGTATGGAGCTTTTAATATTGTTCAGCTCTACCTGTTATAGGTAACACTTTCTAGTTATGAAGGTCAGAGGATCGCTTGATGCCAGCCAGGGAGCACACTGAACACACAGTACCCTTTCTGATCGAATATTCTATCTGAAGACAAACAAACAAGCCAAACAAACTTAGACTTAATGTAAAATGATCCAAATTGAGAACACACACTTCCTCCCCTTTTTCAAAACTGTCTTCTCGTGGGCAGTCTATTTTGCATCCAAAGATACATTTGAAAGTCGAAATCCCTTGGAGCAAAATAGTCTAAACTGACAGGAGAATGTCTAGTGGCACAGCCGCCTGGAGCCGTGTTTTTATGAGGACATCACTTTCTATTCCGAAGCCTCACCATGCAGCCTTGCTTTCTTATTGCTGGGAGCCGGGCTGCATCAACTTGCCTCCCTCTCAGTTTTTAATGTTTTTTTAATGGAGTCCAGTTTTCCACTTAAGTTATGGCTAGCTTTCTGACAAACCATCAGACACCTAAGTAACCATAATGGAGGAGTCCAGATGTGACATGAATGGGAGAGGCAATGGCGAGCTGTCATGCCTTGAAACACAACCATATTGCAATCATTCCCTTTTTTTTAACCTGGCCTCTGGGTTTGCCATACAGCGGCTTAGGGAAACACTTTAAAAATGAATAAATGATACAAAGCCTTGTAAGCCACAAGCTAAAATGATCATTTTCCAAACCTGTCTGGGAGGCAAGAGTGCTGCCTGTGCAGTGAATCGGCAGCAACGTTGTACGTTTTGCTCAAGTGTGGAACTGCCCGGGTGGTGGAGAAGTTCCCATTCTAATAAAACAGTGCAAAAACACTCTGGCAGGTACCTGGCTGTTGAGGGGAATTTAAGAAAACAACGGTAAATAAGAACAAATACTGAACTGTTGAAGATTCAAATTCATCAGGGACCATGCTAGGATAAAGAGAGGACTATGGACCAGCTATTTATACAGCTTTATCTCTACAATTGGGAAGACAGTTACAGAGCATTTCATAGTTAAATAAAGCCCTCAGCTGAGCAGTAATGCCAAGGGTCTTCCTGCCGATAAATACAAGGTGAGAGTTCTTGCCACATGGGGATTTTAGTTTTTCTAGTTGGAATGTATGTGCATGCACATTTGAGCATGTATTTGTGCATGTGTGCCTGTGTGTGTGTGTGTGTGTGTGTGTGTGTGTGTGTGTGGTCTGACATTGATTATAAGACTCAACAATCTATGCAATAGTTTGAGTAAATCAGTACTAGGAAATGATTAGAATTCATCTTTCTGGATTGTCTACCACTGGCTGGTGCCTGCATTCAAGTTTCATCCCAGTGTGTTCACCTCCCTATTGAGGCCTTTCCTTCCCCACACAACCCCTACCATCTTATCATGACCCTTCCTCTTTATTTCACTAGTCACTGCTGATTAGTGATGGTCTTCATTTGTTGGATTGTTCGTTTTGTCAAATATATTTATCTTCCTAGTAGAAATGAACTCAGAGGCTGTTTGTGGCTGTGGCTCAGTTGGGAGAGTGCTTGCCAAGCATGTATGAAGCCCTGGGTTCAAGCTGAAGTACTATGTAAACCTGGTACATCTGTGATGTCAGTGCTTGGGAGCTGGAGCAGGAGGATCAGGAGGAGGTCAGGGTCATTCTTGGTGACATAGTGAGTTTGAGGCCAGCTTGGGCTATGTGAAATTCTGTTGTTGTTTTTTTTTTTTCTTTTTTAAAGAAATTTTAGAATAAGATGTTACCTGCTTTCTTCAGCTTTTAGATAGGGTAATTGGACACCAAGACTCTTTAATAAGCACAGTGAATGACTGAATTAATGAATGAATTAATGCTGACAGTATTACTGATGACAGTACTGCTCAGGAGAATTATGGAACCCTGGATGACTGAGGGGCTTTCTGTAAAATACAGATATACACAATCTGAAATGTAGCCTAACGAGGGTAGACATTATCATCACAGCTGAGAAAAATCTGGATAACATCTGGCACAGCATCTGACCTTCTACTTTGAAGGGTTGAAGGGGATTTGGATGGTAACTCAGGGTAACCCATGTCAGCCAGGAAAGAGGAGATGTGCTGCCGCAGGACATCTCTCAGGGATTGACAGGGACCATCCTCTCTGAACAGACAATTCTATCAGCTCAAAATGCCTGAAAGAAAGAGATTGTCCCCAGACCAGAAAAATTACAAAAGTATTTTTGAGTAACTAGTATTTTGATTAGTGCTTTCTGCCAAATCGATCTTGCCATCTTTTACATGGGTAAAATCTGCTCTTACCAAACAAGCTGTTTGACTGATACAGTCTGAAATTCATTAGAAAGAAAGAAAAAAAAAAAAAAAAAAAAACTTCTGTGAATTTGATGTATTTTACAGGAAGGGGCCTGGTTTGATGTTACCCTGCTTAACTTTTCATCCAAATTGCCCTGGAGGGATGTTTTTCAGTCTGATGCATTTCTGTCTGTATCTTCTGAAGTGGCGTTTTCTTTTCCTTTTTTACAGGAAGGTCGAGCCACATAGAAAGGAACTTTTATTCACTCCAAAGACAACTCACTTGCACACAGCCAATGGCACAATTGGTCTCTGGTGCATGTGTCAGCCTAAGGATGTTGTGGGTGCTTGTATCTAGCTTAGGAACCTCTTTAGAGACAATTGTCTTGGGACAAGCATCCAATGCTAATAGTATATTTTTATTTATGAAGTCTCTTAATTTCCTGAGACAGTGTATGAACTTCTTTTTGCCTTGTTCCTGGCTGCTTTCCCTCCATCACCTTTATATAGGCATTCAAATGCTGGAATCCTGGCTTGTAGAATCCCCCTGCACATGGTAGATTTCCCAATGAATAATTTCTGTTCATATTACAATTCCAGTCAAATCAAGTTTAAGGTTTACATTTTATGTCTTCTATAGTGTAGATGGTCTATAAATAGAAAAAAAGAGGAATTAACATGTTCCTATACATTCTAATACTTCTATTTAATGTGGCTACACACACGCACCTCTCACATACTCACGCAGTCTTTATTTTATGGTGCTGGTCATGGAACCCAGTGCCTCGTGCATGTTAGGCAAGTTCCGCACTATTGAGCTACACCCCAACCCTATTACAAGCTTAATTAAATATGGAACTAAAATAGAGGCACCCTGTAGCATTCTCTCTAGGCAAAGCTCATTAATATGATAAAATTTTGGTTGTGTTAAAAATTTTTAAACAATGCATTTAGGGGCTGGGCATGCTGGCATATATGTATAGTTCCAGCACTTGGGACACTGAGGTAGGAGAATCATGAGTATGAAGCTAGCCTAGGACACCTAGCAAGACCCAGTATTTTTGTTATTGTTGTTACTTTTTAAATTTTATTTTTTTATTGAATTTTTGTGTATTTCATACAGAACATCTTAATCAACTTTATACCCCCTTTCCCATTAGCCTCTGCCCATAGCTGCCCCATTCCCCCAACTGGAGTTCATACATTCTGTCATTTGTATTGAGGCCTATCATGTCAAGTTAGTGTCCCCAAATGTCGCTCAGTGCAAGTTCATCCACTGGGGTCTAGTCAGCCCATCTAGAGTCACTCCCTTAAAGAAGATCAGCTCTCCCTCACCCAGTAGTAATTAGCTGCCAATAGTTCTTTAACTAAGTTTGGGGCCTGCTGCCTATTTCCCCAGTTCTATGCTGGGTTCTTGACTGCGTGAGTTTGCATGGGTCACCATTGTGCAAGCTGACACTATTGCTGTAAGTTCATATAAGCAGGGTCCCAGGAGCTGGTAGGACTCTATTTTCATATAAGACCCAGTATTTAAAAAAATGAAAAGATGGGATAATTTTGTGTCCAGTCTTGAACACTAATCATGTTGTATTTTTCTTGTCATTTTAGTGATTGGAAGAGGTTATCAAATTATATATATATATATATATATATATATATATATATATATATATATATATATATTCATTTCTCTCTCAGACACACACGGAGGCTAATCATATAACAGTTGCATTGTGAACCACATGAAAAAAAAAAAAAAAAAGCCAGTGCATAGGTTAGCTTTTGTCAGCTTTACACAAACTAAAGTTATCTAGAAAGGTGGAGCCACAATTGAGGAATTTCCTCTATCAGATTGGCCTGGGGCACATCTGTGGGGCATTTTCTTGATTGCTAATTGGTGTAGGAAGACCCAGCCTACTGTGGGTGGTGCCATCCCTGGGTGGGAGGGCCTGGGCTGCATAAGAGACCTAACCTGCAAGCGGAGGAAGCAAACCAGTAAGCAGTGCTCTTTGCTTCAGTCCCTGCTTCCAGGTTCCTGCCTTGGCTTCCCTTGATGATGGATTGTAACCTGTAAACTGAAATTAAACCTCCTCCTCCATAAGTTGGTTTTGGTCAGTATTTCATCACAGCAATGGGAAGCAAACTACAACAGTCACCATCAATTGCTTGGATGCCATAAAGTTACAGTAAACCCATCTGATGTCAAGGAGGTAGCTTGGGGCTTGCCAGGGTACAGTTACTGGCAAAAACCAGAATAGATTAAAAATAACAAAATAGATCAGCTTTTAGGAAGACACGCCACTAAATTATTTTGGAGCAGCTGCAAATCTCCCATTGTTGGAGTTATTTTAAGTAGTCTGTATATATTTTCTAAAATGTGTGGAAGGCAAGGGTATTGTGTAGAAGTTGGTAGGGTTGCTATCTGGAGCTCTCATAATGTACAGTCTTCTGGAATTTGTCATACTGGACAGTGGTATCTCTCATCCTCTAAAGAGGGTGGGGTTGCTGAGAAAAAAGTGAACCTAAAAATGGGGGGGGGGGGGGGGAAAAGGGGGGGAACAGGAATCTGGGGGTACTAGAACAGTGGTATCTCTCATCCTCTAAAGAGGGTGGGGTTGCTGAGAAAAAAGTGAACCTAAAAATGGGGGGGGGGGGGGGGAAAGGGGGGGAACAGGAATCTGGGCGTACTAGAGTTTCCTCTGCAAACTAGGAGCAGAGCTAACCCTTAAGAAGTTTGCATGTAATATTTCACTGGTGCATCCATATAACATCTTGACTCAATAAAGAAACTAGCAAAAGGAAAAGAACAGAAAAAAAGAAACCCGCAGCAAGACAATAAAAAGTTTCCTCCTCTCCCTCCACTGCCTTAGGGGTTTTTCCTTTGAGCCTCAGAGCTCATCACACTGAAACTCATCAAATTTTGCTTTTATGCTAGAGATGCCTGAAAACATTTGAAGCTTCACAGCTGCCCCTTGGGAGTGAGGTTTCCCAACCCCTCTGAGCCTCACAGTGTGTCCCCAGGGAAAGCCAGGGGCCACCCAGCCTGGAGAGAATCTCTCCATCCTGAGGCAGTGACCAAGTGCCCTTCTTACTGCTTGCCTGGGAACAAAGGATGCCTCAAAGCTCCTGTCCTAATGCCTGACCTCAGGCCAAAGGCAAAATATTCTATCTCTGGGTCCTAGTGACAGGAGCTCCTCCGGCACCACAACTGTGGTTTATGATGTGACCAGAAACCTTGGATGGAATTATCACTGTGTTCTATTTCTTTGCCTGGCCATTTATTATTCTGTATATTTTTGAGAGCTGTGGGAAACTTTCATAACCAGAGCCCAAGCCAGGCGAAAACTTGTTCTATTTGGAATTCGTAATGAAGGCAAAACCTGGCCTGGATTTTCTGAAAGCCTTCTTTGCTGGCTGCCACAGCCCGGGGGCACAATCAGACAGGGATGGAGAAGGCCTGGGAGCAACTCCTGTTACCAAGAATAGGACAGAACAATATTTGCCTCCTAAACACTGGGGCTTTTATTTGCCTTCCCAGCTGGAAGGAGTGACAGATAAACGCAGTTCGCATGAACATAAATACCAATTCTTTCATTTCTAATTTTCAGGATTTTTTTCTTCTTTTTTTTGTTAAACTCCCCCTACACAAAAGGTTAGGGAGAAGTTTTAGCATATTTGATTTCCTGCCCTGAGGGAAGAAATTCTTTATTTTGAACTTTTGACCCCAAAGAGTGCTGTTACTTTGCCTGATGAAAGCATGGAATGGTTGGGGTAAATCGTGAAGACATTTTCAGGTGACTGTGGGTTTGAAAATGCTTTCTTTGGTGTGCTGTGCCTGTTGGTGGATGCCAGGCAGGAGGAATGACTGTGGAAAAATTAAGTTTCATTATGTTTACACCCAAAACTTCCCCTCCTTTTCAGAAGTTCTTTCACATTGTTACTGGCTCAAACCTGTTTCCTCAAAATAGGCTTAGAATGTTCCCCTTCCCTCAAAGTGGCCAGGCTGTGTGATGCAGCTCCTAATTTTTATTTAAGTCAAAGGTTAATAGAGGAGAGGCAGGTCCCCCCACTCTTTCAAGTTAATGTTTATTTTTTCCACCATCATTTAAGGAATTTCCTAAGGCCCTATTTCACTGCTGAAAGGAGAGTAAGAGAATTCAGACTTCATGCCTCAGGGCTGAAATAAAGGAATAATAATAATAAAAAACCCCACCTCAACACTTGCATCTGTTTAATCAGCTCAGTTCTGAGAGTTCTCTCTCAGTCAAGGGAAAAGCTGTATCTGTAGGTGAAATGAAGTTATTCTAGAAGATATTTGCCAAAATCACAAGCTAGAGAAAGGTAATCACTGTCAGAAATGACCTGGGAATCCAAGGCCTTTATGATTAAAACCACAACAGTTAGAGAGGTGTTTTGCTCTCTCTTCCCTTCCTGCCCGGATATCAAGGAGCATCAGCTAAAGGTGGCTGAAGAGCCAATTTCATGCGTCTACTGTACAAGGAAATGAACTGAGCCAAAGGCAAAAATAAAATTATACAAATGTTATTATAGACTAGCCTGCTTCTGTCCTAGTTTAATTCAAATTTTAGTGCTTCGGGCCTTGCTCCAGGCAGTAACCTTCCTGAATAAATCAACATTTGCTTACATCTAAATTATAAGGGGAGCATGTGACTTTGTTTATTGTATAAATTATACGCAAGGTTAAAGCATTAACTGCATAACTGGCCTTGTTCAGCCACCTCACTGGCTCTCCCCGAGATTGCCTCTCTTCTAACTAGAAATAAAAAATCTGAAACTACTAATTTTTAAAAGACAAATCAAATAACAAAAACTGGCAGGCATTAGGAATCTGAGGTTGTGGTGAGAGGGCAGATGGGAGACTGTGTTGGTGTTCATCAAAAAAAAAGAAAAAAAGAAGCCAGCACCCCAGAAGTTGTTCACATGAGCTCTGATACGGTGTTTGCACAGAGGGAAACAGTGAGCTGGTGAATAACCAGTTAAGTTGATTAAGGCAGCCGACCACATGGGCTAATTTAATAGAAGACTAAAGAGGCCCTTTGGGCTAGGATTTCAGTAGGCAAGGAATTTCAAACCATAGAGCAATGTTGGGACCCAGGGATGTTTATTGCCTTTATCTGTCAGAAAGTTAGACGCAGATTCTGGAAAATATACTTAGGAATAATGGGTGAGTTTTTTTTGTTTTTTATTATTGTTTTTTTGTTGACGTGAATGGCTCCTGAGAGCTCGTCTGCTCACATATGTTCAGGAAATAAGGGTGGGCTTTGGTAGCTAGACAATAGATGTCTCTGGATTTAGACCAACCAGATATCAGGTGTGTCCTGCTATGAGAATATCTAGTATAAATAATTACTCAGGGTTCAAGGTAGGCAAGTCAGCAGGTTACTGTCATTGTTGCCATCATCATCATCACCTATGCTGGGGATGGAACCTAGGGCCTCAGGCATTTAGTCACTCTGCCACTGGGCTAACCCCCCAACTCAGAAGCTAATTACTAGGTTTATAAAGTTATTTTTATAGCTCATCCATTTTGATCTTTTCTGTATTGTGTAATTAATTTTCAACACTGATCTTAAATTCTCCTTTCAAGAAGGTACATGAATGGACCACCTGCAGAAGTTGCCCTAGACTGGGGCCTGGAAATCAGCATTGTAGCAAATGTCCGTAAACCTGGGGTCACAAACTCCCTTTGAGAAAGACTTGCGGGTTCGAATACCGAAGCTGCTCTCTAGGACTCTTTCCTTTCTTCCATGTGCTCTGTATCAACCAGAAGTCAAATTGGTACTCTGAGTAGATGTCCCATGTTTACCCTGTATTGTTTGGTCAAGAGACCATATCTTGGCTGGGCGTGGTGACGCACGTACATCTCAACCCACAGTCAAACTCTATTTAAAATAGTTTCTCAAATGTAAAAGTAAAGTATGTTCCATCAAAGCAGTGTAAATTTTTTATTATGTGTATATACGTTTGTTTGGGTATCTGTGGAGGCCATAGGTGTCTGATTGGGAGCCACCTCATGTGTGTGCTGGGAACTGAACTCTGATCCTCTGCCAGAGCAGTAAGTGCTCTTAACCGCTGAGCCATCTCTCCAGCTCCCTCAATTTTTTTGGTTGATTTTTGTTTTATGTGTATGAATGTTTTGCCTATATGTATATAAGTGTATTCTGTATAAATGTACAATACCCACGGAGGCCAGAAGAAGGCATTGGAGCCCCTGGAACTGGAGTTATGGATGGTTGTTAGCTGCCATGTAGGTGCTGGGAACTGAACTCAGGTCCTTGGCGAGATCAGCCAGTGCTCTAAACTGCTGAGCCATCTCCCCAACTCCTCTCCCCTCCCCCATTTTATTAGTGCAGTCTGTCACACAAAACTTTGGAGGCAAATCAATTTCATAATTCACCCTTGTGTGATGTTTGGCAAAAACAGAATGTCTCTGAGTTCAGTTTCCTTGTCTGTGACATGAGAATAATTGCCAATGTGCCAGGTGTTGGAGAATAACAACCAGGATGCACGGAGCTTGGGGGAGACGTTAGCTCCTCAACAGAGATGATTACCCAGCACAAATAGACGTAAGATGTTACTCAGTAAAAGGCCAGGCTACTGCTGCTGCTGAAGAGATTACCAGGGCATTCTGGGTGTATAGTTAGATTCCCTCAGCCTGAAAACCTCACTTCTTCAACCCTGGAGCCTACCAATCTCTCCAGAAGGGAGACAGAGAAAGCACACAATTTGCAAAGGAAAGACACTTCTGGGTAACACCAGAGATGTTATGTGTGGAGATTCTGTGCTGGGAGACAGCACATTTATCTCCAAATTAGTAGGCTGGTGACCTTATGCATAAATGGAACTTTAGGCTGAAGACAGAAGAACTACTGTTATCATATCATATATATGATATAATAATAGCAATATTAATATGTTAATATTTAACAATATAGGACTGACGACAGTACTGATAAGAGAGGTGGAATAAAGGAAGGTTCATCCAGGCCACATGGTGCCAATAGTCATGGGGAAATGCAAAGCAGAATTGGTATGGAGCTTCGCCAGTTCCCAGCTGGACACCTTTGAATGCCAGTAACAATACTGATAATAGCAACACTTTTGTTTTTTCAATGGCTTCTATTAGTGTACGTTGTACAGAATACTGGTGACATCCTTTGTGACATTGTCATGATGTATATAATATACTTTGATCATATTCACTGCCCAATACTCACTCTTGTTGCCCCTTTCCTCAATATCCCCCTCTATTTCCTATCTTTTCCTTCCCCACATGTGAGAGAAAACATGGGTTGCTTGTCTTTCTGAGCCTGGCTTATTTTGTTTACCATGGTGATCTCCCCGTCCATCCCTTTTCCTGGAAACAACATGGTTGCATTCTTCTTTATAGCTGAACAGCACTCCATTCTGTACGTGGGCCACATCTTCTGCATCCATTTATCCATTGATGGGTACCTGGGATAATTCTATAACTTGGCTATTGTGAATAATGTGTGCTGAACATGTATATGTGGGTATCAGCTTTAATTGCTTTGGATATAATGAGTGGCTCATTTGGTAATTTTATTTTTAGTTTGAGCAACCTCTATACTGGTTTCCATGGGGCTACACTAATTTACACTCCCACCAGCAGTATATAAGGGGTCCCACTCCTTCCCCACAAGCATCATTTATTTTCTTAATGATAGATGTTGAAACAGGAGTGAAATGGTGTTTAAATTTTTGAGTTCTTTACATATTGTGGCTATTAACTCCCTGTAGGAGGAATAGCTGTAAAGATCTACTCCCATTCTGTAGGCTCTTTACTCTTTTGAGTGTTTTCTGTGCTGTGCAGAAGCTTTTTAATGTAAAACAATCCTATTTTCCAATTTTGTTATTACTTCCCAAGTTGTTAAGAGTCTTTTCCCTCAATTCCTTGCTTGTGCCTGTGTCTTGATGTGTTTCCCCCAAGTAGTTTAAAGTTTAAGGACTCACAATAAGGTCCTTGACCTGTTTTGCTTTGCTTTTGGTGCAGAGGGAAGTTAGGGACCTAATTTTAGTTTTTAAAATGTGGACTCAGTTTCCCTTAGAGAAGCTGTCTTTTCTCCAGTGTGTGCTCAGGCACCCATGTGTGTGTGTGTGTGTGTGTGTGTGTGTGTGTGTGTGTGTGTGCGTGCATGTACATATGTGTGCACCTGAGTGTGGAGGCCAGGTGTCGATGTCAGGTGCTTTCCTCAATGAAGACTGTATTTTTTGAGGCAGTGTCTCTCACTGAACCTACAGCTGGAGCTCACTGATTCCTCTAGAATGGCTACCCGGCAAGTCCCAGGGTTCTTCTGTCTCCCCTTCCCCAGCTCTGGGATCACTGGAGTGCATTGTGGGCTCAGCTTTTTATGTGGGTGTTAGAGATGCAAATGTCAAGCACTTTACCGACTGAGCCATCTCCCCATGTTTTGCCACATTTGCTGGGCATCAGGCAGCTATAGTTCAGTGGGTTTAATTCTAGGTCCTCCATTCAATTCCACTGGTCTTCATGTCTGTTTTTGTACCAATCTCATGCTGGTTTAATTACTAAGGCTTTGTAGTATAATTTAGCATCAGATATGGAGATACCTCCAAGCGTTGCTCTTTTGTTGTGTTGTGTTGTTTTGTTTTTGAGGTAGGGTTCCATGTATCCCTGGTTGACCTGGAACTCACTATGGATGACCTTGAACTTCTGATCTTCACGTTTCCATCTTCTGAGTGCTGGGACTACAGGCATGTGCCACCCTGCCTGTTTTATGCAGTGCTAGGAAACAAACCCAGGGCTTCATGCCTACCAGGCTGAGCTCCATCCCAGGTCCTCCTGAGTGTCTTTTTCCATTCAGGACTTCTTTGGCTATTCAAAGTCTTTTGTGCTTCTATATGAATTTTAGAATTGTATTTTTTTTCTAGGTCTATGTAGGATATGATGACAACCATATTCTAGTGACCTAGTCTGGCAGAGTAGATAATAAATTTCACAGACTAGGGTTTTTCCTAGCGTAATTCTTGCTTAGAGAGTTACTCTGTATATTTTAAAGGATGTTATATAATTTAATTCTCATATTAAGCCTGTGAGATTGCTTTTATTCCTAGCCCCACACTCAGGGAGTATTTTTAGGAAGTGCTTGGCTCTTGAGTCTCAGAAAATAAAATTGAATCCCACATGGAATGTTTCTGTACTAAAGATGTGTCTTTCTAGTATCTATTTATTATCTTTAAGGTAAAACGATACAGACTGTCTGTGGGAAACTACCCTCTCCCACTCTGAAGGCTCTTCCAGTTAATTTTCCTAAGGATGGCAAGCATATGTCCCTTCCTTTTTTTTCTTTGTTCTTTCTTTCATTTTGTGATGGAAACTGAGTGCGACTGCTGGCATTCTAACTGCCATTTTGCATCATGAGGCCAGGGTGCTTCTTCAAAAAAGTCAGAGTTATTGTTGCTGGACTCTTAGGGTAGAGCCTGGGCTCCGGCAATGCCAATATACTAGGCCTGGCCACCCAATCCATATGCATTTTAAAGACACAAAAAATAGTGAAAAGTAGAAAAAAGTGATTTCTTCCATGTGGATTAGGAAGAGGCAGAAATAAAAGGGTCTAGTGACCCCTAAGTCCATCTTCAGAGGTTCTGACATAAGGTTCAGATTTAAATAGAGGGCAAGAGCATGCGGGACTAAGCAGTCCTGGTCAAGGTATGCTCCTGCCCATTCCTGACCTTCGTTGTCTCAGCTCTGTCTCTCCTGCAAGGTGATCTGGTAAGTTGTCAGAACTGTGAAATGTCTTTTCAGGAGACAAGAGATTCCAGCCTTTCTCTTACCACAACTTTCCTGGGGGAGAGTTTAATGCTTTGGGGATAATTATTTTAATAGCCTAAGGGAGGGGCATAAGTGTTTCTAGAATATCTCTTTTTTCTGCCAGTCCTGTATCCTTAGGACATCAGAAAGCAGCTATCTCACAGAGCTGGCTGGATGCTCCTGGTTTGTGTGCACTTGTGTTCTCCTGAATTCTTAACATTGTTTTTAAACATTTTATTTATTTATGTATTATTTATTATTTATTTATTTATTTTTATTCTATGTATATGAGTGTTATGTCTGCATGTATGTAAGTGCACCCATGTCATGCAATGCCCTTGGAGGACAGAAGAAGGCACTGAACCCCCTGGAACTGGAGACTGATGGACAGTTTTTGGCCATCATGTGGGTGCTGGGATTCAAAACCAGGTTTTCTGCAAGAGCAGCTAGAGCTCTTCACCACTGAGCCATCTCTCCAGGCCCCTGAATTCTTACTTTAGAAAGAAACAAACCTTTCTCTTGTTGAAATCACTGTTGAGTGTTTTTTAGCAGGAGCCTAACCATCACCAATACTTCCTAATGTCTCCTCTGAGACTATTTTATAAGATATTCAGTTGTTTTCTCAGCCACTCTCTGAGAAACAGAAAATGAGTAGAGTTAATGTACAAAATCCATTGGGTGTTGATGAACTCGTTTGAAACGTGCTACGTGAGCAGCAGCAGCATCCAACTAAAGTTCAAAGCAAGTGGGAATGATTGAATTCTTCATGTGTGCCAAGTACTCTTCTGGGCCAGTGGGACTTGTCGAAAGAATAGTTTAAACTAATTGATTCATTGATTGGTTTTGTGCATGTGCATGCATGTGCCATGGTGTGTATGTGCGTAAGTCAGAGGACAAATTTTGTCAGTTTTTTCCTTCTACCAGGTGGGTCCTGGGGATCAAACTCTGGTCGTCAGGCTTGGCGGCAAGCACCTTTAGCTCTTCAACCATCCTGCCAGCCCTTTTTCTTTCTTTTTGAAATCATTTCTTTCTGAATCTTTGCACTTTTTGACCAATGACTCCCCAACGTCCCCACTCTTAGCCTCCAGAACCAGTCTTCTGTTCCCGCTTCTGCATATCTACCACAGACCACCTGGGTGCAGGTGGCCTTTTGTCATAGCAGTCCTATGTCTGGCTTTTTTTACTTAGCTTAATGCCTTCTGGGTTCATCTATGCTGTCAAAAATAGCAAGATTTCATTTTCTTCAAAGTCAGAACAATATTTCATTTGTAAGTCCTACTGATACTACACAATAATAAAAGATTAGTGACTCTGAGTTCCTCTTCAAGTTTGGATGACGCGTGCTGGCCTTTGCTTCAGTTTCTCATAGCCATCCAGGAAGGGGTGCTCTTACTCAGTGCTGATGTCCCACGGTATGTATGTACATTTTAAAAATCATTCACCCATTGATGAATATTTAGGCCTTGAATATCTATCATGAAGGATGCTGCAGTGGTATAGAATGAACAAATCTCTTTGAGATCCTGATTTCTATTCTCTTGGGTGGATACTCATGAAGAATTATTGGATCATATGCCAGTAATATTTTAAATTGTGTGGGGGCTAGAGAGATGGCTTGGGTTTAGAGTACATACCGCTTTGCAGAGGACCCCAGTTTGATTCTCAACACCCACATGGGGGGAATCACAGCCACTTGTAATTCCAGCTCCAGGGAGTTGGATACATTCTCTGACTTCTGCAAGCACTGCACACATGTGCACATAACCCCCTTATATATAATTAAAAATAACAATAAATCTTTAAGCAGTAGTTGACAGGACCATAGCTATGTAGCTTTGTAAGTCTACCTGAATTACTCAGAAAATCATCTTTCTCTAAGCGCCCTGCCCCTTCCCATGGGACTGTTGTCTCCCGAGTGTCTGACCTCCATGCTGGCTTAAACGACATGGTTTTTCCCTTCTCTCCTCCATTCCCCTCCTTTTGGCAGTTGCCTCTCCAGCTTCAAAAAAGAAAAAATATATTAAAGTGTACATATGTATGTGTGTGTGTGCTGAGGGCTGAACCCAAGTGCATGTTGTCCATGGTACGTATGAGCTATCTCCCATCCCCTGGCCCCCTACTTAAAACATTTTTCATGAATCTCCCTACTTTACTAATTTACTAATTTACATTCACACCAACAGCATGCAGAGGTCCCCTTTCTCCACATCTTGGGTAACATTCACTATCTTTTGTTTGGTTATTTCCTAAATAGCCACAGTGATGAACGTGAAATGGCACCTCAATTGTAGTTTGGATCTCCATTTCCTGGACTTTACTGCTCTAAACTCCTGTTTACACCTCTTGGCCATTTGTATGTTTTCTTTGGAGAAAGCCTATCCTGTCATATGCCTACCTAAAAATTGGGCTATTTATTTATTGCTATTGAATTGTGGGGAGTTCTGCATGTGTCTTGGATATTAATTTTTTATCAGTTATTGGGTTTGCAAATACTCTCTCCCATTCCTTAGGCTGCCTTTCCATTTTGTTGATTGTTTGCTCTCCTGGGTAAAGGCCTTTTTTTTTCAGTTTGATGTGATTTCACTTTTTTTCCTTTTATTGCTTCTATTTTTAGCTTCATATCATGTCACCAAGGCTCATGCCAAGAGGACTCCCCCCTTTGCTTTCTTCTAGGAGTTTTATAATTTCACATCTTACATTTAAACCATTAATCCATCTTGAGCCAATGTTTGTTTATGGTGTAAGATAAGGGTCAAATTGTCCAATTTCATTCTTCTACATGTGGATATCCAATTTTCCTAGCACTATCTGTTGAAGAGACTATTCCTTCTCATTACTTATTCTTGGCACCCTTGTCAATGATTGTTTGACCATATAGCCATGGTCTAAACTCTATTCTGTGCCACTGGTCTATGTGTCTACTTGTTATACCAGTACCATACCATGTAGTTTTGATTGCAGTAGATTTGTAACATACACTTAATTCAAGAAGTGTGATGCCTCCAGTTTTGTTCTTTTTTGGGGGGAGGGTTGTTTTGAGTCAGGGTCTCATGTAGCACGTACTGGCCTTGAATTCCAAATCCCCCTATGTCTGTCTCCTCAGTGCTGGGATTGTAGGTGTGTGCCATCATGTCTGACTTCAGTTTTGTTCTTGACAAAAGTACAAATTTGACAGACAAATTTAAGTTTTTTGGTTCCAAATCGATAATGTGTTGGAAGAGAAAATTTGGGGGTATTTTTGTAGAAGAGTGAGAGTCAAGGGCTGTGTGTGTTGTTGTGACCAGCGTCATTGGTGGTGACATACTCTAAGAGCCACCCTCATAGGAGTGGTGCATGTTCTGGAAGATCTGAAATCAACAAGCTCAGGAACTGAGTGATTCCACTTTATTCCCCATGGAAGGGCATTTATGTTGTTGGATGAATCTGAAAGAAAGCACATATTTTTCATCTTAAAAACTGGGAAGTTTAAGGAGCTGGAGAGATGGCTCAGCAGTTAAGAGCACTGACTGTCCTTGCAGAGGATCTGGGTTCAATTCCCAGCACCCACTTGACAGCTAACAACTGTCCTTAACTCCAGTTCCAGGGGATCCAACACCCTCTTCTGATCTCCATGGACATTGCATGACATGGGTGCACTTACATACATGCAGGCAATACACTCATACACATAAAATAAATAATAATAAATAAAATATTTAAAACTGTGATTTTTAGGGGCTGGAGAGGGCTCAGGGGTTAAAAGCCTGTACTGCTCTTGCAGAGAACTGGAGTTTGGCTCCCAAAACCCATCTTGGGCAGCTCACAACTGCCTGTAATTCCATTCCCGCTCCAGGGGATCCAATACCTCTAACTTCCATAGGCTCCTGCATTTTATGTACATACCCTCAGACATATACACACATAACTAAAAATAAAATAAACCTTTAAAAGATTGAGTATTTAAGAATAAACAAAGACAAAATTAAGAAGCATAATGAATGCTATATAATCTATGAATAATTTTTAAAAATAATTTAGCTATAATTTTAATTTTATGTGTATGAGTGTATTGCTTGCATATAGATAGGTGCAATACCCAGGGAGGTCAGTAGAGAGTGTCGGATCCCCTGGAACTAGAGTTATAGATGGGTGTTAGTCGCCATGTGGATGCTGAAAATCAAACCTGGGTCCTCTGCAAGAGTAGTAACTGCTGAGCCATCTCTCCAGTCCCCATCTATGAAAACTCTTGAAATAATTTTTTTTACTTTAAAAAAATTTATTGAGAATTTCATACACGCATATAGGTGTTTTGATCAAATCCACATTCACGCCCCCCCCCCCCCTTTGATCAAATCCACGTCCATTCCCTCCCCTCCAACTCCTCCCATACCTCCCCACCACTTTTTCCTGACAACTTCATATACTCTTTCTTTCTTCCTTTCTTTCTTCCTTTCTTTCTTTCTTTCTTTCTTTCTTTCTTTCTTTCTCTTTCTTTCTTTCTTTCTTTCTTTCTTTCTTTCTTTCTTTTTTTGTGGGGCTTTTTGCTGATCTAACATTGCCCCCTTCTGAAGAGGTAACCCTAAAAGCTTTTAGGGCTTAGATAACAGCTCCCAAATACTTTCAACATTTTTGGTCTTTGGAACAGAGTATGTTGTTAAGAAGCCCAAGGACATTTTGACTTTTAACCAAGAAACTGGCTACTTTTCTTTGGGGTCTTTTTACCCTAACTGCCTAGCCAATTCCTACCTCCTATTCTTACCACACCATCCTCTGAAGGGGTTACCCAAATTGCCAATAGGGAATAGGGATGCAGACCACTCTGGCTTCTTCCATGCTGAACAGGAATACAGGGTGAGGAAACTGGGTTACCCCTTCAGTGGGTCTATCTAAAAGACTCCCAAATTGCATAACTCTTGTCTCTAAGGGGAAAAGAAAGTCCTTGAATCATGAATAGGAGATGTGAAGGAGAAATAAAGGCAAGAGTAGTTAACATTACAAATTCTAGAGCGGGAACTAGAAAAGGTCAGAACAAGTCAAATTCATTTTGAAATAATTTTTAACAGTAATTTCTCAGCTGCAGGTGGATTAAAATTTCATTCTATGTTAAAGAATACTGAAGTAGAAAAACACTAAGATCATCTGGATGATGGTGGTTGACACTAGGCTAGGAGACAGCAAGATGGGTCAGCAAGTAAAGGCATGTGCTGCCTTGTTTGATGACCTGAATTCAGTCTTTTGGACCCATGTGGTGGAGAGAACTGGCTCCTGTGTGGCTATGTGTGCTTGTGTACGTACACACACACACACACACACTAAAATATAAAAAAACAAAAAGAATATCATGTGTATCCTTTTAGCTTAGTGATTACTTATCTACCCACACATCCCTATCTGTGTGTGGATTGGGGGAGGCATAATTTCTTTAGTTGGCAAATATTCTTTCAATGTGTGCTAGAATTCTTGGGAGGGAATATGTGTTCTGTCAGGTGTGATGAATGCAGGGAAGAAGAAAACAAGAAATATATATATATATAATATATATTTTATCATTTTGCTATTGCTATGTAATAAATCACCCTAAAATTTAGTGGCTTAAAACACAGCTATTCTCAGCTGGGCGTGGTGGCACACACCTTTAATCTCAACACTTGGGAGGCAGAGGCAGGTGGATCTCTGTGAGTCTGAGGCCAGCCTGGTCTACATAGTGAGTTCCAGGACAGCTGGGGCTACAGGGAGACCCTGTCTCAAAAAGACAAAAAAAACCACACACACAAAAAAACAACCCAGCCATTCTCACTGGCTTAAAACAACAGCACAGGCTGGCAATTTAGGCTGAGTTCCAGTTGGACTGTTTTGACTTAACCTTCCTCACACATCTGTTGCAAACTCTGGGATGACTAGGTATGTCCTCTAGTGTATGGAACACCTGGACTTTCTTCCACCTGGTCTTTTATCCTCTAGAGAGGTAGCACCAGGATGGAAGCTTTTAGGAGACGTGTCTATAATTATATCCATAGATAAATGCTTCTCTGAACCCTCATCAGGGAAGCGTCTTTTTGTAGTAGATAGAGATTAACATAGGTCAACGTGCAGAGAGTAAGGGACTGTAGAGTGCTCAGCCCTAAATGGGACATCTGCATCACCCCCCTCCCCCACCACAGCTCAGGAACTGTTGTGGAAGAGGGGGCAGAGAGATTGTAAGAGTCAGAGACAGTGGATGACAAAAACAGTGTTTTCTGAATACAACAGGGCAGTTGCACATATGAACCCACAGTGGTTGTGACAGCATCCACAAGACCTGTGTAAACTCAAGCCAGTCAAAATCCCAGCATGGAGTGGGAGGAGAACATGATGTTCCAATCCTAGCTGAAGAGCTATTGGCAACTGGCAGCAGCTGGGAGAGGGAGAGTCAGTTTTCTTTAAGGGTGTGACCATGGGTAGGCTGACCATGCTCCAGTTGATGGCTGCATACCCAAGTGTGTTTTCAGAACACAAATTGTACTCCATGGGTTTTAAGAAAAAATGTTGACACGAGTTGGGTGGCTAGGGAAGGGGGTGGATATGATAAAAATATATTGTATGATCTTCTCAAAGAACTTAATAAAAAAGAGGGAAAAATGCAAACAAGACATCTGTAACGCTTCTCCTAGAGGACAAGGGAGAGGACTCTAATGACAAAAGGGGACTTAGAGGATGGGCTTACCTGTTATGAGTGAAGTCCTGTAGGCTGTCTGCATGCTGGAAAGGTTGAGAACCAGGCATCTGCTTAGTCTACATGCAGTGCTAATGGTCTGTAGGATTCCTGGAGAGCCACTGGTCTTCAGTCCTAATTAGGAGGTGTAGAAGCTGGGTTCTGATGGCAGCGAAGGGTAACAGTGGCAATGACAATGCGATAGATGCACTCACCAGCAAGAAGAGGAGGCAGAGGGGCAAACAGTACTGCTTTTCCTTGAAGTTCTTTAACCTGTGCTGCCTCTGGATGGTGCTGCCCACTCTGGGGGAGTCTTCTCTCAATCCATCTTGGAAACATTTTCACACTGCTGTTATAAAACACCATGACCAAGGTAACTTATAGAAAGAAGAGGCTTTTTGCCTTTGTTACTGTTATTTCTATTATTTTGTCTTTACACCCTTAGTGTTATCAGAGTTCATGGCATTTGATTAACATTGGTCAGATCAAATCAGTGAAATAAATTGTCGTTTACTTCTCTGAGTCACATTTCCCTGGAATAGTAGGAAGAGTTCATTTGAGCTCATGATTCCAGCAGGATTAGAGTTCATAACGGTGGGGAAGGCATGGTGGCAGAGGTGGCTGGGGCAGAAAGATGAGTGATGACATTTTTAAGCAGGCATAGGAAGAAGATGGAAATCTGGTGACATTTAAGAACTCTCAAAGCCCAGCCCCAGTGATGTGCTTCCTCCAGCAAGGCCACACTTCCTAAAACCACCCAGAACAGTGCCATCAACCAGGGACAAAATGTCCAAATACTTGTAGCCTGTGGGGGACATTCTCATTCAAACCACCACACAGACCCATCAAGAGCTGCATCTCTTAGTTGATTCCAGATCGGCTCAAGTTATCAATCAAGATTAACCCCCACTAAGAATTAGTTTTAGTCTTAGACTAATTAGTCTTAGACTATTGGTCCAAGAAAGCTGAAGGGCTAACCCTTTGGATGACATGAGCTGAAACAGCACATCTCAAAGGACAAAGAGGAAAAGGAGAACTGTGGCCATTTTTCAATCCATCTACCATCACCGACAAGAAGCTGAGGGGAGAGGGGTTAGATTTGTTGTTGAACTAATGGGCAGAGAAGGAGAAACAATAAAGTAAGAGGATACAGGAAGGGAGACAGAAGGGCATCAAAAAGCAGTGAGTGGTTAGAATGCGATACAAATAGCTATAGGAACCCTAGAAGACCCTTAAGCAAGACACAAATGTGACTGAGGCAGAGGGCATGTATAAGCGTTATGGAGTTATGGGAGGCTTGTGTCTGAGGGCCTACAAGATAACCAGAGCATTTATATCTCTGAGTTTCTGAGTTAATGATGCCAGCAGTCTCTGGACCAGCCAAATTGTGGTGGATTTATCATTTACATTACAATTCCATTTAAAAATGAAAACATATGCCTACATTTTCAATGCTTCGGAAATGCCCTTGAACATGCTGTAGAATTTTATATCCAGTAACAGGATGCAATTTTCCTATCAAATAAAATTGCTGTTTGTTTTCTGTACTCTGTATTATTATGAAAATTTCACAATTTATCAGCTGCAGTGAAGTCTAATAAGATGAGGAGGCAGTCCACTGATGTGAGCTAGTTCCTGCTTTGCACCCCATACGCTGCTTCCTCTTCTGTATATGTTGACATTGCTTTGTGCTAAAAATGTACTTAAAAAATTTTGTTTTTATTTTATGTGTATGCATGTTCTGCTTGTATGTGAGTACAACTGTGCTTGTGTGCAATGCTCAAGGAGGCCAGAAGAGGGTGTCAAATCCCCTGGAACTGGAGTTAGGATGCTGGTTAGCCACTGTGTGGATACTGGGAACAGGACCCGGGTCCTCTGCTAGAGCAGTCAGGGCTCTTAACCGCTGAGCCTTCTCTCCAGCCTTCCAATAATGCACTTTGAAATCTGAGTTTTGTTTGTTTGTTTGATGCCCTACAACCTGATTCGTGTGTGAAAAGCAAATGTTTTTCTAAAGTTCTCTGGTGGGAGTGATAGTGGACTGAGAGAATTCCAGCAAGGGGGGCATCTTGGGGAGACTTGGCAGCCTCACTTTCTTCTTCTGCCTTATTGAAAATGCATCATTGAAACCAACAAGTTAGGAGTTGCTTCAGGCCCAGTTTATGTTGCAGACTTCTGCAAAGTATGCCTGACTTCGTTCCAAGTGACCATAAGAGTGATGGTAACTTACGGTGCAACTGGGTAATCTTGTGAGCAAACCCATCTTCTAGGAGCAATTTAGAGGTGCCTTTTGTTCCCTCCCTTTCATTTTAAAATTTATTGTTGCGTGACAACAGCAAGTACTCAAATCCTGTTACTAAGTAATGGGATTTCCGAGCTTAGTTTCTGACCTAACAAAGTTATGAGGTGTGTGTCACCAGCTGGAGGACGAAGCTAAGAGGTGCATGCTTGGAAAAACATATGATGCTAGACTCTGGTAGTATTCCTATTTTCTCTAAAAGTCTCATCTCCATTTCCTTGTTTAAATTTGTTGTCTCAGGTTTGGCAGGCTGCGGGCTCTAAGCAAGAAGATACAAGTGGTTGGGAAAGCAATGTGAAATATGCTAGGAGTGTCTTTCCTTGTTCTAAGGGCCCAGAGAAGTGTTATTTAACCTGCAAATCATAGAGAAAATAATCACTTATCTAAAATAATTTTTTTTTTTTAGTCTTTTTGAGACAGGGTCTCCCTGTAGCCCCAGCTGGCCTGGAACTCACTGTGTAGACCAGACTGGCCTTAAGCTCACAGTGATCTGCCTGCCTCTGACTCCTGAGTGCTGGGATTAAAGGTGTGTGCCACCATGCCTGGCATGTCAAATAATTTTTAAAGAAGGTATGAATGTTCCCAGTAGTGTGTCTTTATTATAAAGCTGGATCAGGAGGGCTGGAGAAATGGCTCAGCGGTTAAGAGCACTGGTAGCTCTTGCAGAGGACCAGGGTTCTGTTCTCAGCACCAACATGGTAGCTAACAACAGTCCATAACTCCAGTTTGAGGGGATCCAATGCCCTCTTCTGACCTCTGTGGGCATTGCACGACACAGGTGCACTTATATACATGCAGGCAATGACACAGGTGCATTTACATACATACACTTGTACACATTAACATAAAAATAAATGAATATAAAAAAAATTTGGTCAGTACTTGGTGGCTACCAGTGTCATGACCTCTGGATTACATTTTCCCTGGTATCAGCAGCAAAACTCTTGGCAAGTGTCTTAAGCTAGTCAGTCTCAGTTTAACAATACCTCATGAGACTGTGGTGACAATCAGATACCTGATAGACTTGGTGCACAGTGCTTGGTGTCCAGTGACCATTCAGCATTGGTGTCTACCATCATCATGGGCATCACTGTCATCATGGGCATCACTGCCATCAGTTCGCCTCCTCACATCCATTTTCTTAGCCTGGCATTCAAGGCCAGGTCTGTTGAACCGGCTTCATCCTGTATGTATTAACAAATAATGCTGGGCAATGTAGTAGCCTTCAACAAGTTCTGGAGAAACAAGGAAATGAGTAATGAATCTATCAATCAAAGTGTAGTTGTGGTCTCTCTCTCTCTCTCTCTCTCTCTCTCTCTCTCTCTCTCTCTCTCCCTCCCTCACTGTAAGCAGGGACTTCTTAAAAGGAGGATTCAACTCACCAAAGCTGGTAATTGCTCTTCATAATACACACATGATTGACTGTTCACCGTGGACTTCTTTGCACCAAGGAAGATTTATTTATGTGTTCCTTTGAAAATCCTAAATGGAAACCCAATAACTGCTTAAAGGCAAGCAGACCCTCATTACTGGATCTGTCTTATCTCCCAAGGCCACCCTGGAGGCCCTCCTTTGGAATCTGAGGCCTCAGAAGCACTCAGGGCAAAAACAATTGCCCTCAAGAATCATTAAAATGAATGCCTTTCCTGTTTGCTGTTTGGCTATTTTAATTTAAAAAAAAAAGGGAATGTTCAAGGTCTAAACTGAATTTCAGGTAAAGGATGTAGCATATAATTCCAGACATGTCAGTTCCACGACCTGGTAACAAAATGCCCGGTTTTGCAGGGGAAGAATAGAAGAAAAACTCTAAGAAGACGAAGCAAGGAAAGATCCTGTCGAGATTTCCTGACTCTATCTCTGTTTCCACACTCTGGTCTCTAATCACCCTCCTTCCTAAGACTCCCTGGGGTGGTACCCTCTTTCGAATTGAGAATTGATGCATCTCTTTAGCGCCCCTAATTACACTATCTCCTCTTGCCTTTAGTGACCTCTCTCCTCTTTTTGTTTAAATCCTATATATCTTTCAAGTGCTAAGACAATCTCTCTCTCTCTCTCTCTCTCTCTGTCCTAGGATTCCATTTCCTACAACTCTCAGCCTTGTTTAGATCTACACTGAGCAGCATTTAATTGTTTTGTCTTAGCTTTATCTTCCTAAATAGGTCACACTATCCTGGAGGGCAAAGATTGTGCTGTGGTCTTCCTTGTTTCTCACCCAGAGAGGCTGCAGAGTGATAGATAGATATATAGTAGGTGTTGATTAAGTATTTGTTGATTGATTTCCTGTGAACAGATAACTGCAAACTAAAGTTAATGCACCAAACAAACCAGGGCAGAGACCTGAATCTTCCTCTGGGAAGATCTGCTCTGGTGCGGACGCAAAAAAATTCTTCAAAGGGCCTTGTCAGCTTAAGTTCTTCTTTGAATGTCTTTGTACTGAGAGAACACAAGGAGGGGGGCACCAAGGCGTGTCCTCCTCTTCTAGACTCTTAGTGTTGACTACCACAGCCACTGAGGGCCTTCTAGAGTCCTGGGAATGGGACCCCTGGGACACTGAGGTAGGGTATTAATTGAAGAGGGTGGTATTTGTGCATTTATAGAATTTTTGGCAGTGCTGAGGATCAAACCCAGGCCTCCTTCTCTACCCCTGAGCAATACCCCAGTTTTTGTTTTTTCTTCATTTATATCATACTTCATACATTCAATACCTATCTCTCATCTATAAGTCAGAATGAAGAGAGTTTTGCAACTAAAGGGGGGAGAGAGAGAGAGAGAGAGAGAGAGAGAGAGAGAGAGAGAGAGAAAACAGCCATAGTATAGGCTAGGCTCTCTGGGGTTAATTATTATACTGGGGAGGGGAGAGTTGATAAACAGAGGTGATAGGTGACTGGTCCAAGCCTTGCCTTTTCACAGCTTACGAAGTTTCAAAGCCCATTTCCATGGCAGAGACTGGACATTGCATCTCTGTGGAGGTTTGAATGAGAATGTCCCCCACAGGCTCCAAATATTTGGATATTTTGTCCCCTGTTGGTGGTGCTGTTTTGGGAGGTCTTAAAGATATGGCCATGCTGGAGGAAACATGTTACTGAGGGCGGACTTAGAGAGTTTGTAAGCATTGCCAGATCTCCAGTTGCTCTCTTGTTTCCTGTGCCTGCTTGAAGATGTGAGAACTTGACTTCTGCTCTTCCAGCCACCTCTGCTGACAAGTCTTCCCTCCATGATGGACTCTTGCCCCTTTGGAACTGTAAGCTCAAATAAACTCTTCCTTCTATAAATTGCTTTGGTCAGTGTTCCTATCACAGCAACAGAACAGTGACTAATGCAATCTCCAAGCAATCTTTATACGATTAAAGCTTCGGGGCTCCAAGGAGAGACAAAGGCGTGTCAAGCATCCCAGCAGGGTTGGAGTAAGTAGATGCAGGAGACTGAAGGCTCCAAGAGAAGTGGGTAGAGGTTGGTGTGAACACGTAAGTGCATGTGCATGTGGACACACATACTCATCCAAAGTTTGATGATGGTGTACGGTTGAGGCCATGGCTGCAAGTGTTTTAAAGCCACTGCCAGGATGCATATGTGTCTGATAGCTCAGGAGCCATCCTCTCATTAGAGAGCAGTAGGTGCCAGCAATCATTAGGGAATTTGAGGCATGGGCTAAGTGCCTTGCTTGGGATCATTTGCTCATTCAACTTAGTACTGGATATGAGTGAAAAGGCAGTGACTCTAACGACTATGGAAATTAGCAGTACCCTCCAACACTAATAGGCATCAACCTATTTTAGTGGCTGCTGGAAGATCCATGTATCTTGGCTGCCCATTGATTAACTTTTGGCATGGATTGTCCGGGAAGTAAAGGCACATTGCTTGTTTGTAAGATGGAATGATCCTTAATGTAGACATTATAATGTGGAAGTGGAGTTTTCATCCCCTCTCTGGGTTCAAAGTATTACCTTTTATAAAACTGTTCCTTTTAAAATAAATTCATACAATTACAATGGATGGAGCCAGGAGTGGTGGTACGTCTTTAGTCCCAGCACTCTGGAGACAGAGGAAGGCAGATCTTTGTGAGATGGAGGCCAGCCTGGGGTTATATGGAGACCCTGTCTCAAAACATAAAACAAAGAACTGCAATGGATGGTTCGTTAAGATGACTCAGTAGGAAAAGGCACTTATCACCAAGCCTGACAACCTGAGTGCAAGCCCAGAACTACATGATGGAAGGACAGAACAAACCCCTCGAGTTGTCCTTGGACTTCCACATGTACACGATGGCCTGTGCGTGCCCCCTGTCACCCCACATAAATAAACGTTAAAAAATGTAGAAACTCTAATGGCATATCTGAACACATTCTGTGATTTTATGAACAGATTGCCCTTCCTTTCATTGCTCCTCTTGAATTTTCGGCTTTTGTTCCCACTTAAAATTTCTCAGGATGGTTTCTGCATCTCTTTCTGGAGGAGCATCTTTATCTTTTGGGATGAGATAAAGGAACCAGGGCTCCTTAGCTGTTGTGAAGCCTTCGGTGTCCCATAGGCATTCCTAGAGAGATGGCTGGTGACAGGAAAAAACAAAAAGTAGATAAGAAGTCTCTCTCTCTCCTCTCTCTCTCTTTCTCCCTCTCTCTCTCTCTCTCCTCTCTCTCTCTCTCTCTCTCTCTCTCTCCATACATGTGTATATACATGCATGGAGAGGCCAGAGATCAACCTTGGGTATCTTTCCTCAGGTGCCATTCACCTGGCTTTTTGCGACAAGATCTCTCACTGTGACCTGAGTCTCACAATTAGGCTAGGATGACTGACCATGGAGCTCCAAGATCTTTGTGTCTTCACCTCCCCAGCACTAGGACTCTAAGCATGTGCCACTATGATGGGCTTTTTTCTTTACTTGTGCTCTGGGGGTTAAACTCAGGTCCTCATGCTTGCACAGCAAGCAATTTACTGATGAAATTATCTCCCCAGCCCCAAAGACATTTGTTAAAAAAGATTTTAACTTTTAAATGTGTGTGTGTGTGTGTGTGTGTGTGTGTGTGTGTGTGTTTCATGGCATGCATGTGGGGAGGTCAGAGGACAACTTTTGGGGCACATGAGTGCAGGTGCCAAAGGAGGCCAGAAGCGTTGGGTTCCCTGGAGCTGGAGTTACAGGCCTGATGTCAGGAACTGAATTTGGGTCTTGTACAAGAGTAGAGAGCACTCTTAACTGCTGAGCCATCTCTCTAGCCCACCCCTCCTCCCAAGACATTTTTGATGTAAAAGGACGGTGCTAGTGTGCTTTCACCTGTGCTTGGCAGTCCAGCCATAGGTTTTGGGGAGTAGGGAAGGAGGGTGCCTCCAGAATGGAAGAAACTCTCCTGTGTGGCTTTTCCACATTATCCACTGTGAGAAGGAAGAGAAGAGAGCAAAGTGGAGTGAAGCCTAGTACCAGGTGAACAGATGGGAGGGATGGGAGGACCCAACAGCCCTCCTTTATGACTTCAGGAGTTCACCGTCAGGTCAGCATCGCTTCAGGTCTCAAGTATGGTTTGAGGGCCTCAAGACACTCTCTAAGGATCTGTGAGACTCTTCCTTTTCCAAGTATTATTTAATCCCATGAAATAGATTTTTTTTTCATATACATCAATTAAAACAACATATTGCAACAAACTGAATGAAGACACCTATGAGGAAGTTGCTTCCTTTGCACAAAACTATGAAACACCTACACTTCTACTTTGGGGTTGCTGTTCTGGGAAATATAGGGTTGAAAAAAATACCTATTTTTATTTTATGTGCTTGTGTCTCACTTGCATGCATGTATGTGTGCCATATGTGTGCAATGCCCATAGAAGCCAGAAGAGGGCATCAGATCTCTTCTGGAACTGGACTTATTTATGGGTGGTTGTGAGCTGCCATGTGGGTGCTGGGAACCATACCTGGGTTCTCTGCAAGAGCAGCCAGTGCTCTTAACCTCTGAGCCATTTCCCCACCTCCCCCCACCTTTTTAAAACAAAACACAAGTGTCATTCATTTATGTTACCTAGAGTTATTATGTTAGTATGCAGTGGGCTTACTGTCTGATAAAAATAAATGACTGCACGAACAGTTTAAATTTTGTTTTAATTTCTAAATATGGTTACTATAATATATGCAAGGAACACAAACATAGGCTTTTGGGGAGTTTTGATAATTAGTGCTGTGGAAAGGGCTCCTGAGGTGAAAGGGAAGGGGAGTTGTAGAGTTGTTGCAGAAGCAGTGCTCCTTGGGGAAGGCATCCCATTTCAGGAGCATGGTAAGTCTAGATCAACCCCCACTCTGAACCAACAGCTTGGTTGTTCCAGCACCAGCACCCCAGGTGAGGTGGGGCTGCACCCATTCCAAGTAGTTCACTTCCTCTATTTCCCAATAGTGTTTGATCACATTCCATTCTTCCTTACTGACCTGCATGTCACGGCACTGCTCCCTTGTTTCTTCTTCCTCCCATGGACAGCCAGGTGAAGCACTTCATAGACCTGAGTGTTTTTAGTACAGATTTATAATCCAAGAAAGAAATGAAGACCCGAGTTCTGCTTTTGGTTCTTCGATTGTCTTCGGAATGAATGGAACTGAAATAGTTAATGGGGGCTGGAGAGGTGGCTTAATTGGCCAAGGTGTCTGCTAAGTATAAGCAAAGGCCTGAGTTCAGTCCCTAGCACTGCATAAACCCAGGGTGGTGGTCCATTCCTGTAATCCTAGCACTCTGGAGGTAGGGGCAAGAGGATCAGGAGTTCAGGGTTCTCTTTGACCACATAGCAAGTTCAAAGCCAGCCTAAGCTATCTGACACCCTGTCTCCAGGAAAACATGAAACAAAACAAAAGAAAAACCAGTTAACAGATGAACTCATGCCTTAACATGAGCACTTGCAAACCATATTGCCATGAAATTGCGAAGGAAAAGAACTTTTAGAGATGTTTATGTTCCTGGCCACTTTGCTTTCTACCTACACACTCTCTACCTAAGCTTCTTCCCTATGCAAACATTGCAAGGGTAGAGCCCACCTTGAAAAATGTGACTCTCTTCTGTGAGCAAGTAGTCTTGCAAGTCTCCCAACCCTCAACCTATAGCAGGCTTGCCTCCTTAGAACAGGTGTCTCTGTAAAAGGCCCTTCTCTTGAATAAATTCTTTCACCAGATGGTGGAGAGGAAGAGACTGAGTCAGTGTCTCCATCATCCTTCCCGAATAGATGTCCCTGACTGCACACCAGCTGCATTCTGGGTGTCCTTCTGCCTTCCTGGGCTTCCATTTCTCATGAGGCTGACTGTTCTGCAGGCCAGTTCTCCAAGCATCATGGTCCTAGTTCCACTGTTCCTGAAGTTGGAGAGCTTTTCCTATTATTCTGCCCACTTTCAACTCTGTGGAGACACAAGGGGCCTGCTCTTTCTGTTTGACAGTGGCTTCTACTTTAGAACAAGTTCACCAGAATCAGAGCCAGCAGGTCCTTAAAAGGGAACTTTCAGGGGAAAATCAACTGAGTTCTTTAAAAAATTTTTTTTTATTATTTTTTATTTTACATGTATTGCCTGCATGTGTGTAAGTGCACCTTTCTCGTGCAGTGCCCTCAGAGGTCAGAAGAGGGCGTCCGATTCCCCTGGAACTGGAGTCACTGACAGTTGTTATCCACAATGTAGGTGATGGGAATCAAACCCAGGTCCTCTGCAAGAGCTGCCAGTGCTCTTAACCACGGAGCCATCTCTCTAGCCCCTCAACTGAGTCCTTTACTCACTCTGAACCAAGGGCTGAAGGCAGATCATTTGTGGGGTGAGAGCATCATTTGGGGTCTAAACTGAAAAATTTGAGAGTAAATTACTGTAATTTTAATTCAAATCAAGGGAGACACTGGGATTGTCTTTCTATTTCTATAAGGTACCTCATCTTTTGAGGGGCAGTGTTCAGGTTTCCTACCCTGAGCCTAACAGCTTCCTTTTGGGGGGGGGGGTTCCAACATGCAGAAAATTCTCAGGCGAATTGCAATCCCGCTGAACTGCTCTGACAAAGTCAAGACAGTTGTTGACATCTATGTGCTTCCTATCACATGTGAAAGCATTCTGTGCATTTTATATGTATTAACTTACTCTATCCTCACAACCTCATGAGCTGGATATTCCATTTTTATGCCCCTTTTACAGCAGAGGAAGCAAGATCACAGAGGTGAGCAGCTTGTCAAAGCTTGCAGAGCTAACGAGCAGCAGAGGCAGGGTTTGAACCTAAGGGTCTCCAGATCCAATGTGTGTAAACCCTGCATCCATCTGTCACCTTACAGGCTCATAATTTAGTTCAACAAACATTTTTTGAGAACTTTCTATGTGTCTGGGTGTGTAGTGGGTACTGATGGTGCCAAGTTGATTGCTTTGGTTGAATTCACCAGCAGGATGCCCACCTTTGTACTGGGAAAATAGTCTATAGGTTTTGTCCTAGGGAGGGCTGACTACATCCTCATGCAACAGGCAGGTTTATATGCAGTTCTCAAATTATTTACCAGGATGACCACCTCTTGGGTACATCAGTGTTCAATTCTCTGGCTTCCTTATCATGGATTGTCTCTTGCACCCATAATTAAACCTTTCTGTCAGGGGCAGAGAGCCCAATGGGAAGCGCGCTGTTTATAAATCTGCCAAGAGCAGAGAGGGTTAATCGGACAGAGCAGACTGGTGGCTTTATGGCCTGTCATTGTTAACATCCCATGCTGTTACCCCACCCCCACTCCTTATTTGAGGGTTATGCTGGCTTTGCAGAGAAGAATTTGGGAGTAGAGTCTCCAGGGACAAAAATCTTTGCAATATACTTCATCAAGATGTGTGACATCTATGGAGACTTCTGTAATTTTGACTCCTTAGTAAGGTTCCCCCTAAGAATTCATGATGTCAAAACAGGGGTATTCAAAAAAAAAAAAAAAAAAAAAAACAAGGCAATGTTTTAATCTTGGTGTGGTAAAGGGATTTTTATGTTTTTATTTTTGGCATGAGTATCCCTGTGAGAAACAAAGTTCTTATTGTTCAGCATGTCAGGCCCTGTACCAGCCAAGGAGAGGCTGATGAAGCATTCAGCGCACTGTGCAGGGTGGGGGTGGTGGTCCTCAGGAGAAAGAAAAGAATACTGCTTTCTAATAGAGAGAAAGGGTCATGTGTGTGTGGGCATGCCTGCGGGCTTAAATTTAGAAAAATTACAAATACAGGCAAGGAACCCAAGTCCCCATGCTCCAAGGTCCACATTATTGTTTTCTAAACTTTGTAAAAATGATTTCATTTTTATTGATATGCATGTGAAGGTGTCTGTGTGTGGGTTTGTGCATGTGAGTGCAAGTGTCCTCAGAGGCTAGAAGAGGACAACATACCCCCTGGAGCTGAATTTATAGACAGTTTTGAGTGCATACTGTTCTTGCAGAGGACCTGAGTTTGGTTCTCAGCACCCATGTCAGTTGGCTCATAACTGCCTGTAGCTCTAGCTCCCAGGCATCTGAAGCCCTCTTCTGGACTCCATGGGCATCTGCACTCACATATACACATACTCACACACAGCCACAGACGAGCACACAGAATAAGAAGTATCAATATGTTGTTGCCTGTTAACATGTGATCCAACCAAACAGCACTGTTAGCACCTATTCTAATGAGAAGTCTGTACATGAGCAATTTGTAAGTGTTAGGATTGGCTGGTGCTTTATAGCAGTCATCTCTGAACCTACTGCCAACTCACAGAGGGGTGGTAATGAGCAGTTTTACAGATGGGTAGAGTAAGGCTCAGAAAGCAGACAATGTCTTCTAATCTAGCAGAACCAGGATTCAAGTCCAAACTAGCAAGGAGCAAAAGCCTGCCAGGGACTCTCCCTGTTTCTTCCTGTGTATGCTGACGGCCCCTTAGAGGAAGTTCTCACTGATATGCTAGCGTTCAAATGAATAAACTTTACATTTAGGGTTGAAAACTTCTAGAGATGAGTGTAACACATGTGTATGTAAAGTGTGTGTCCGTGTATGTGAAAGAGAGGTATGGTGGTGGGGGGAGGTGGGGGGGTAGGGAAAGTCTTAAATCTTGGTAGATTCTATCCCCAAACTTATTTATAAAAATTTTCATGCAGATGACAGAGCTAAGGATTTCTCAACTTTTTCTCACTATGCATTCATCCTTCCATCCATCTGTGAAGCCAGTTTTTCATCTCCTCTTATGTGTGGCTTGAGGGTTGAACTAGAGGCCTTGCACATTAGAACTCTACCACTGAGCTGTGCCCTTAGCCTCAATCTATCTTTCTCTAGATGCATTTCAGTCAATTAGAGATACCAGTCTAGTTTCCCTCTATATATGTAACTCAAGTTCAATATTCTTTTCAGAACTTTCCTTTGATGCGTGATTTACATGTGGTGAGATGCACAGGTCTGGAGGACCTACCTGCTGAGCTGTGATACCTGTACAACCCAAACTCCCCTTGAGATATAAAATATTGTATTGTATGTACTATTATTGTGAAATAATAATCCTGGTGGTGCACACTTATAGTCCCAGCACTCAAGAGACTGAGGCAGGAGGAATGAGAGTTTAAAGGTAGTCTGGGATACATTAAAAAAAAAATCCCAAATTCTCCCAGTTATGAGCTATGATCATGTCTTTTTTAAGACCCAAGGTTTATTTTGGTTTGTTTGTTTAGGGGATGTGGATTCACTCTGTAGCCTCAGTTGACCTCACCTCAAACTCTTGGTCCTGGAACTCCTGCTAATCCTCCTGCCTCAGCCCCTAAATGCTGCGGTTGTAAATGTGAGCCTATGACCATGCCTAGCTTTAGACCATTTTACAGTCCCACTAATGATGTGTGGTATGGCTCCATATCCTTGGTAGTGCTTAGTACTGTCTGTTTTTAAAATTCAGTCACTCTGGGGGTCACTGATGAAGTTATGATGGTGGGATTGTTGTTTCTCTAGCACATGTGACAATTGATAGTTCTTAGATGTCACTTGGAAACATGTCACTTCAGCTATTGTGTCTGGCCTCAGCTGTCTAAGTACCACTCTGAAGTTTTCTGATTGGCAGATGGAGGTGCCTGGGGCCTACTAGGAACAGAGAACACCCCTAGCCCAGGCAGTGTGTTCACAGAGGTCTTTATGTGGCTGGGATCCTTTGCTTTAACCTTTTGATGTTTTCAGCTTTATAGCAGTGTCAGGAAGACATCTCAGATCAATTGTGATGTCTCTTCTTTTTCAGATCTCTCACATAGCACAAAGTCCATGGCTAAATGTCCAAAGAGACAAACTCCAAGTAAAACTATGAAGAAGCCAAGCATGTTGCTGAACACCTTTAATACCCACACTCAGGAGGCAGAGGCAGGAGGATCTCTGTAAGTTCAAGGCTACCCTCATCTACACAGAGAGTTCCAGGCCAGCCAGCAGCCAGGGCTATGTAGTCAGGGCTGCATAGTGAGTCTCTCTCTCTCTCTCTCTCTCTCTCTCTCTCTCTCTCTCTCTCTCTCTCTCACACACACACACACACACACACACTTGCACAGAATAAATAAACTTGAGGACTTAGACCTTTCTGCATTCCCTTTCTAGCCTCTTCTGATTCCTGAGGAGCCATATGGAAACAGTTAGCAGGGATTAGGACAAACTGGCTGGGTACAGAGCTGGTGATGGGTCACCTCCTTTCCTTGACTAATGGCCTTGAGTTTGGGAAGCCTCAGTTTTTTTTACTTGTGGATGAGGCCGAGGACACAACAGGTGTATTGTTAAGCCCTTTTGAAATGTCAACCATAACTTCTATAACTTTCCATTTCATTCTGAACTTCAGAATTTTCTTAAAAGTTTTAAGGTAAAGTTTTTATTTCTTTTCTTTAAATAGGTGCTGCCAGGTGTGGTGGTGCACGCCTTTAATCCCGGCACTCGGGAGGCAGAGGCCAGCCTGGTCTCCATAGTGAATCCAGGACAGCTGGGTCTACAGGGAGACCCTGTCTCAAAAAGACCAAAAAAAAAAAAAAAAAAAAACAATTTTTTTAAAATTTTCTGTATTGCCCTCCCTCCCTCCCAGGCAACTTTATGTTGCTCTGATGTATCTATGGAAATAGCTTGCTCTCTCCTTTTTTTTTTTTTTTTTTAATCTTCATGAGAACAGGGTCTCCCTGTATCCTGGAACTCACCACGTGGACCAGGCTGGACTTGATCTCACAGAGCTCTCTGCCTCCCGAGTGCTGGAATTAAAGGCCCAGCTTGTTTCTTGTTTTTTACATTCTTGAGATAGGGTTTCATGAAGCTCAAGTTGGACTCAAACTTGCTGTGTAGCTGAGGATGATCCTCCTGCCTCCACTTCCCAAATGCTGAGATTTTAGTTGTGTACCACCCTGCATTAGGTTTTATGTCTAGGGGTAGAATGCATGGGTTCATGCATTCTAATCAAGCACTCTACCAACTGAGCCATACCTCTAGCCCCAGGCCTCTCTTTTATACTTTCACTTAAAGGTTTCCTCAGTTATGTCCTTGACTATATCAGAAGCCACAGCTCATGCTGGAAGAAGGTGCCTAGCTCACACTGGGGGTTTACTGGTGAACTGGAGTTTCCCTTGCATCTGTTCTGGGATCCTTTTGGACAGACTGTCAGACTACAGTTGTCCTTTCTACGCTGTCCTAGGCTATTCCCTTTTATTTTATAATTGGGAGCTGCAGTAAAGGGAGGAGGGTGAGAAAGAATGTTTAAGTCGGTGTACTCTGTCTCTAGGCAATAATTTTGGAGCAGGAAGGAAGAGGATGGGATTGCTGAGAGGATTTGCTTCAGGACAAATAGCCCAAATCTCAGTTCAAACAAGATAAGGGTTGAAGAGATCGAATCTGCAGATAAAGGTGTTTTCCTTTGCACTGACTTAATTCCTTAAATGTGTGGGAGATTTTCCTGGGTTTTTATTCCCAGCAGTCCTAGGAAGAGAAAGTCTCCTGGTCACAGAGATATCTTCAACTATAGACAGCCCACAGTCCCCAAATCCCCAGGAACTATAAGGTTTTGAGCACAAAATTCTTGAACAAACACACCAGGTGCCTCCCTGCACTGATTGTGATTTTTGGTGCTAAGAGGAGAGTGTTGCAGTTGCTGCTGAAGGTCAAATGAAGGGAGAGAAACCGCAACACAGCACGAAGCATCACCCAACTACAAACTAATTGGGAAGGAAATGGTTTCAAAGTGACAGACTGTGGCCTGGTAACTGAATCTCAAAGGGACAAAAGGTTTAAAGGGGTAGCTTTGCCTATTTCAAGTGGGTAAACAACAGAAATGAAAACCCCCTCGTGGGCTGGGGGTTTCCATTAGCAGATATTGCCACCCTTATTTCTATGCCCTTCTGTGTCCCACACCCTGAACATGTGTCCTCAGGCAGTCATTGGTTAATTTACTTATTCAAACTAAGGCAACAAAAGCAACAGAAACCCCCGCAACAAATCCCGTACTGGGGCCCAGGCAGCATTAAAAGGAGGTACACAGTTTAGACAGGTGGGTTTGTGAAAGAAGTATATTTGATAGAACATGTTAAACTCCAGAGAAAGCGAGATGCTTATAATGACTCTTCTGGAAACTGAAAAAAAATAATTGTTGAAGGTATCACCATTTTGAGAAGCAAAGATAAGTTGTTAAATAACATATACAACTCGCCTGCTGTTTGGGGTTGACTTTAATCAGTGCTCTAAGAAAGGCCACTGGTGGAGGCCAATTTTTCTATCATATAGATGTCGTGAGAATTATCTACTTAGTTACATCCTCTGAAATCTTTGTAGAAGGCCTACAGAAGTGGCCTTGTATATATTTCTTTATATTTTAAAACTGAATTGTAATGAACACAGTGATAACGTTAAGCTGAATAAAGTTGAAATACGATGAATAAGTTAATTCTTTAAACTTTGCATTTAGTTGCGTCTTCAAAAATGACCCTTCAACAAGCTTTGATGACACCACTTAGTGGTTGCAAAGGCATTGTATCCGTTTCACAAATAAGAATATTAAGATCCAGAAAGATTAGAATATTTACTCATGTCACAGAAGGAGTTAGACTTCTTTTAAAAAAAACTTTGAGATAGGGTCTCAGGTAGCCCAGACTGGCCAACAACTTGCTATGGACTGAGAATTACCTTAAACTTAAAAATATGTATATTTATTAGCTGGGCATGGTAGCACACACTTATAATCCTAGCAGAGGCAGGCAGACCTCTGTGAGATTGAGGCCAACCTGGTTTGCATATTGAGTCCTGGTCAGCTGAGGTTATAGGGAGACCCTGTCTCAAAAAGACCAATATTTATGGGGCTGGAGAGATGGCTCAGCAGTTAAGAGCACTGGCTAATCCTGCAGAAGAGCTGGGTTTGATTCCCAGAACCCACATGGCAGCTAATAACTATCTATAATTCCAGTTCAGGCACTCCAACACCCTCTTCTGGCTTTCGTAGGCTTTGCACCATGTGGATGCATTTATATACATACAGGCATAGCACTCATACACATAACGTAAAAATAAATACATAAATAAAACTTTAAATATATATTATTATTTATTATTTTGTGTGTGTGTGTGTGGTCTATTTGTATGTGTATGTGAGTGTGTGTGTATGTGTAGATGTCCCTCCATGCATGGAGGCCAGATGAGGATGCTAGGTGTCCTGCTTTTTTATTCTCTACCTTTATCATTTGAGACAGGGTCTCTCACTGGATCTGCAGCTAGGATGGTTGCCACCAAACTCCAGTGATCCTCCTGCCTCCCACCCCCATCGTACTGGGGTTACAAGAGTGTGAGATACTTGGATGCTGGGGATTTGAACTCAGGTCCTCATGGTTGCACAGCAAGAACTCCTACCCACTGAGACATCTCTCCAGCCCATACCTGGAACTTTCTATTGTCCTCCTCCATCCCCCATGTGCTGGAATTACAGGTATGGACTTCTGCACCTGGTGAATGCGGCACTGGCGATGGAACCCAGGGCTTCTTTTGTGCTAGGCAAACATTCTATCAAATGAACTCCATTCTCAGTCCTTGGGGCAGGGTTCTAACCAACCTTGTTCTCTTATTCGGAAGATTAATTTAAGGGTTGTTCTGTCTCCAACTCTGATGGTCCTAAGAGAGAACTCTGCCCCAAATTCTTCTGTAACATGAATACATTTTCCAACCTTTCTGGATGTAGTTTATGGATCATTTAATGAATTTGGTTCAATATCTGATGTCACAGCATTTAATTTTGATTTAATGGCACATTCCTATGTTTAAAAGAAATGAATAGGAGCTAGGGTAAAAAACTGTAAATCCGGTTGAGGGTGTAGCTCACTGGCAGAATTCATGCTTAGTACCCAGGAGGACCTGGGTGAACAATCCTCAGCACTGAAAAAGATTGTGAGTATATTTACTCTCCATAGGCTTCTAGAGAGAACACCTCCCCACCACCAGATAGGGCTTCATGTAGCCCAGAATGGCCTCAAACTCCCGAGGTAGCTGAGGCCTTGAATTCCAGAGCCTCTTACCTCCACCTCCCCAGTGGGATTACAGGGCCTTGAAGACATCCTTTTTAAGGCAATTCGCCTACTCCTACTAAAAACAAATTGTGCAATAAAAAAGGAGTGTGGCTACTGAGATGATTTCCTCTGCTATTATTTACCTTTATTGCTTTTAACATTTTTTTCTGTTATTTTTTTGGACAGGATCTCACACAGTAGCCCAGGCTAGCCTGGAATTCACTATGTAGCCCAGGCTAGCCTTGGTAGCAATCTTCCTGCTTCAGCCTCCCAAGTGCTGGGATTACAGGCATGGTTTGTCTTTATTACTTAATCATTGCCTCATTTATTACATAATCACTGTCATAAGAAACTCCGGGTTCTGCCGTGTCCGTGTGCTCCAGCACATGTGTTCCTGGCTTCAAGCTGCAGCTCTTGTACAGAGGTCAGAGGACAATTTGTAGGATCAGTTCTGTCCTTCCACCATGTGGGTTCTGGGGATGGAACTCAGGTCACCAAACTAGGTGAAAGAACGTTCAGCGTACCTCTGAGCCGTCTCACTGGCCCTATTAGTTTCTGAGCAGAGGTTTCATAGCGCTCACTTGCAGTGTAGTTAAGGATGGCCTTGAACTTCCGGTCCTCTTGCCTCTAACTTCTGAGTGTTGAGATTATAGGTATGCACCTCCATGCCTGCCTTCTCTAGCTATCAATGCGAGGCATCAGGCGAAGGAGAAAGCACACCCAACAGCAGGTCTGACAGCCTCCTTTGCTGAGTCTCTTTACTTTCTTTGTTTGGGTTTGAGTTTTTCCTTCATCTTCTTCACCGAATAGGACGCCGTGAAAGCGGTTGCTCTATTGACTTCATCTTTTGTCTATCTTCACAGTGTAGAACATGGTAGGTGTGCACAAATAATTTTTTTGGAATTTCACTTGAAACATGAGTGCTTGCATTATATTCTGCTCAAGAGTTGCTTACAAGCTCTGGCATTAACGAAATATGCAATTTCATCAGCAAGACAGTTTCAGTACAATGCCGTCAGTTGTAACCAAGCAGGCATTGAAGGTGCCTAGAAAACAGCTCTAATTGACTCAGCCTGAGGTTTGAGACTTTGTGGAAGAACTAGAGCTGATGACAAATGCCCAGAAAGCCAACACCTGAACACTTCAGTACCTCAGAGACCACCCTCCCTTTCTTCTCGGTCTTCTAAAATTGCCATAGGCATCTTTTCACCTGCCTGTAGCAGGCCCATATCCCACTATACCCAGCCTTTACCAAAGTGGTTTCCTAGGATACCAACATTCTCAACAACCACAGGGGCCCAGAGACTGCCCCCGGCACATGCAGTTCATCCAGAGTCACTGTACCATCCCTCCAGCAGCCCAGCACTTCACAGAGATGCTGCAGGGAGAGAAACTTCCCTCGGCTTTCTAGATTGCAACTGTCAAGAATCTCCATTTGGTCCTAATCCAGGCAGAAGGTACAGGGCAGACGTTAGAGGCTGGGATGAGCTAAGGGTCAGGACCTAAGAAGTAGGGGCATTGAGTGAGGTCAGTGGGATATGGGTGCCCACCATCTTGGGGGAAGACTGGAGAGAGGCAAATCTTCAGTTCCCAGGAAGGTCAGACAGGAAGATTGGATCCCTCAAAAACCACGGGCCTGTCCAACTGTGCTCTCCTTCTAAGACCCAGTTCTGAGTCACCTAGTGTCAGCTGCCTGGGGATTATTTGGGACCCAAGAAGGTTAAACTGCTCAGGCTGCCCTGGCCAGGATAATGGCCCGTGGGACCCTGTGAAGAGCCAGCTAAGTCGCACTGCACACCTAAAGGAGAAGCTGTGAGGACCTCCTCTGCAGGGATGGACACTGGTGCTTGTTTCCCAGTGGTCCCCATGTTTGTAGAGTGGCCTTAGCAAACAGCTGGACTCAAAGAAGACGTTTTCTTTGAGTCCCTAGAGTCCCCTTCCGTGCTTGCTGTGTCTGAGTGTGAGTCAGTGTGTAGCTAAGACGCTTTTAGAGGTGAAGGGCAACGTAAACGCAGAGAAGCTCAGCAAAGCCCAACACTGGGAATGGCTGATGGAGGACAGCAACTGGCTGCAAGTGCAAAGTGAATACCTGGGCAAAAATCTCTACCGGTGTACAAAGACACAGGAGGAGCTGGGGAAGCAACATTTCCAAGCATCCGGGGAACAAAAGAGACCAGCAGTAGCCCCCAGACATGTCAAACAAACTGCAGACCTTCAAGAACAACTTGCAGGGCTGAAATATGTAGCTCAATTTGAAGCAGCAGGCGCTGCAGGCCATGAGGCCCATTCCGCAGCTGAAGGAGAGTACGGGAGGTGAAACCCGCAACACATCGCAGAAAATTCAAGCTGAGGCAGTTGCCAAGGACCGGGAAGCACACTTACGGTTCCTGCAGCTCCAGGTATCCCAGGAGAAAATACTGAATGAACCTGACATGATGCTGGTGGGAGGGACCAACATAAGGACACTTAGAGAAAGGCTCAGGTCTGTGTGTGGTCAGCTGAGGTGCACAGTTTCGAGTTCTGCCTCAGTGTGGACAGAGAGGACCAGCAGCTGTAGAAGAAATCCCAGCAGCTGGATGGGGATTACAGGATGGAGGCTACAAGGAGCCACTTGGTAAATCGGAGGTGGCAGAGGAAGGAGGAACAGTGAAATGCCATCATCAGGCAGGTGACAAATGCTGGCAGAGCAGGAGCACAGTTCATCAACATAATGGGTGCCCCAAAGAGCACGGTGCTTGAGGCTGGATGTAGAGCTCAGTGGTGCTCTCCTAGCATGTTCAAGGCCCCAAGTTCAAATGCCATCCTCCATCCCTGGAAAACAAAACAATAACAGAAAAGCCAGGGGCTAGGGAAATGGCCCAGTTGGTAAAGTGCTTGCTTCCATGCATGAGGATCTGATTTCAGACCCCAAGAAGCCAAGCATGTTTATAAACCCCAGCACTGGGGTAGGAAGGTGGGGACAGGTGGATACCTGGAGCTCATTGGCCAACTAGCCTAGCTAATCAGTGAGCTTCAGGTTCAATGGGAGATGTGTCTCAAAATAAGGTGGAGATAGGCTGGTGGGGTGGCTCAGTGGTAAGGATGCTTACCACCAAGCCTCATGACATGGGTTCATTCCCTGGGATCCACATGCTTGAGAGAGAGAACCAACTCCCCAGAGTTGTCCTCTGACCTTCACAGGCACCCCCAGTAAATAAAAAATAAATAAGCAAATAAAATATAAAGTGAAGAGTACCTGAGAAAAACACCTAATATTGACCTTCTGGCTTCCACACATGTGCACACACATGAACACATACACATAGACAAAGAGACACACACAGACATAGACATGCCCACACAAAACTTGGGTGCTTCTTCAAGGACCAGGCTGTGTTATCCAGTTGAGGTACTAAGTCAGGAATAAACTCAAAGAAATTCCTACAAAAATGGGTGAATTAGGGGCTGGAGAGAAGGTTCAGCAGTTAAGAGCACTGGCTGCTGTTGCAGAGGACCTGGGTTTGAATTCCAGCACCCGCATAGCAGCTAACAACTGTACATAAATCCAGTTCCAGGGGGATCTGGCACCCTCTTCTGGCCTCCTCGGGCTTTGCACGACACGGGGTGCACTTACATACATGCAGGCTGGACACTCATACACAAAAAAAGAAAGGATGAATTAGGAACTGGGACAAACACTCTCAGGTGTCACATGAACCTATGAGGATGGCCTTTGGACTGCAAGTTACTTCGGGTGAACGTCCAGTATCATGGAAAGTCATCTTTCATCACCAGGCCTGAAGCATGCAGGGCTGACTGCATTTCTGAACAGCAGAGGCCTGCTCAAGCTGGGCTAGCACTCCAGTGCAGCTGTTTACTTTCCAGTAAATTCTGGTCAGGCTTTAGTGTGCTGTGAATGTCAAAAATCACAACTCCCCTAAATGATGATATTAAAGTAAATTCTACTTTAAAACTGTTGAAACATCTGGGTACTTAGGAAAATAGAGAAGAGGTGTGTGCCAATCATTTCTCAGGTAGCATTTGAAATTCTAAGGCAAAGAAAATTCCTGATTGCAGTGAGTATTTGAGTTTTAGGTCATTTTTTTCTTTCCTTTCCTCTTTCCCTTTCCTTTCTTTTCCTTCCCTCCCTTCCTTTCTTCTTTCCTTCCTTACTCTCTCTTCCCTCCCTCCCTCCATTCCTCTCCCTTCCTTCCTTTCTTTCTTTCTCATGTATCTCAGGCTGGCCTCAACACATTATGCTCACTGTAAAGCTGAGGATGGCCTTGAACTCCTGATCTCCCTGACTCTACCTCCTGAGTGCTGGGATTACAGGCATCTGCCACCATGCTCTGTTAATGCAATGCTGGGGACCAGACCCAGGGTTTTGTGTGAGCCAGGTAAACATTCTAATAACCGTGCTATATTCCCAGTAACTAATTTTTTCTTAACACATGTGTACTTGGTATTCTACAAAGTGTCTTCTGTATGCCCAACTAATAGAGCCAGAAATCATATATTAGTGTCCTTTTATCTGGGGAAATTATAGATTTCCCATTTGTGACAGACTGACACTAGAGAGGTCATTTATAAGACTGTGAACCTTGGTCTGAGAGTTTAATCCCATGTTTTAAAAGCATTACTTTATGGAAAAGCATAACCAACTTTATGTTTCCTAGAAATTGCTTGTGATAAAAAAGCTCTTAAAATAATTTTCTAAAGTTCTTTATTTTATTGATATGTAGAATGAAGTCAAGGAAAATTGGATTACATGAAGAATTCTAGCCCACAGCCCTTCAACCCCAGCACCTCTGCAGTGCTCACCAGCCTGGTCGTGTGCTGTTTGCTCTTCTGGGTCCTCTACATGCTGCAGTCTCACTATGAGCCCCTGCACCTTCACTGTGTCATAGCACCATGGCAGGGCCCTCGTGGACCCCATAGACACCTCTGACAGCGAGAAGGTGTTCCAGCTCACCACTGCTGAGGCACAGCAATACATACGTTCAGGAGAAAAAGGAAGCCAATTTGGCTATTCCAAATGTGAAAATTGCCTTTAAAATGTAGAGTGAACATTTTGGCTCAGCACACTGCCAAATCCTTTTGGAGACTGCCAGGATGGGCAAAGGGATGAAACTGCCTCTGTCAAGACCTTCGACAAGGTCCACTTGGAGGTTGACACTTGCTGCTTGTGCCTGAAGTGCTGTGTGGATGTGGCTGGATCCATGGCTGATAAACACACCCGGGTGGAGTCCTGGTTACATTAGAGGAGAGAGCCCCTGGGTTCTGTGTGGTGACAGAAGCGTGGACCTACTCCTTTCAGACTGCCTGTTAGAAGTCAGCGGTGGCGATAAGGCTGTAATCTGCAGACCTCCTCTCTTCATGCTGGCTTCTGCTTTGCTCCTGGCTGAAACCCACACCTAGCCTGGGGTGCATCCTGGGCTCTTGGAATGAGAGCAGGCCAGGCTGCCATGGGCCAGTTTCTGTATCAGCATCTTGGTATAGTCAAGGTCTCCTTCACCATGGAATGTGCCCATTGGCATGAACATCATGAGATGTCAACCAAAGCCATCGAACCTGCTACCTTGGAACATGGGAGCAAATCTCCACTTACATCTTCTCAGACTGTCACATGGAGAAAGCCATGAGAGGTAACCCTAAACCAGCTTCCTCACTCAAGGCCAGATTTTCTCCAGTGGTGTAAGAGTATTTGTGCAAATAGACGTGGTGGTATAGATGGATTCAAAAGTTAAAAATGCGAGACCTCCCTTCCAGAAGATGCAAAGATGGGTCCATTCTCCAGCTGATCACATCTGGAACATATCTTTAGGCGTGTGACATTGTCACAGGAGCAGGGTACTCGTGTGCTCTGGTGGAGATCAGTATGTACCTGATGAGCCCGTGGTGGATATGACTTGAGGCCTGTTGTGCTGGATAGCTTTAGTGTCAACTTGATACACCTGGGTAGAGGGAGCCTTAATTGAGGAATTTCCTCCATTGGACTGGCCTGTGGCCATGTCTGTGGGGCATTTTCTTGATTGCTGAGTGATGTGGGAGGGCCCAGCCCCCTGTGGGTGGTGCTACCCCTGGGCAGGTGGGCCTGTATTATATAAGAAAGCAGGCTGAGGAGGGGCCAAAGGAGCAAGCCAGTAAGCAGCGTTTCTCCATGGCCTGTGCTCCAGCTCCTGCCTCCAGGTTCCTGCCGAGCCTAACCTTGGGCTCCTTCAGTGATGAACTGTGACCTGGGAGATGTAAACCCTTTCCTCCCCAAGTTGTTTGGTTAAAGCGTTTTGTTACAGCAATTGAAAACAAACCAGAACACCTGTTAACTAATTGCAGAGGAGACATGACCTGTGTAAAGAAGAGATGTGTGGACTAGTCATGTCTGTTTTATCATTGGACACTGATGCAGAGGTTTTGGGATGGGCCAGTGATACCACTTTTGGACTAACAGCTGGTGTCTTTACCAGAGTCATCCAGTGACCTCACAGAGCAATGGCCGAACTTCAGTCTGGACTACGCCACATTAACAAGTACAGTGCCATCCCCAGAGTGGTCATTGGTGGCAGGAAATTAGGGTTCTGTAGGTACAGCTGAGTGCGAGTCACAGCTAAGGACGGTGCATGTGAGATGAGTGAAAAGGAGCCAGCGTGTGAAAAGCCTGCGTGAAATCACGTGTCCAGCCTGTGGCGTAAAAAGGACTGACTGTCCTGACAGACTTCTGGATTGTCATTCAGGGTAACAGAGGATTCTGTGCTCTTCATTGCTTTGTCACCTTCAAACCTGAAAGTGTCCATCAGTGCCCTTTAGACACACCAAAGAAGGCAGTGATCCTGTTCCAGTCCAGTGTCTATGACTCTTTGAAAGCCAGCAGCGTGCTTCCAGAGAGCAGGTAGGCCAGGATTTTGCCTCTTCCACACTTTGACTCACTAATAATATTAATTTTATAGCTAATTTTAAAGAATTGCTTCCTTTGTGTGTTTCTGGTAGAATTAATGAGATTTTCTTTTTAATTTAAAACTTTAAAAAATGTATTTATTTTTATTTGTCTGTGAGTGTGTATGCATGGGTGTTGCCATGGCACACATGTGGAGGTCAGAGGACAACTTGTGGGAATGGGTTCTCTCCTTCCACTGTGTAGGTCTGGAGGATGAACTCACCTGCTGAGTCATCAATAGAGATAACTTTTACTCGATGACTTCTCTTGGGTTTGTTTATTTATTTATTTTTTTGAGACAGGGACACATGTTATCGCAAGTTGGCCTTGAGAGAGCTGTTATGTAGCTAAGGCTTGGCCTTGAACTCCTGATCCTCCGGTCTCTGTCTCCTGTGAGCTGGGATTACAGAACGTGCCACCACATCTGGCTACAGTGATGTTACTTAAAGCTGTGTCTCTTTGTCATTCCATTGAGGAGGCTGTGTCCCAGATACAAAGGGGATTAAATAATGGGCGGGCTCAGTTTCTGTCTTTCTGGATGCTGTTTTGCATTTTGATTCCATCTGTCTCGTAGAAGCAGCTTACTTCTGGTCCTAGAACAGGAGACGGCAGGAAAGGAGCCTTTCAAATACACAGATGATTTGGCTGTGAAGTTAAAATAAGCCACACTGGTAATCTTTAAAAAGAAAAGAATTCTCCATATGCCATTTGCTTCTAACTTTAATTTGTGTGTGTGAAACACGGACTTTTACATTAAACAGTGTTTGTTGTACTAAAAGAGAGAGAAGGGAAGATACTTTAAAACTTCAAATAACAGCTTTATTTTTCTTTGTAACATTTTGGAGATTTTCCCACCTGTCCTGCAGGAAGGATCAGACCATGGCTTTGTGGGACCATTCACTTCTGTCCAAAGCTGTCATTTGCCCACAGAGCATCCAGATCCTTGCTCAGGCCTCTCCAGTGAGCTCTGCTTAGGAAGCTGTTTTGGGAGGCTTTTCAGGAAAATTGAGTTTTATTAAACTCTGAACCCAGAGATGAGTACCAGCTCTGTGAATAGAAAAAGAGGGATTTACCTATCCTATCATTTCTCCCCTACCAATTTATCATAGTGCTAGACATGACCAGCATTTGCAGCTATTTCTTAGGTTTAAGGCTCTATGTCCAGAAGGTCCCTATTAAAATGCAAATATGTTACTCAAAGCTATTCATCAATCTACTTGTACCTCAGCAAGGATTAGTTTATCAGATCAAGGGAAAGGGAATAAGGCCTCAAGGAATGGGAGATGGGAGGTCTATTAGAAAAGGGGCCAAGAGAAGTCTTTTCATTGGCCCTTAGCTGGGGAGCCAGGGCGAATTCCTCTTCTATTGCTTTAAGTGTCTGCTGCTGCCATTGAAAATCAACTCTACCTCAACTGCCCGCTTCAACTCTTATCTTTTTCCCTGAGGTGATTTCCGAGTTACCTTTCATTAGCGTACAATTCATTAACAGAAACACTATCTTTGTTGTTGATAGAGTTCCATTTGTATGCCTCTTGTTTGCCAAACTCCTGCAGAGGTTAGGGACCTGCCAGAAGACAGAGGCTAAGTTGGTGGGGATGGAAGGCAGCGGCTGTTGGTGTTCATGGGTATCCTGGGATCTCTTTTCGTGCTGTCACCTAGCCTCTTGTCTGGGCCTCTTCCCTTTGCGTCCATGGTTTCCCAGCTTGGGTTCTCTTTTCCTTTTTCTTTTCTTTGTCCTCACTAACCCCTTTCTTTGAGACAACAGCTCATATATCACAGGGTGTCCTTGAGTCTTGTATGTTGCTGAGGAGAACCTTGAACTTTTCCTCCTCCCGGCTCTACCTAGGCTTACAGACATACACCGCCACACCTAGTTTATACTGTTCTGGGGACTAAACCCAGGGCCTCCTGCATGTTATGCAAGCACTCTGCTGATTGAGTTACATCCTCAGCCCTGGTTCTGATTAATGTTCAGGTGTCTTCAACCTCTGATTAGAGGCCATACACATAGCTACTTATGAAGCTCTGGATGAATCATGGTGGGAAAATCCTGCCAAGTAGGGAGTGTGCTGCCTCTGTTCTGCTCTGTGACAGGTGGAGGTACTAGCAGTCTTCAAATCACTATAGTGCTGGTGCTTTGCTCATAAAAAGGATGCTGTGATCAAGGAGGTCCTAACAGAACCAGGTCATTGGAGAGTGGTCCAACGTTTGGGTGGCAGGGCTACCCACGAAACTAACTAAAAAGCTGATTTTTAAAAACGTGCTGCCTGTGTTCTGCTCTGTGACGGTGGAGGTACTAGCAGTCTTCAGATCACTATAGTGCTAGTACTTTGCTCATAAAAAGGATGCTGTGATCAAGGAGGTTCTGACAGAACCAGGTCATTGGAGAGTGGTCCAACATTTGGGTGGCAGGGCTACCCACGAAACTAACTAAAAAGCTGATTTTTAAAAAAGAACAGGAAGAGTAGAGAGAATAAGGACCCCGTGGCATTAGCGTCAGCAGTTTTCAAATTCTAGGACGCAAGGAGCTCTAACAGGAAGCCCATGCGGTAGACGGTCACCATGTCAATTTCTTGCTTGGCTCGTAGGGCCATTGTTCTCTTCAGCTGACGGTATAGTAGGTGTTGAAATCTTGTGCTTCTTCATATGCTGTTATGCCAGGTAAGACAGGTTTTGTTGCAAGAAAAGTTGAACTAACCTAACTCAAGAGAAATGAGAAGCCTAGGAATAAAATTATAGATGCAATTCTGTCCAATACTCAATGGTATCACTGTGACAACAAATATCCTATTTCCAGTTCTCTTCTTGGTTAGTTTAACCAAATATTAGTACTGTCAGTTCATGGCTTATGTGGATCTTAGAGTATATGATTATTGAGCAAAACCTTCCTCTCACCTGCCCTCCCTTCCTCCCTCCTTCTTCCCCCTCCCTCTCTTATTAAAAAGTACTCTGGTATTCCCCACTTCCAGGCATAGTCCTCTCTGTTCATCAGTTGTCCTGGGTCATAAGTCCACCCTTGTTGAGAGAAGTGTTTCCCCTTGATTGACAGCCCCATCAGAACTGCGTAGAACGGGAGCCAAGCAGTACTAGATGCCCAATTCATCCCATAAATAACCTCACATTTTACTTACTCAACTGAGGTTTGCTGATGATGATGGTGAAAATGTTTCCCGAGAAACATACCCAGGCTCCAGAGAGGGGGAGGCTGGGTCTCTGGGAGCAACACCAGGGCCGTAGTGGAGCATGGCAATGGCTAAGAGTTCTGAAAGTGAGAAGCGTTTTGTTCATATAGAAGGTTGGAGTGAAGGGTGTTGCTGATCGTGAGGATCCAACTTTCCTGGTTTCACATTTCAGTCTGTGGCTAACACTGATGGACACAAAGTTATTTGTAGAACCAAATGATTCTGTAAAAATAGTGTGCTTCCCAGCAGTTTCCTTTTGCTGGGGGAAGCCACATGCTATACTTTCTGGGTTCGATAAATCATCCAGGATAGGGAGATGTTTGTTGACTTTCCTGGTAGATCAGTTTCAAGGAGGCAAACTGTGCATCATAATTAGCAATGCAGACCTCCAGAGAGTAAGCTCATCTGAAGAAAACAGTGAGGCTCAGGTAAGGGATTCTTGCCAGCTTCTTTGTTTCTCCCTTTGGCAGGGTTTTGGCATCCAAGCTGAATGGGAGTTGCTCTTTAGATGATGGAGTCTGTGTTGGGGTCTCTCTGTTAATATATGTAGGCCAAGGTGCAGTCGAATTCTCTTTCAGGCTTAATGATTGCTCTATTAATTAGTCTGTAGCATCACAGAATTTTTAAAAATGCAGCTGCATTTCTATAGAAGGAGAAAAAAGATCTCTTGAATCAGCCTGAGGCATTGAACACAATTCTGTTTTGCTGGACTTCTCAAGAGAATGGGTGCTTGCTCTTTTCCACTGGCTTGGAAGGCAAGAAGATCTGGAATGGATGAGTTTCCTTGAATAGGGAACCAATCTAGGGAAGTGCAGAGTCAGGGGCCAAAGAAAGTCAGGGAATCTTTGGCAAATCTAAAGCCTTGATCAAGATCTGCCTAAAGCCCACTTCTATGGCTAATAAATTTGTCTTTGTATGTGTGTGTGTGTGTGTGTGTGTGTGTGTGTGTGTGTGGGGTGTGGTATGACATGACTCTATGTGACTGTAGGTGCATGTGTGGTAAGGGTGCACGTGGCGGTCAGAGGCCAACCTTGGATGTTTCTCCTTTTCTTTTCACCTTGCTTGAGACAGCGTCTCTTGTTCACTGCTGTGTATGTCATGTTAGCTGGCCCAGGAGCTTCTAGATTCTTCTGTTTCTGCCTCCCATCTTCCTGTAGGAGTGGAGGGATTATAGCATGTGTAGAATTGTATCTGACCTTATGTAGTTTCTGGGGATCTGAACTTAGCTTTACCCTCTGAGCTGTCTCCCTAGCCTAATTTCTCTCTCTTTTTAAAAGTAAGCTAGTTGGAGTTGGGCCTCTCTCTATCTCTTTTCTCTCTCCCTACCATCCACCCTTCTCTCCTTTCTTCTCTCTCTTCCTCTCTCTTGCTGTCTGTGACTCTGTTTCTGTCTCTTCCTCCTTCCATCTCTATCTCCATCAATTTCTCTTTCTCTCTTTGAAACAGGGTCTCACTCTAAGGCTGTAGTTGGCTTGGAGCTCACTACATAGCCCAGGCTGACCTTGAACTTGAGTGAGCCTTGTGCCTCTGCCTCCCGAGTACTGGGATTACAGCTGTGCCCCTCCACACCCTGCTAGGCTTCTCTTGTTTTCAATCCAGGAATCTGATAGTTAACACACGTGGCAGTCTTAACCTGTTGGATGCTTTGATGAGAGGAGTGGTTCGTGGGCAGACAACTGAGGTAAGCCTTCGAGGTTTACATTCTTCCTATTTATTCTTAAAGTTTTGTTAGAAAATTTTAACAAAACAAAATTATGAAGAACAGTGATGGTATTATCCAGCATTTCCAACAAATCAATCAGTGTCCAGTCACGTCCAATTCCTACTGTATGACTGGTCTGTGGAATCAAAAAGGAAGCCCAACTCTCACCATCACTGCCAGAAAGGGGCAGGACTTAATGGGTGCTCATGGGCCTCGCCCCAGCCCCTGACATCCATGGATCTGTTTTCTGTTTCTATGGGGCTGCCTCTTCTGGAGTTTCTTTTAACATTTTTTAAAAATTATATTTTCATTTATTTATTTGGTGTGCGCATGTGTGTGGATGCTGGGCATGTAGATGTCGGAGGATAGCCTGGGGAAGTTGCTTCTTTTCTTCCTCCCCGTGGGAACTGGGGATTGGACTCAGGTTCTCGGGCTTTGCAGTCAGAGCCTTTATCAATGGAGCTATCTTACCGGCTCTTCTGGACTTTTAAATAAATGAAATTATGTATTTGGCTGCCTGTTGTCTCTGGCTTTCTTAACTTAGGCCCATCCAAATGGTACAGTGTGTCAGTGGTCCTTTTCATGGCTGAATGCTGTTCGTTTGCATGGACATACTACTCTATATTCATATAGCTTCAATAGACATTTGACTTGTTTCTTCTTTTGATCTATTATATTTAATGCATTTTTGGATAAAGAGTTTTATTTCTTTGGGCACTATCCTGGTAGTGGCATTGCTAGTTCATATAGTAATGATGTCTAACTTTTTGCAGAACTTCCCAACTCTTCCCCACATCATTTGTCTCTTTAACTGAAGGTACACAGAGAAAGAAATGGCCGCCATCTTCATATGGGGATGATGGTGCTGTGTTATTCTTTTAAAATTATAAACTATTATTTTTGTGCATGTATGATGTGTATATGTGTGTGTCGGGGGGTGTGTGGGTGTGGATGCTAGCGCCATGGCTCACATGTGGAGGCCAGATGAAAACTTCATGGCCACATTCATGTGAGTTCTGGGGATTGAATTCAGGTTGCCAGGCTTGCAGAGCAGGTGGTCTTACCCACTGAACCACCTCGCCAGCCCCTCTAATATTGTTCTCTATGTATCTCTCTTAGAACACATTGTGTGTCCTCCTCTGTTATCGTCAACAGTGATTTGTAAGTAACTTTGGCATTGGAATAGAAAAGGGCAGTATCTTAGAGTTTTCTCTCCTGAAAAATTTGTCTGGGATTGGTGAGTCATGAACGAAACAGTGGTTCAAGAGCTCTTAGTCCAAGTCAAGGACCACGTCTCTGATCTCTGTAGCCCTTGCACCTAGCAGAAGCTCCCTGACAACAATTATTCAGTACCTGGTTGATCACTGTGTGAATACATGAGGGAATGAGTGAGAAATCCACATATAAACAAATGCTGCAAGTAGTAGGTGTTCAATAAATGCTAGAGATAGAGGAAGTAAATTATAAAGAAAAAAGCAGCCAGGCATGGTGGCAGGACTGTAATCCCAGCAGCCGGGAAGCTGAGACAGAAGACTTGCTATGATTTGAGGCTAACCTAGGCCGCATAGTGAGTCGCAGACAAGAACATATTTCAGAAAGTACACATCCAAAAACATTAACACTGCAGGAAAAATACTCTTCTCTTCAAAACTTCCCAGCAGAAACGTTTTTCTTGGCATTTGCAAGATGCTGCCTAAAATCACTCACAGGGAGCATATGTGCAGCTGTCTCTTCCCCTTCCGAACTGATTGGTCTTTGCTCAGGCTGCTGTCTTGTCTCTGCAAAGGAGAAACACCTTGCCTTTCCATTTCTTTTGCAGCAATCATGTGGTATTTTCTTGCCCGTCATCCCTGGGAGTCCAGTCGTGGGAGAGCCTGAGCAAGCCTGCCGGCCCTGTCGGAAGGCTCCATCAGCCACCTTCTGCTCTGGAGTCTCAGCTCATGCTACAGTGCAGTTCTGAACATGCCAGAGACAGCGTGGCAACCAAAGAGATAAGACAGTTTACTAACACACATTGAAGGAGTCCAGCTTCAAGTCCCAATCAGAGAGATTTGCTGTATTGTTTGAAAGACAGGAATGTTGACTAGTTAAGACACTCGGAAGCTGCACAGAGCAAGGAGCCTGGATGAGACACTGAGTGTGGCAGGAGCATCTCTTAGTCACAACTGGCCTTGGACTCTGAAGATGAATCTGTGTTCTGTGGATCAAAGGTGTTGCTTAGGAAAACTGCAAATTTTCACGTAAAGATGCTAGCGTGCATGAAAGATCAAGAAACTGGGCAAATTTCCATTTTGGAATGGAACTATTTGCTCTGCTTAGTCCACAGAGATCCACAGAGTTATTTACCTAACTCAGGCAGAAAAATGCTATGGAGGTGGGGAGTGGGAAGCAGGGGTCCTGTTTGGTTGTAGATGCTGTGCCCTTGTGGGTGAGGCTCAAGAGCTTGCTTCTCAGTTCTCCCTGGGTGACCTAGGGTGGACGTGTATGTCTGGTGGTAGGTTCCTGGAACACAGGATCACAGAGGTCAGAGGAAGGCGTAGGATCCCCCAAAATGAGTTATGGATGAATGTTAGCCATCACGTAGGTGTTGGGATTCGAACCTGGGTCCTCTGCAACAGCAGCCAGTGCTCTTAACTGTCGAGCCATCTCTCCAGCCCCCATAAACTTTTTTTTTTTTTTAAGTAGGTGCTGGGGATCAAACTCAGGTCATACTTTACTGGCTGAGCCATCTTCACAGTCTCCCCCACCCTTTCTCTTTCTCTCTCTGACAGGGTTTCACATAGTTCAGGCTGCTGTCAAACTCCCTGTGTAGCCAAGGATGACTTTGAATTTATGATCTTCTTGCTTCTACCCCTCATTGCTGGGATTACAGGCATGTGTCACCATACTCAGTTTATGAGGTGCTGGGGAATCCAACCCAAGGACTTTGTGGATGCCCTATACTGAGAGCCACATCCCCAGCATTGGACAAGTGATTCCATCTCCCAGATTCCTTCTCCAATGCAAGAGCCTCTGACTTATCAGTCTTCCACTTTCTCTCCCATGGCATCATGGGACAAAGAGGGAGAAGGCAGAGGGGCTCAAAACTTATCCTTCAGAATAATTTTGCTCGTTGTGATTCACTCAAAGATGTTATTCATACAAAGCAATGTCTTAATAAGACATAAACACGTTTTATTAAAACCCACTGGACTTGTGTGTTGTCCAATTCCATTTTCTTTAAGATTTTATATTCATTTATTTATTCCTAGTACTAGGGATTGAATAAAGGTTTGCATATCCTAGGTATATATACAATTATATATGGAAATTATATCTCTTGCCTTTTAACAATGTTTTATTTTGAGACAAAGTTTTTCTAAATTGTCCAGACAGTGGTTCTTGAACTTGCAATCCTTCCATCCCAGCTTCCCAAGTAGCTAGGATTCCAGGCCTGCACCACCAGACCCACTTTTATTTTCATTGATTTTTTTGAGTCAGGGTCCATATATTCCAGGTTGGCCTTGAACTCGCTATATAGCTGAGGATAATCTGGAACTTCTCATCCTCCTGCTTCCAACTCCCAAATTCTGGGATTACAGGACATGTGCCACCATACCTAGTTTATGTGGGACATGTCAATCAATCTACATTCCCAGTCTCATAAGTCTTGCTATGTAGCCCAGGATAGCCTTGAACCACACCCAGATCCTCCTGCTTCTGCCTTCAGAGAGCTGGGATTATACAGATGTGTTTGCCTCTAAATTCTCCTTCAGTTTTAAATTGTTATTCCAGAGCCCGGGGACTCTCCCTATTGTCTGACTTGTTTTCTTGGTTCCAGAAGTGAAGCTTTCTGGCACGTCCCTTGCTTCACTCTTTCACTGGAGTCTATTTCTGTGGCCAAGTACGTGTTGCAGATTCTGTGGTCTAAACTGTCAGCTTCCATCTGAGTTCCACACACTTGGACAGCTTCATTTAGAAACAGGCACGTCCCTGTGTCTGACTCTCATGCCCTAACACCCAGGATTATCATTCTTGCAGGGTTTCCTAAAAGAAATGACTGTCCCCTGAATAGGCCTGCTCAGGAAGGTGAGGGAGAGCTGGTTCCACACCCTGGAACTGGCTGTTTGGAAGCTATGCTAATGAAGTGACCATCTGCATAGATAATTATAAGTGGTCTCTCCTGACTGATCTCCTTGTGCTGACACAGACTGAGGGGAGGCGCCCCCTTCATGGTTGCTGCAGTCTGGGGAGGAGAGGCCGGGGAGGAGATCATGTGTCCCCCTTCACTCCGAGGCACACAACCTGCTGGGTGGACAGGTGCTGGCAGCGTGCTGTCCACGGGCAATGAAGCCTGCCCGTCCTGCAAGCTGATGTCTATATCTCCATCTATCTGGATTTTAAGGTGGACAAGACGTGAGGAATGTCACTTTCTATTACTCTGTGTCTACAAGCGTCTCTGTTGCAGTGAATAGTCTTAGGAGCAAATGTGGAGGTCACAACTGCCCTCTTACCCCAGCTTGACAGGATAAACTACTACAGCGGGATACAGGCAACAGCCCCAGTCTGGTTTGGTCTTCTAGTTGTGGGTACTGTCCAGTGTTTTCTGGAATGGTGGAATGATTGTACTTAGTGTTTGATAATTCTGGCCAAGTTCAACTTTACTTTTGTTAGCTAAATAGAGTTGGCATTTAGACTTGATATTCATAGACTTTGGTGTTTGATAAGCTGTACTTGTTTATTTTCTAAATAGCTGGTGTTTCAGAATCCATATGCTTGAACATCAAGTTGTAACTTGGGTCTGCATGCACCCCTTATTCATGTCTCTGGGGGTGTCCTGGTCTGATTATGGCTCCCTTCCAGTTCTTTCTCCTCTGGCACTTTCTTCTGTCCTAAGAAAAATCTCTGGTCAGGCATCTGCAGGCCTAACTGGGCAGATAACAGAAAAAATCCCTGGCTAGGCAGGTAAATGTCTGTGGTGCAGCTTCTGTTTGTTGAGAAAAACTGGAAAACTTCAGAGGTCAGTGTTTTATATGAGTGATGATGACAGATATATTTCCATATGGGTTTTAAGGCAGAAATTTAGGGCACTCCAAGGAAAGTTTTCTGTATGTACTAGACTGCAGTTTCTTTGCTTTCCAATAAAGAAATGTCAGTATTTAAAAGGAATGTCAAGTAGATATGCAAGTCTAGACAAACAAGTAATTGACTAACTTGTTTTTTAGATATTTTGGAAGAATTCACTAGTGGATTCTTTGACATTTTCAAAACAAAACAACAACAACAACAACAAAAACCACCAGAAAATGAGGGGCTGGAATGATGGCTCAGCAGTTAAGAACATTTGCTGTTCTTGCAGAGGACTTGGATTTGGTTCCCAGTACCCAGTGACAGCTTACTACCACCTGTAACTCTAGTTCCAGGGGATCTAATGCCCTCTTCTGGCTCCATGGCATCTGTAAGCACTTGGTACACATAAAGACAGACAGACAGACAGACACACACACACACAAAACAAATCAATCCTAAAAAGAAAATAAAGCAAATTATTATCTATCATCAAAACTATCATCTATCCATCTATCTTCTATCTCTATCATCTCTATCATCTATGAACATTTCTCCAAAATGCAGTACTAATATAATTCTTTTTAGTAAAGCCATATCAATTTTTTCCCAGAAGAGCAGGAGACTTCAAGTACATATGAAGATAAGAATAATTTATTAAAGTATTAAATTCTTTAAAAAATATTTTATTTATTGTTATTTTATGTGTATTGCTTGAATGTATGTATCCCTGTGTCATGCAATGCCTGCAGAGGTCAGAAGAGGGTGTCAGATCCCCTGGAAATGGAGTGATAGACATTTGTTAGCTGCCATGTGGGTTCTGGGAACCAAACCCAGGTCCTCTGCCAGAGCAGTCAGTGCTCTTAACCACTGAGCCATCTCGGACGTTTGTTAGCTGCCATGTGGGTTCTGGGAACCAAACCCAGGTTCTCTGCCAGAGCAGTCAGTGCTCTTAACCACTGAGCCATCTCTCCAGCCCCATTAGTGAGATCACTTATGTTTGTTTTTAATTCAATATAAAGAGCACATTGATTCTCTCTCCTTTGCTCACTCGCTCACTGGAGAATTGAACTCAGAGTCTCCTGTGCATATGGCAAGGTCTCTACCACTGAGCTGAACTCTAAGCCCCTCACACTGGCTTTTGTTTGCTTTCCATTCATACAGCTTTCTTACATCATTAAATTATTTGATTCTTCAGGCAAAATTGAGGGAAGCTGTTATAATACTATTTAGATCAGGAAGTATAGTTCTGAGAAGTACAAGAAGATAGACTAAACCAAGCAGTGTCCTGCCTGTCCAGGTCTTTAGAAATGATAGAAAATTAGTGCAGATATTGTATTATTTGTTTCTTAGATATTTTGGAAGAATTTATCAGTGTATTATTCTTGTGCTGTTTTCAAGGAGTTTTCGTTACATGAAAGTTTTATACTGCAGAGTGAGCTTAGTTGTTGTGTAAGGGCAGTTGAGACTATGCATTTTTCTTGAATGACCTTTAGTAGTTTATCTCTTTTAAATGTTAATGTTTTTTCCATTTCACCGAATTTACAAATTTGTTAGCATTGACTTCATAATACGCTTTTTGTGGTAGCTGTAGGGTCTGTAGTGATGTCTATATTCCAGTAGTAACGCAGGCAACCTGTTCCCTCTCCCCTTTATTCTCATCACTCTTGTTAGAAGTTTGTCAATGTGGTTGGTACTTACTTTTGTTTTCTATTTTTCATTTCTGTATATACATATACATACAAGATTATCTTATGCCTCAAAACCTGATCTATCCTGGTGATTGATCTAGGTGCACTCAAAAAGATTATCTGCTCTGGGATGGTGGAGTGGAATGTTTTATGAATGTCAGTCAGATTAATTTTAGTAACAGTGCTGTCTAAATATTCTGTAGCTACTATGTCTGTTTGTTCTATTACTGAGAACAGTGTTGAACTCTCTAACTGTATTGTGGATTTGTCTATTTTTCCTTTTAATTTTATCAATTTGATTTTATACATTTTGAAACTCCATTATCAGTAAATAAATTGGAAATTCTTATGTCCACTTGATGAACTGACTCCTTTATCAGAAAGTGTTTATTCTATTTTTAATTATGTGTGTGTGTGTGTCTGTGTCTGTGTGTGTGTGTGTGTGTTTGTGTGTGTGTGCGGATTAGTGCACACAAGCACCAGTGCTTTTGGAGGCCAGAGGTGTCAGATCCCCTAGAAGTGGAGGCTTAGGCAGTTGTGACTTGTTCAGCATGGGTGCTGAGAACTGAACTGGGGTCCTCTCTAAGAGCATTACCTGCTCTGAACAGCTGAACCATCTGTCTAACCCCTCTGAAAATATTTTATGTTCTAAAATATACCATGTTTGTGATATGACAATTCTGTCTTTTGGATAATGTTTTTATTTATATAATTTTCCATCATATATACACAAATTTATGTTTAAAGTAAGTTTCTTGTAGATGGTATATATTTAGATCTTTCTTTTTATTCTCTTCAATCCAATCTGAGAATCTCTGTATTTTAGCTGAAGTGTTTGGGGCATTTTTTAGTCTATGTCATGTATGTTTCCATTTGATTGAATTTAAGCCTTTCATTTGCCACTTGCTTCCTCTTGTCCCATCTGTTCCTTGTTGCTTCTTTACTACTTTTAGGATAAGTAAAAAAGCAGTGGTTCCATTTTGTCCTTCCCTTTCGCTCATTGGCTGTACCTTTCTGTTCATTGTTATTCTTGATTGCTTTAAATGTGCTTGTTTGTTAATTGCACTACCTGTGTTATTTCTTTTTTATTTTCATTGATTTTGTTTTTCTATTTCTATAGAACATATTTCTTAGCTTCTTTTCAGGCCTTATTTATTTTCTTTTTCTTTTTGTCTTTTTGAGGCAGGGTCTCCCTGTAGCCCCAGCTGTCCTGGAACTCACTATGTAGACCAGGCTGGCCTCAACCTCACAGGGATCCGCCTGCCTCTGCCTCCCGAGTGCTGGGATTAAAGGCGTGCGCCACCATGCCTGGCTCAGGCCTTATTTCTTAAAATCAAACATTGTTGAGAATTTCACATTATTGCTTGCTAAATTTTGTTGTATTAAAGATTTATTACTATTATCATTATTATTATTTTATCTTTTTGAGACAGGGTCTCCCTGTAGCCCCAGCTGGCCTGGAACTCACTATGTAGACCAGGCTAGCCTTGAACTCATAGATCTACCTTCCGCCTCCCAAATTCTGGGATTAAAGATGTGCACCACCACGCCTGGTGATTTATTTTATTTTTGATTATGTATCTGTGTGTATCTATATGCATGTGAGTGCAAATGCCCTCAGAGGCCAGAGGTATCTGATCCCCTGGAGCTGGAGTTACAGGCAGCTGTGAACTGCCCTACCTGAGCTTAGGGAACTGAACTTCGGCACTCTGTAAGAACAGTGTGCGCTCTGAATTCTTAACTCTAGTTCCTGGATTTTGTTGCATTTTAAAAAATATCCAAATTTATCCTGGTGCGCTGTTTAGTGACTTTGAATCAATGTTTTTGTTTTATTTTGTTTCAGTGATAGGATCACACACAGGGCTTCTCACATGTTAAGCAGGTGCTCTACCACTGAACTAAGTTAAGTCTCCACCCCTGCAGTTGGTCTTTTTGATTTGCTTTAGTCCTTTAGTCAAGGTCTAATTTAATCTCATCATTAATGTAATATCTTTATGTTCATTTTGCTTAATGCCCTGCATCACACAATCTGCTTTGGTGGACACAGGTTCTTCTAAGTCCATGTAAGCTTTGAAAAATCTTTCTATATATTTGTCTCTGGCTCTGGTTATTCTTTTTCTCACGTCTAGAAACTCTTCTGTAGCATGCAAAGCTCAGAACGCATTCAGGGTCTTGAGATTTTCCTGGTGAAACCTGTAGTTCCTGCTGTACTTCCCTTACTCCTGGTTTTCTGCTCCTCACGGTTCAGCTTCTTGGGCTCCTCTGAATTCTGATCTCTGTCTCTTCAACTCAGTAAGGACTGTGGACATCTCCTTGGCATCCTCTTTCCTGCAGGGAACCTAAAAACTGCCTTCATCAATTGCCGGTCACTGTTAATCATCACAGCCCCACACCACCTATGGTTTAGTGGCTGATGACAAGTCATAGGGTTTGAAGATAAACCTAGTTTCTGCTATCCTGCCAATAAGCAGAAGTCCTGTCTTATACATAATTTTATCTTATCAAAAACATTTTTAGTTGGAAAATAGCAAGAATACTTAGAGGTAAATTTTGTGTGTGTCTGTGAGCAGATGCAAGATGATAACCTCAGGTACCATTCTTCACGTAACATCCACTTTTTTTTAATAGGTCTCTCACTGGCCTGGAACTTGCCAAGTTGGCTAGGACTGTCTGGCCAGCAAGACTCAGGGCTCCATCTGTCTCTGCCTCCCTACCACAGCACTGAGTGAGACACAAGCACATGACACCATACCCGACTTTTTATTTATTTATTTATTTTTTTACATGGATTCTAGGGGTTGAACTCAGTAAAAGAAAGGACTTTACTGACCTAGTTCTTGTCTTAGCTCCAGGCAATTAAAATTTTTTTCATCTCTCTGCTTCTAAATAGAGCCTCCATTGTTTCCTGCTTATCTTCCGGAACTCCAGGACATTTTGAACTTGGTTATATTGACAAGTGGATCACAAATAAGAAGGATGGGTTGGGTCTGTGTGCCCACTGAAGTCTTCATGGCTGTGTGCCATTTGCTTCCATGAACAACTCACAGCATAGAGTATGCTGGTACTTCTAAGGACATTTAGAGATGGTGAGGTTCTTGAGTTTGACCAGCTAGGGGTTTTTTGTTTGTTTGTTTGTTTTTTGTCTTTCCCTCAGGAGAATGAGGGTTAGTAGTTCTTCCATGCTTCCCTGTGCTGGATAATCTGAGTTATCAACTTGACACACCTGGGTAGAGTGGGCCTCAGTTGGTGAATTGCCTCCATTGGACTGGCCTGTGGCCATATCTGTGGGGCATCTTCTTGATTGTTGAGTGATGTGGGAGGTCCCAGCCCACTGTGGGTGGTGCCATTCCTGGGCAGGTGGGCCTGTGTTGGATATGAGCACAAGCTGAGCAGGGGCCAGGGGAGCAAGCCAGTAAGCAGCATTCCTCCATGGCCTGTGCTCCAGCTCCTGCTTCCAGATTCCTGCCCTGAATTCCTACCTTGGGCTCCCTGATGAACTACGACCTGGGAGATGTAAGCTGAATAAACCCTTTCCTCCCCAGG
>NW_008350388.1:3803819-3816590 GCF_000622305.1 Nannospalax galili
GAGGCTGTCGGATCCCCTGGAACTGGAGTTACAGACAGTTGTTAGCTGCCATGTGGGTGCTGGGATTTGAACCCGGATCTTCTGCAAGAACAGCCAGTGTTCTTAGCTGCTGTGCCATCTCTCCAGCCTGAAATCATGTATTCTTTTTATTCAGTGGCTGAGTACACCACAGTACTCTGCTTGTTTTTCTACTTTACATAATTAATTTTAAGAGTGAGAACTGGGATCTCACTATGCTGCTCAAGCTGAATTTAAACTTCTGGGCTCCAGCAATCCTCCTGCCTCAGCCTCTTGAGCGTCTGTTCCTGTAGGCTCCTATCACCACATTGACTGAGGCATAATTTTAAATATATTTTATTTTATTTTTAGTGTGTGTACCCAAGTGTGTGTATGTGCACTACCTGCATGCAGGTGCCCCCAGAGACTGAAGAGGGCATCCGATTCCCTGGATCTGGAGTTACAGATGATTTATTATCTCCTTCCATTCTGATAACTACAGAACAGGAACTTACTTGTCATGCTGTGGGATGTGTGAAGATGTTCTATAGAGACATTTGATGCCGCTTCCTTTGGCTGTCAGACTACTGAAATGGTAGACCCTAGGGTGGTGGAATTACTCCAGGAATCTTATGATGGTGTGAAGAAAAAGGCTTGAAGCTCTGGAGCCAATCGAAGGAAGAACTTGTCTCCCAGGAAGAGATTTCACACAGTTCTGACAACTTATCAGACCACCTTTTGGGACATACTGGTGCTGAAACATTTGTAGTTGTCAGTGATGGGCAGGTCCATGCCTTAACTGGGACTACTTAGGTTTGAAGTCTTCTTGCCTTCTCGTTAAACCCAAATTCATGTTGGTGTCCCAAAGATGGATTTGGGGTGGTCTCTAGACCTCTTTATTTGACCCTCCCAGTGTGGCCCCACCGAATCAGTCTGCTTTTCACTATCACTTGTCGCCGTAATTGGCCCCTTGAGCATGGATGGCCAAGCCTAGCTTGTTAGGGCTGCCAGAGGTGAGGTTCTGACCCTAACAGCTCCAGTAACAACTCATATTTTCAAAGCTGTGCACACTGCCTCTGCTGAGCTCCTGCATTGGATGTGTTCTCCATGGCAAGCTTATAAACTGCACCTGTCGATCATGTCCCCAGTGTCTTCTGTAGTTCTCCTAGTACAGTGTTGGAGATAGAAAAGGCATCAGGCTTTCAGTAAGCCAGGAGGTTAAGTCAAGCTAGCTAAGAATTCTTAGTTATCTTAAAACCGTTAAGGACTAATGATTTCAGCTAGCTCCTTTCCATTTCTGAGTCCTGCTTTACAGACCTCTACCTCTCAGACTCTTCCTCACAGCTGCATGGGGTGGTTGAAAGAGGAAGAGGGTGGGGGGATGGGGTAAGAAGTCAGGGCTGTAGCTCCTGTGTGCCTTAGGCAGAGGAAAAAGGCAAATGTATTTCTGCCAGCCGTGCAAATGTTTGTGTGGGAGAGGAGAGCTGGAGTCATTGCTTTCAGTTTACTAATGGGAAACAGAGATGTGGAGGGGTTAAGTAATTAGTCCATGGTGACTCGGGCAGAGTGAAGGGAGGGAAGAGAAGAGGCTGGCTCAGCTAATCCCACTGCTCCTACCATTGTGCTTCCTGTGTGGTCCAATAGCTCAAGGAAGTGAAATCTGTTCCACACAAAACCAAACCAAAACAAAACAAAACAACAACCCCCCCCAAAACAAATAACTAGATTTGCCTTTCTGACAAATAACTAGATTTGCCTTTCTGAAATCAATCTAAGATACTTGGTCAAATAAGAAGGAAGAAACATGTAGCTAATCTTTAGCGCACGTCACGATAGCTGGTTGACAGAAACCCCCCTCATTTTTCATGAACACTAGCTCTCTTTGAATCTCTTGTCTTTGTAGGGAGATCTTAGAATGTTTATACTCCCGAGTGACAAACAATTAATGTCCTTGCAAAAACTGGTTGTCAGAATTCTATATGCAAGAAGTTGTATTAGTTGCTTTCCTGTTGGTGTGATAGAACACCGTGACCAAGGAAGGGTTTACTTGGCTTCTGGTTCAGAGGGTCAACATCGTAATGGTAGGGGAGGTGGGGCGGCAGAGGTGGCTGGAACCAAAAGTCAAGTGCCTAATCTCCAAGCAGGCACAGGAAGCAGAGAACTACTGGAAATCTGGCAAGGTTTAAGAACTAAGCCCCCCACCCCCAATGATGTCCTTCCTCCAGCTGACCACACCTTCTAAACCTTCCTCAAACAGCACCAACTAGGGACAAAATGTCCAAATACTTGGAGTCTATGGGGGATATTTTCATTCAAACCACCACAGAAGTGAATCTGTATGTTCCCAGCTTTCTTTCTCTCTCTGTTTCTCTCCTTCCCTCCATCCTCCTTCTCTCCTCCCTCCTTCCTTCCCTCACTCCCTTCCTCCCTTCCTCACTTCCTCCCTTCCTCCCTTCTCCCTTCCTCCCTTCTCCCTTCCTCCCTTCCTCCCTCCTCCCTTCCTCCCTTCCTCCCTCCCTCCCTCCCTCCCTCCCTTCCTTCCTTCCTTCCTTCCTTCCTTCTTTCTCTCTCTCTTTCTTTCTAATTTAATATTATATTAAATCTTGATATTTTATGTTTGTGTTTATTTTAGTCTGCATGTATGTAAGTGTACCATGCGCACTGTGGAGGTCAGAGGGTGTTGGATCCCTGCAATTGGGTGATTGCTAGCCATCTATATGTTAACCATATAGATGCTAGGAACTGAACTAGGGTCCTCTGTAAGAACAGCCAGTGTTCTTAACCATGGAGTCATTTTTCCTGCCCTTATTTATTTTTAATTGTGTGTGTGTGTGTGTGTCTGTGTCTGTGTGTATGTCTGTGTGGGGGCATGTGGACATCTGTGCAGATGTTCCAGGAGACCCAAAGAGGGCATTAGATGCCTTAGAGTTGGAGTTATGGGCAGTTATGAGCTGCCTGTCATGGCTCTAGGAACCAAACTCAAGTCCTCTGTGAGAAGAGTTTACACTCTTTTAACTGCTGAGTCATCTCTCCAGAAATTTATTATTTATTTATTGACAGGGTCTCAGCTATCCGGTGTCCCAGGCTGGCCTTGAACTCACTATATAGCTGAGGATAACCTTGAACTTCTGATCTTTCTGTCTCCATCTCTAGAGTGCTGGGATTGTAGGTCTGAACTGCCAGGCCTAATTTTATCCAGGGCTTTATGCATGCTAGGCAAGCACTCTACCAGCTGAGCTACATCGCCAGCCCTTTCCAGCATTTTAAAGGCATCATTTTAAAAATCGTATGCACTATCTGTAGTGTAAAAGATATTGCTGTGCTTATGCTTGGAGCATGTACCTCTTCACAGGTAGAACTACTCTACTAATTGGGCCATAGACACCTGAGAAGCATATTGAATGATGTTTCATGGCTCAAACAACAACAGAATCCTTGTCATTCAGTGATACCCTAAAGAAGACCATTTGATTCAGATTCTGCAGGTTAGGCTAATGTTTTTCTTGTTACTATCTTCTATACAGCATCTATAATTGGTCAAGCTGTATGCCTCTGACTTCTTCAAGAATCAAAGTATAGCAACCTGGAAAACAGTGACAAGCGGCGCATCATGTAGCTTTCTTTTAGACTGTAAGCCTCATTTTGCCTTTGTAAGCTTTCTATAAGACAAACATCTCTCATTGCCTAGTCAGTCCTAAACTAGCAAATAGAAATTGTTATTTGAATTCAGGTTAGCATTGTAATCTTAATGCATAAAAATGTAGAGCATGGTTAAAATCAGGAGATCTAGGGGCTGGAGAGATGGCTCAGTGGTTAAGAGCGCTGACTGCTCCTGCAGAGGATCTGGGTTTGATTCCCAGCACCCACATGGCAGCCAACAACTGTCTGTAACTCAAGTTCCAAGGGATCTGATGTCTTCTTCTGACCTCTGTGGGCATTGCATGATGCGGGTGCACTTACACACACTCAGGTGATACACTCATGCACATAAAATAAAAATAATAAATAAAATAATTTTAAAAAGATCAGGAGATCTTGACTTGAGCTTGGTTCTTTTGTAAGACTGAAGCTGCATCCTGGTTGTTTTTAAAATTCACCCCAATTTTCTTGGGGGCAACTATCTTACTATAGTCAAAAGCTGGGGGTACATGCTTTGGAGCTGAACACTCCAGTTCATCAGACACTAGCTACTTGCAGCTGCTGAGCTCCTTAACTGTGGCTCATCCAGGTTGGTGGTGCTGCTGTAGATGTCTTTCTGTGGGATTGTTTGGCTTAGCATAATTAGAAAAATGCATTTCTGGATCCCAGGATGTGGGTGGAGATAGGAAGACTGTGAATTTGAGGCCAGCCTGGGTCACATAGTAAGATGCTGCTTTTAAAGGTGAGATGGCTCAGTGGGTAAAGGCAGTTGACAAGCCAGACTTTGTGAATTTGATCCCTGAACCCACATGGTAGGAGAAGAGGACCTACTCCACAAGTTGTCCTCTGATCTCCACATATGGGCCATGGTGCGTGCACACACACACACACACACACACACACACACACAGAGACACAGACACACACATACACACACAGACACACAGAGACATACACACACAGACACACACACACACGCACATGCACACACATACACACAGACACACAGACACACAGACACATAGACAGACACACAGACACAGACACACACACACACACACACAAAGTGAGTCAGTCAATCAAAATGTGATTTAAAAAAGTAGCAGCTGAAGGGGGAGGGCTTGAGCTAGGCGTAAAGCAATAGGAGGACTGGACTAAATAAGGATTGATTCTAAATTCTTTGAGTTGGGCCTCAGGATGTTGGTGAATGCGGCAAACGCCTCACCTCTGTGATTCCTGTGGACTTTCTCCAGATACTTATCCTTTGAGCTAAACTTGTCTGAAGTCCCAGCACTTGGGAGGCAGAGGCAGGCAGATCTCTGTGAGTTCAAGGCCAGCCTGGTCTACGTAGTGAGTTCCAGGACAGCTGGGGCTACAGAGAGACCCTGTCTCAAAAAGAAATAGAACATGCACTATAGACATAATTTAAATATTTTATGTAGTCACATTAAGCAGGTTAAAAGGAAAAAAAAGGTGAGGTTATATTAATAAAATATTTGATTTAGTCTACACAAAGTGTTATTTAAAATTGTAATCCATGTAAAAATGATGGAAACATTCTGCATATTCTCTCTCTTTAGTAAATATTTGAAATCTGGTATGTATTTTTTGATGACAGAATATCTCAAGTCACTCCTATCACTTTTCAAGTGCTTGAGAGTCTGCAGTACAAGATAGAGTAGATGTTGTGGCTTTAGACTGGGATCTAGAATAAAGAGTTAGTTATGTTCAAGCTTATTCCAGATGGTATTAAATATAAGTTGTATTTCTAAGAACTTTATAAACCCAGACAAATGTAACGTCTACGAATCTAACTGGGAAGTATAAGAGAAATGAACTAGTTATTACTGGTCACCTAAAATATGACAGGAACTTGACTAGCTGCTTTTTATTATAGATGTTATTCAATTAAATCCTAAAATGTACTCTTTGAGGGCTATCGGTCCTATTCAAAGTTATCAAAGCTGAGATGCAAAGGGTGCAGGACGCCCACCTATAGAAACACAGTGTTAAAGCCATAGAGGAGTGGGGTCCTAACTAAGCCCATGATGCCTGATTCATTGGGATGCTTCATTCCTCCTGAGATCTTAGACCATACCCAAATAGGTTTAACCTTGGGTTTGATCATAAAGCCCTTGAAACAAAGGAGAAACTGTGTATACCATATCATTTCTATTTATTTTTATTTTATAGGCTTCATGGCTTTTGATGCATCTAGGACAAAATATGAAGAAAGCAAAAGTGGTCAACTTACAAGAAGACGGGTAGGTCATAGGCATAAAAACAGACATTTGTAGGTAGGAATACCAGATCCAGTAGTTTATGGACAGATGCTGTCATGATAGCATCAGGTGAGTTTCTTGGTCATTTTTCTCTTGTCCCCTTTATCCTTGATCAATTCACCTTCGTGATTAACACTTTTAGAGTTTCTTATGTGCTCCTTGGTTGCTGGTTCTCCAAACTAGTCAAATGGCATAGAGAACAGAAAAGAGGGTTCTGGAATTCAACATTGGTTCATTTACTAGGGCTCTGGCTTTACCTGCCCCCCCCACCCCCGCAAATAATTTGGTATCTTGTATACTAATTAGGGTCATTTTCCTATTTGGAAAAACCCAGGCAAAGATTTGTGGAGGAAAGTGTCGTGGTGGGTGGCTCTGTGGAGAAAACACAGTGGTGAGAACTGCTGGCCTTTGAAGGGTGGGGAGAGAACAGCACCACAAGAGGAAAACGACAAGTAGAGCAAATTCAGAATAACACACAGATGCAAACCAGGTCAATCTGCTGCAGAAGGTTGGGTCCTCTAAACGATGAGCAAACATGGCATAATAAGTTCGAGGTCTTCAAAAGAGAACCATACTGTGGAGACCTGCAGCCTTACCATGTAAGGCCTTTTACTAATTCAAGGAACAACTTCACCCAAAGTAATTTCTCTGATACTGTCCTAACATTCAATGGATGCAGATTTAAAACCTTGCCTGATTACACTTAGAGATTAAATGTAAAGAAATACAAGCTGCCTTTCTTCATTCCAGAGTGTCTTTTGGTAGAACGAATTGGTCAGGCTTCATTCTTCACTTCTTGAGAAATGAATGAACTACTTCTAGAAACTTCCATTGTGAAAGACTGAAGCAACATCAAGTGTGGTACACCTCTGAAAACAGGCAACTCCGAACTAGGTAGAAAAGAACGTAGCAGCGAGTGTCATCACTGTGGTCTGACTGCTCTACACTTTATATATGAGAAATTGAACACACAAATTCATATGCTGAGGGTATTAAGAAGTTGTGTCTTTGGGAAGTAATTAAGATTAGATGAAGCCATTTGGGTGGGAATTCCATGAAGGGGCTCGTGATTTTCTAAGGAGAGTAAGACAGGCCTGAGTTGGGATACTTGCTGACTTAACCAGTGATATTCTCTACCACAGTGTGATGTAGCAAGATGGTCTCCACCAGACGCTACCCAGGTGTTGGTGTCATGCCTCCAGAATGGAGGACCAAACAAACTCAGAGTGTGGTATTCAGTTTTAGCAACAGAAAACAGACTAAAAACATGTACAGTTTTGTTGTTGTTGTTTGAGACTGGGTCTCACTGTGTAACCCTGGCTAGCCTGGAGCTCACTATGTAGATCAGGCTGACCTCAAATTCATAGAGATCCACCTGACTTTGTCCCCAGAGTACTGAGATTAAAGGCCTGTTCCACCATGCCCAATTCATTCATAGTTTTGTTCTTTTTTGTTTGTTTGCTTGTTTTGTTTTGACCAGGTGTCACTGCCGTCGCCCTGGCTGGCCTGGAATTCACTGTGTAGACCAGGACTGAGCTTGAACTCACAAAGATCTGCCTGCCTTCATACATAGTTAACAAATGTTTTACATATTGGAAAGAATGACCAAAACACAGCTAAAGATTATCATCTTTATGAGAACTGAAAGACTAGGCCCCAGACACACTTACTTTTTCCAGATGTGGTTGTTGTTTCTTTATTGTAAACTCTTGCTGGCCTGCAAAACTTTTATAAAGAAAAGCCAAGACAAAAATGACCCCTGATCCAAGTCAAATCGCTATGGTGCTTTGGTGTGTAAACGGAACTTAGTTCTTTACAGCAATGATTTTTAGTCACGTGTGCTGGGTTAGATTGATTGTCAAATTTGGGGAAGAGAAAGAATTTTCCTCTGGGGTATACTGGCAATTATTTTTCAGTTGTTTTTGTCCTGCCCTGGAGCATGAAGCCAATATCATTTTTAGGATCAGGTGAATTTATCCAACATGATCAATTTCCTGTGATTGTTTGCAGTTGTCACTGGGGGGGAGGGGGAAGCAGGTCTCCTTGATCACTTTGACACTAAAAGCTGTCACTTGGAAATTGACCAGGACATAAAATGCTGAGCCCCTAATGACAGCCAAAGAAAGATCAAGGGACTAATAAGTCGTGGAGAGAATGGGGGGGTGGGAGCACAAAGCCGGTTACCCCTCGTTCCTGCCTTTGTGGCTACTGCTAATGAGGTACAGCGCTGGGTAACGGGTGTCAGGTCCTAATGCATCAGCGTCTGGAGGGCTCTGGCCGGGCCTGAAGAGTAATGTAACATGACAGACACAGCGGAGGATAATGAGTCACATTCTCCCTGTTGCTGAGCATTGCCCGCTAGGAACTCCAGGTGCTGCAGAAGGCCCAGGTCGCCATGTAGAGGAGCAGTGGGCTCCCAGGCCACCTGGAGAAAGAGCCTTATTTGACAGTTTCTTCATTTTGTTGGGCGCTTGGCCTTCTCCCATGGGTGAAATTGTCTCCTCATTAGCCCATGTGTATGTGGGTAACGGGTGAGTACACAGGTGTGCTCATGCATATGGAGGTCAGAGGTTATCCCTGGCTACTGTTCCTCAGGACAGCCATCTACCTTGGTTTTCTTGGAGTGTTTTTAAGTTTTTCATTCCATCATGGATACATTTTACATTACATTTTTTTTCAACATTTATTTTATGGGTGTGTATGTGCATGGGAATGCATGCCCCATGGTGCATGTGTAGGTGTCAAGGATATTTGGGGAGTAAGGAGTTCGTTTTGAGCGTCAACCATGTGAATCCAGGGCACTGAACTCAAGTCATGAGCCTTAGTGGCAAGTGACTTTACTCTGAGTCATCTCGCTAACTGCCACTTTTGGTTTTTGAGACAGAGTCTTTCATTGGCTTGTAGCTCAGGCTAGGCTACTTGGCCAGTGAGCCCCAAGGATATGCTTGCCTGTTTCCCCAGCTATGGGATTGTGGGTGCGTGCCGCCACACTCGGCACATCCAGCTTTTCACCTGGTTTCTGGGGGTTGAACCTAGGGCCTCATGCTTACAAGGCACGTGTGCTTTACAGACCAAGCTATCCCCCCAGGCTTCTCTTTTTCTAAGAGCACTTTATTTGCTGCCTGGAATTTCCCTCTTTGGTTCTATTTCTGTCCTCCAGATATTTCTGCTCCATGATGCCTTTCTTTCTCTGTCCCAGTTGAATTCAAGTTAACAAACACATCGTTAGAATTTTTTATGACACGTCTAATCTCCCCTGCCCACCTGCACAGTCACACCTGCAGTCCCCTTTCCATACACACAACCAGGGTGGTCTTTAATGAAGGCTAAGAGTGCCTTAGTCTTCTGCTTACGATTCCCTAAGAATCCCCAAAGTTTGTACCTGTAAGGTACTGTGTTAGCACTTAAAACTCATGTCACCCTATTGCAATCCTCCTGGCAGGAATGAAGATACTCTAAAGAGATATTTGTATCCCCCCCTTTGGCTATCAGACTATTGAGACAGTGGAAGACATTGGTATTTCCCCCTCCTGGAGTCTCATGCTGAAGGGTGTGTGTGGGGGAGGTGGAAGTTGGTGCTAGTTGGTGAGGGGGGATGAGTATGCAATGACCATGGACTTGTCTCCTAGAAAGATTTCACACAGTTCTGACAGCTAATCAGACCATTCTGCAGGACAGACTGGAGGGGAGACAGGGATGACGCCCAGACCACACCTTGACTAGAACTGCTTAGCTGTGCATACCTCTTGTCCTTTATTTAAACCTGAACCTCACATCAGGACCCTTGGGGATGGACATCGGTCATCACTAGCCTTTTCCTTTGCTCTCTTCTCATTGTGACCATGTTGAACAAATCTCTTTTCTCTGCTTTTCACTGTCACTTGGCTCTTGATTGGCCTGTTGAAGATGGTGGCTGAGCCTAGCTTGTTAGGACTGTCAGAATTCAGACTGTGACCCTAACAACTCTGATGACACTGCTGTCCCATCCCTCAGCACATGCCAGCCACACGTTTTCCTTTTGCTCCTTTAATCCCAGCATTTGGGAGGCAGAGGCAGGCAGATCTCTGTGAGTTTGAGGCCAGCCTGGTCTACATAGTGAGTTCCAGGCCAGCTGGGGCTGCAGAGAGATCCTGCCTCAAAAATATTAAATAAATAAATAAATAAATAAATGAATAATAGATAAATAAATAGATAAATAAATAAAAAATTCCTTCTTGGAGGCACAAATGATGTTTGCCCCCCTCCTCCCTCCATCCTTATGACAAACCAAGGTCTAATTTCTCCAAACTACAGTTTGGGAAACCAGTGAGTTTATTGGGCTTACTTATAGATCAGCGGATGAGGGTTTACTAACAAGAATGTGGGTGCTCCTCTCTAAGACTGCAGTGGAAAGTTCCCATCCAGGTATGGGTGTGACCTCCCCACAGCTGCACAAAATGTCGAAAATGTCTCCCTACAGGCTTCCTTGGTTTAGGGACCCTTATGCAATTAGGGCCAACAGGTTGGTTGGGACACCTCCCAACAGCATGACTGACTCTCCCTGACCCTCGTTTCTTGCCAAGGGTCCACAGTCAAATTTTGTGATGATCCTAATCAAGCGGGTACAACCAAGCTTGGGAAGAAGGTGTCTGCCCATGCTTGACATTTGGAGGACAGTCCTATGCCACACTGCCTGAATAATCCCAACATCATTCCTGCACAGTGCGAGAGGGTTGGGGCTGGGAGACAGGCTTCTGGCTGTGTTTAGAGTTGTTGAGCATTTAAATTTTTTGTTAAGAGCATCACATACTGGATTTAGGAAGATGGAGGCTCGTAGAGCCTCTGACATTAGCTATTTCTCTGCCACGGATGCCTTGTGGTCGCAGGCAGGAAGACCAGGAGAAGGAGGAAAAGGAGGAAGCAGAGGGAGGTCACTGCAGATAATCCTTTTAAAATGTGTTTTTAATTATTTTTAAATTAAAAAGTTAACTACAATCTGGTAGGTATCTGTAATCCCAGTGCTATCGGGGCTGAGGTAGGAGGACTGTGACTTTAAGGCCAGCCTTGGTCACAAGGTGAGACCTAGTTGAAAAAACAAAGAATACTAACAACAAACTCAAATGAAATAAAATAATAAAGTAATTAATGAATAAATAATATATTTAGATATTTAGATATAAGTATACATTGTAAGAAGATTAAATTAAGCTAATTAACATTTCACTAATTTCACCTAATTTTTTGGTGATGAGAACATTCAAAATCTACTCTTAATAATTTAGAAATATATATCACATTATTATTATTATCATTATTATTATTATTATTATTTTGAGACATGATCTTGCTATATAGCCCACAGTGGTCTGGAACTCACTATGTAGCTCAGGCTAGTTTCAAACTCAAGATGATTCCCCTGTCTTCCTGTCTCAGCCTTCTGGATGTCACAATGACAGGTATCAACTACTATGCTTATCTATAATATCTTTTTAATTTTATCTAAAATTTTTTGATTTATTTTTATTTTTATGTGTATGAGTGTTTTGCCTGCATGTATGTAAGTACACCTGTGTCATGAAATGCTCAAGGAGGCCAGAAGAGGGTATTGGGTCCCCTGGAACTGTGATTACAGGTGGCTGTGAGCCACCATATGGGTGGGTGCTGAGAACCCTGGTCCTCTGCAAGAACAGCAAGTGCTCTCAACAGCTGAGCCATCTTGCCAACCCCCCATAATACTTTATTTTTAATGATTATCACTCTGTACAATAGGTCTCCTAAAGTTATTCTGGAGGCAACTCTTCTAAGAGGGTTCACTGTGAAGGACATCAATGAAATGAGGGAGGGTGTAGCTGGAGGGGGCTCTGGGGGAAGAGAGGGCTCTGGGTTCAGGGCCCCACTGTTATTTTTATTATGAATTATAGATAACAAAGCATGCTCCTACACTGATGGGCTTGGGAACTGCGATTATGGGCAAAACCTTCCAGCAGGGAAGTGGGTAAAGGAATTTGCACTCAATATTCCACACACAATAAGGGTCATGCTTTGAATCAGGACAGGGTGTGGCACTGACAGAGATGTGGATGGACTGTTTTGAGGATGATCTTGGAGTGTGCCTCTGGTGAGTTTTACTGTCTTGATATACTGAGGACAAAGTGAATGATTATGAATGAGGGATGGAGTGGAGGGTACATTTGAGGGTAAAGGTAAAGGTGTGAAATTGTCTTTTTGGAAAGTGAGGGACTAGAAGAGAGTGGAGCCAGATCTCTTAGCAGAGCTGAGGAGCCACTGAGTTCATGTTTAGGAATTTAAGGGGGAATATGAGTGTATTTCTTCCCACTGGGTCTGGAATGGCTCCTCTAAGTTTACAGAAGATCACAGCATGGTAGAGACTTGGGATTCATTTACGTTTCATATTTCTCTAGATTTTGAATTGAGGGTGTAAATTTCTTTACCGTTCTCAACATTAGTTTCCTTACATATAAAATGCAATAATTTCTACTACTGTTGCTATTAGATTATTTTTATTCTGTCACAGGGGCACTTAGGTTGGCTCTTAGGGTAACTTAGCTCAATGTGAGCTAACTGCTGGTACCTTAAAGTTAAGGGAGAGAAAATTCTGGAGTCCCATCAAAAGACTCAATACTGTTCCTCAGACTTTTGCAAAATCTGCATTTTCCCAGATACACAGAAGAAGTAGGGCTATCTCACACCATGTGATGGTCAAAGGTTTGTCTCCAGTACTGAAGACAAATAGTACATATGGCAGTTCCTAGAGAATAAAGAATCCAGTGTTTTACCATTCCTGGCTCCCAGAGATACATTTCCTCCCTCCATTTCCTCATCTTTTTTCCTCCTCCCCTCCCCCTCCCTCCCC
>NW_008350388.1:3816616-3817037 GCF_000622305.1 Nannospalax galili
CCTCCACCTCTGACATGGTTTCCTTATAGACTAGAATGGCCTCAAACTATTGATCTTCTTCCTCCTGCCTTAGCCTCCTGAGTGCTGGGATTATAGAATTATCACCATACCTGGCTTTCCTGATTTCCTTTTATTTTGAGACAGATTTTGCTGTGTAGCCCAGGCTTTTCTCAAACTCTCAGCAATCCTTCTTGAGCCTCCCAAGTTCACCAACACGTCCCAGCTTCTCCATTCCTTTCCATTTGCTGTCTAATTCGGCCCTTTCTATTCTTCTTTAGTATAATTTAATCTGATTCCCATGGATGGAAAAGAGGGTAAATTAAATCTGTGGAGGATAAATCTTATGAAGTTGGAAAGCAAGAGAATTAAGTTGCTTAATTTGCCCCCCCCCAAAAAAAAACCCACACTTTTTTTTTTTTTT
>NW_008350388.1:3817092-3845007 GCF_000622305.1 Nannospalax galili
AAAACAAGCCAACTACACACACACACACACACACACACACACACACACACATACACACATACTCTCTCACACACACACAGGCTGATTAGTTCCACAAGTGTCTACATCCCCGTCATCCAAATTCAGCACTAACTTCCTGCACACCCGCAGTATTTTCATATAGCATATCATGTCCTTTTACTGAAAATATTTTTCATGGTTTTCTAGAAGATCAAGACTATTTTTTCCTTTTTTTAATATTATTATTTTTTTTTTTTTAGAAGAAGCATATCATTACAGCTTTAACATGCCCAATAACAGTTTCCAGAGCAAAGACATAGCTCCTTCAAAAGTGGCTATAAAATTTCTAGGTTTGTTGTTGAATCAATACAGTTATACAATACTGACTATTTTTAAGGAACATAACCATTATGTCATTAACATACCCATGAAATTCAACAATAATTTCATAATATTAATGTCCAGTTGGTGACTGTAGGAATGACCTTTACAATATAAGTGCAATCTGGACTAATGACTTTTACCAGCCTCAGAACCAAAAAGCTGTGTTTTTAATGTAAACAAACTCACTGAGCCATGTGCCTTTTTTGTGACCTGGGAATATGACCCCTCAGAACCCCTCCTCGCCTTCCACCTAAGATAGTGTTTACATGCATGCATCCTTTATATATGAAAAGGCTGGCAACAGGGTACTTTTCTCATTGCGAACAATGAGAGAAAATGAGTGTATGTGATAGTCTAGTCCTAGGGCTCAAAGGGTAAGATCCTCTGATAAGATAAAGGTGAGTCCTGACCTTCTACTTCTCCATTTCATATGGGAGATACTGTCTCAATAAAAGACAGAGTGAAGCCCTGGTTTGAACATCGTTCCAAGAGACATCTGAAGGGTCAAGTGCTCACCAGTTTAGGTATGTTCTTGGCCATATGAATGCTGGGAGTCAGGCTGCTTCTTCTTCAAGCATTGCCACAATGTGACTTAGAAATGCCACAGGTGACCACATTCCTGTGTTGCACTTTTCTTCTGTGGCCCTCTTTATACTGAATTTACATTATTACTTTAAATTGAAATTTAGAACCACAAAATATTTGTGTACATGTGTGAGTGCATGTATATAGGTGGGTGTTTGTGTGTAGGTGTGTGCACACATGTGTGCATGTGCCAAAAGACAACCTTGGGTGTCATTCTTCGAGGGCTAGCCACCTTTTTTGAGACAGTGTCTCTTACTGGTCTAGATCTTGCCAAGTAGACTAGTCAATCTGTCCTTTGAATCCAGACAGGAATCTGGCTATCTCTACCTCCCCAGCCCTGGAATTGCAAACCTGTGCCCCCATACCTGGCCTGCTCTCCCTCCTTCTTTCCTTCCTTCCTTCCTTCTGAGTTCCCCAGGTCCTACTGCTTGCAAAGCAAGCATTTCATTGACTGAGTCATCGTTCCACTTTAAATCCCCCAGTTTAAAACCCCACAGAGTTTCAACCTCCATCTCTTTGGTGTTTTGTCTTCATTATCGTTCTCTGCAGTACAAGTATTTTGGGTGAAATAGAAGAGTTAACTGGAGAAGGTTAAAATGGAATTATCTGGACAAAGACATTTTACTTTAAATGTCATGCCTGGGTGACAGAAAGCTCCTAATGACACAAGACTTGATGGAATTAAAGATTCAAGAGCTGAGTCTGAGACTTCACAGGTCATGGAATGATAAAACCCACAGAAGAAAACTGTCACAAGGAAAAACTGCAGAGCACTAGAAAGCTTTCCTGCAACTAATTCGGTTTTGTACAATTCTATGTTTGGGGGTAAGAAATCAATACATTAATGAAAAACAAAAAAATGCCTCCAGATTCATACTAATGAGCCCTTTTTACATTCCTTTATTTTGAACATTAATACCATTTCATATTAGTGTTTAGTCATTTTGGGGATCATTCTAATGAGGGACAAAAACAGAGTCATATTTTAAGATTTATCTGTTTATTTTCATTTATGTGTATATGTGTATGCCTGTATGAGTTCATGTGAACCACATGGATGCAGGTGCCTGTGGAAGCCAGAAGAGGGTGTCAGATTCCCTTGAACTAGAGCTACAGGCAGTTGTGAGTCACCTGATGTGGGTGCTGGGAACCAAACTCTGGTCTGTAAGGGTACTATGGGCTCTTAACTACTGAGACATCTCTTTATCCCCTTATGTTCTTTGAAAGATATATTTATTAGAGTCACACTTTAGCCAGGTAGAAATCAATACATAAAAGGTATTTACAAAGGAAAAAAAAAAAGAATTTTAAGGGACCAATCTGCTTCTGATCTTAATTGATTCCATTTCTAAGGTTATTCAAAAAAAAAAAAAAAAATTTTAAGGGCCCAATCTGCTTCTGATCTTAATTGATTCCATTTCTACGGTTATTCAAAAAAAAAAAAAAATTTTAAGGGCCCAATCTGCTTCTGATCTTAATTGATTCCATTTCTACGGTTATTCAAAAAAAAAAAAAAACCAGACTATCCCCTCAGATTTTATCAGACCTTGAGCACACTCGTGATGCAGTAAATCTTGACTTGAATGAACAATTATACGGAACTTTAGAAACATGAAGGGTACTTCCGGAAAGAAAGGTAAAGGATTGCCTGTCCTGTCTGCTTTGTGGAGGACATGTTCCATTTCTCGGGGTGGCTAAGACTCCAAGTGCCTGTCATTTGGTGTGTATTATTTGCTTATCTAGAAGTCCTAGCCCAGTACTTAGACCCACTGTGGGAAAGCCTGGCCTGGCTTCTCTTGCTGGGCATGCGTGCTCAGTGTTCTCTGCCTGTGAACTTGAACATGCTGTGGTGAAGGGTCTTGAGACTTGGATAATTGGAACTTCTCAAACAGTATGGGGTGCGTGCCCGGGAATGAAGAGCGACCTGATGCTGTAGCGCAGACTGGCCCCCTGCCGTTCTGGAGTTGCCCTTTTGTGCCTTGCTCATTGCTCTGGATTCTCTGTTTTTAAAATCTGCAGAAAAATTCTTCTTTCTGCGGAGCTGGGGAGATGGCTTAGTGGGTAAAGTGCTTGCCACTCAAGCATGAGAACCTGAGTTCAGATCCCCGGAACCTATGTAAAGCTGGGTGTAGTTGTGCCTGTCTGTATTCTCGTTGCATCTACAGAAAGGTGAGGGGCAGAAGCAGGAGATTCTCAGGAAGCTCAGGGCCAGCTAGGAGCAAACAAGAGACCAGCTGGAAGGTAAGAACCGAGACTCAAAGTTGTTCTCTGAACTCTACATACCTACAATTGCCCAGACATGCCGTGCACCCCCCCCTCAAGACAGAGACAGAGATAGACAGCTTTAGACAGAGATTTAAAAATTCTTTCTAGGGCTCTATTATTATTATTATTATTATTATTACCCTCGCCATACTGGGGATTAAACCTAAGGTCTCACACATACTAGTTAGCAAAGCATTCTAGCACGTGACCTACATTCCCAGCCTTGCCAATTCCTTTTCATCAATAAGAGCTCTACCACTAAGCTTCTGTCTGGTATCTGGGTCTCTAGGGCACTTTCTCCACTGGTCTCTGACTAAGATTTCCTTTAGCTCTGCTCTGTGAACTCTGGTTTGATGTCTCAAAGTTGACGGTTGTCCAAGGAGCTCCTGAGTGTTAGACCACATGTCCCTCCTGGCACCTATGACTGGTATTCTGACTTCTGTGGCTATGGGTCAGTGCACCACAGGTAGACACAGCCTGAGCTAAGACAATAACATGGAACAGGCAGAAGAGTTCCGTGAACCTGACCTTGAGCTGGGCTTCTCCTCCTGATGTGAATGTCACCAAAACACATCTGGAGAATAATTAGAAAATGATGATCTACATTTTGATTTGTGTGAGGTAATAGATATTTGGAGATGACACAATGCTGCCCCTTACTAGCTGGGGGGACTTTTGACAATTTATTTAACTTTTCATGCTTGAGAGTCCTCACCTGGAAAATGACAACAACAGTAGGATTCGAGTCTGAGAGCTTCAGTGAGGATTAGAGGAGGTAATCCTCTGATATGCTTAAGACAGCATCTGGTACAAGGTAGATGCTCAACAATGTCAGCTATTTTTACTGTTGCCATTCTTATTAGTTGAATGGATTAGACAGTGGATTAGTTTTCCTTTTCCTTTGGCTATTTGGCATTCATCCAGAATGACACAATGTCTAAAGTATGAGTCTTTGGAGAAGAACATAAAAGATTAGTGATGCTGATATTAAGTCAAGGGAGAACTGATGGGCCAGCAGCGGATTTGTCCACACCAGTCATCTGTGACCTTCACAAGAGCAGTGTTGGTGGAAAGGTGGAGGATGGAAACCCAACCCCAGTGAAGACCAAGGGAGGATGCGCCAGAGCTTGCTGAGTTCTACAGAGTCAGAGAGTGCTCCAAACTGGTCCTGTGGGTCATGCAATATTGCTTATTCCCTTTTACCAGACTGCTCCCTCTGCCTCCATAAGCATGGACTTTCCTACAGGACATAGGATGCATCACCATGCTACTGCCCTACAGTAATTTCCTTCTTCCTTCCTTTCTCTTATTGCTTACTTAAAAAACATCTCCTAAGAGGATTCCTTCCTTTCAGCAAGATCCATCCATACAGAGAGGTGTTTGGAGATGTGTTTATCAATAATACCCTGATACATGCCTCTTCTACAGAAATTGGTTCTCAATTCTCATTAGAATGGCCAATGGCCTTTTGCTCAGAATTGCCCCAGTGGGTGTGTCTAGTGCTAGCAGGTCTTTGATTAGGTTTCCATTCCATACCAGTTAGGATCCCTTCATGAGTGGAAATTCCCCAGGGGGGAGAGTGGCTCATGAGCCCCCCAACCCAGCCACCCCAGCAAAGGAGCTATTGACAGTTGATGGCTTTAGGGAAGTGTGGTGGTTTGAATAGAATGTCCCCCATAGACTCCAAGTATTTGAATACCTGACTGCAGTTGGTGGCGCTGTTTGTAGAGGTTTAGGAGGTAGAACTTTACTGGGGGTGGACTTTGAGAGTGTACTCGGCCATGTCTACTTCCATTTTTGTTCCCTCTCTGTTTCTTATGCCTGCTTGAAGATGTGAGTGCTCCATTTTCTGCTCCAGTTGCCTCCTGCCATGCCTTGCCCACCACGATGGACTCTTAGTGCTCTGGAGCCATAAGCCCAAATGAAGTATTTCTTCTGTAAGTGGCTTTGATCATAATTCTTCCTTCCTTCCTTCCTTCCTTCCTTCCTTCCTTCCTTCCTTCCTTCCTTCCTTCCTCCCTCCCTCCCTCCCTCCCTCTCTTTCTCTTTCTTTCTTTCTTTCTTTCTTTTCATAGTGCTGGAGGTTGGTCCCAGGGCCTACCCCATGCTATGCATCTGCACTGCCACTGACCTAAATCCCCAGTCACAAAGTATTCATGTTAAAACTCAGAGTATCTCACCTGTTAAAGTCCTCATTTCTCTCTTTCTCTCTTTCTCTCTTTCTCTCTCTCTCTCTCTCTCTTTCTTTCTTTCTTTCTTTCTTTCTTCTTTCTTTCTCAGGGTAACAGGTAAGTAATACAGAGCTTGGTACCAGAGAGTGAGCTGTTGCTATGAAGAACCTGATCATGTGGGTTTTGGAGGAATGTGGAAGACTTTGGAAGTTTAGACTGGATCCTAGAAGAAAGTAGTACTGAAAGGAATGTAGTTCCAGAGGGAAATGAGGACTTTAACAGCAACTGGGATTTTTTGGCAAGAAATCTGGCTGTTGTCTGCCCACAGCCTAAGAGCTTGCCTAAGGCTAAGTTGAAAAGCAATAGACTAATTTCTTTGGTGGAGGAAATTTCAAGACAGCCTAATGTTAAATCTGTAGCATGGTTGATAATAGTGAATATTAATGCAGATCTACAATGAAAAAGAACAAGTGGGGCAGAAAGAAATGCAAAATGTATGGTTTGGAGCAAAAAAAAAGAGCATGAGGACGCTTAATAATGTCCAAGGCATTATTGTATATGGTCCAACATATATAATATGCCAATGCCAAGGCATGATTGGAAGAGAGACTCTTTGACAAAGAGACTACAGTCATGGGCTGGAGAGATAGTTTAGTGCTTAAGAGCACTGACTGCTCTTGCAGAAGACCTGGGTTCAAATCTCAGGACCCATATAGTGGCTAACAACTGTCCATAACTCCAGATCCAGGGGATCTGATGCCCTCTTCTGACCTCTGTGGGCATTGCACGACATGGGTACGCTTGCATTCATGCAGGCAATATACTCATACACATGAAATAAAAGTAATTAATAATAAATAACAACAAAAGAGATTCCAGTCATGAAGGAGAGGCCTCCAGATTTACACTTGAATAATGGAAAGGGTGTCTTCAGGGCAAGACCTCATCCAGCTAAGCTCCCAACTTGTGAAAGGAGAAAGCTTAAGGAGTTTTTCGCTCCTAGAAAACCAGAGCATACAAAAGCGGCTGATAATGTGGATGAAGGGAGTCACAGTCTATCCCAAGCTGTAGCCAAACACGTCAGTGTTGTTCATACTGTACAGACTTTAGAGACATGAAAGATGTAAGAGTAAGGGATTATTGATTCTTCCTCTGTAGTTTTGAAGAGCCTCTGAGGCCAGGCAGGATGTAGCAGGGAAGTCCCTATGTAGAGAAAGCCCTGGGAGGCCGAGAGGCCCTGAGAGGCTCTTGTGTGAAGCTGTAAAGATGAAGCCTGGTTGGCAGTGGAGACCCCAAGATGTTGGAGATGCCAGAACCATGGGGCATCTGCCAAGGAGAGCTGTTTACAGGGAGTGGAACCAGCCGGAGAGATGTTGCAGGCAGCAAAGCTGAACGGGCGGAGCCATTTAAGTCCTTTGGAACTTAAGTCATCAGACATGGAGCTCCAGGATTTGGTATTTGCCCTACTGATTTTCGGTCTTGCTTTGGTCTAGTATTTCCTCACCATGTACCCAATCCTACCTTTTGGAGTGGGAAGATGTATTCTGTGCCGTGATATATTGGAAGTGTATAATTTCCTTTTTGATTTTTCAGGGGGTTACAGTTAAGAGAGTGTCTTGAGTCTCAGAAGAGACTTTGAATGTTGGACCTTTGAGCAGCACTGAGATTGTTAAAGGCTATGGGGACTTTTAAAGTTGTACTAAATGCGTTTTGCATTTTCTATGGTCATGAGCCTATGGGGGACAAGGAGTAGAATGTGGTGGTTCGAATGAGAGTGTCCCCCATGGGCTCCAAATATTTGAATACTTGGCCTCAGCTGGTGGCACTATTTGTGGAGGTTTGGCAGGTGTGGCCTTACTGGAGGAAACATGTCACTTGAGGCAGGCTTTGAGAGTAGATAGCCTTGTTCACTTCTAGTTTTGGTCTTTGCTTCTTGAACTTGCCAGAAGATGTGAGTGCTCAGCTTTCCGCTCCAGCCACTTCCTGCCACCTCTTGCCAGTTCCAAGGGATTTGACACCCTCTTCTGACCTCTTTGGGTACTGCACACATGAGGTATACTTATATACATGTAGGCAAAACACTCATACGCATAAAATAAAATACATTTAAAATTTTTTAAAAAAATTGAGCCAAGTGTGTGGTCCATACTTTAATCCCAGCCCTCAGGAGGCAGAGGCAGGTGGATCTCTGTGGAATGGAGGCCAGCCTGGTCTATATAGCAAGTTCCAGGCCAGCTGGGGCTACAGGGAGACCCTGTCTCCAAATATATATATTGTCCTTGGCTGCATAGATGGAGGCCAGCTTGGGCACGGAGACACTGTCTCAAAACAGAAAAACAAAACAAAAGGCAGAGATGCAAGTTGGAGAAAACCTGGATCCTATCTTAGTGACATCTGTTGGTTGCTCAGTCAAATAACCCTGGAATTTTCCACACCGGACATTACAATTATGTGATAACATTTTTAATTATTTAAAATAGTACCTTGACTGATAAAGTGACTTAAATTCCATTCCTCTAACTGTAAACTTAGTTTTCATTCAGTTTTGAGGGCAAGGAGTTAGCTTGAAATAAATGTAGTGATGGTCTAACCTTGGCTGATCTTACAAAGCCCAATCAATCCTGAACTTTGGCCAGTAACTGGAATTTATTTTCATGGGAGCTGTCTCTGACTGAAGTCACCCCCACGTGCCACTATATATATATATATATATATATATATATATCTGATATATATCTGATATATATATATCTGATACAATGTCCAGTAAACATTAATTTCCTTTTCTTCTTGCACGTGAACTTGAGAAATCAAGGTGGAACGTGGGACTAATTTTTTTTTTGTTTGTTTGTTTTTTTGGTCTTTTTGAGACAGGGTCTTCCTGTAGCCCCAGCTGTCCTGGAACTCACTATGTAGACCAGGCTGGCCTTGAACTCACAAAGATCTGCCTGTCTCTGCCTCCTGAGTGCTAGGATTAAGGGCATGTGCCACCATGCCCGGCTGGGACTAATTTTTAAGAAAACTTATATCATGAATTTTATTGTGTTTTAATCTTTTTTTTATTCTTCATATTTTTGGCCACTAAGGGGGTGTCATTCCTTTATATTTTAGGATCTTAATTTAGGGGGCCACTGTGAGAGGCAGGAGGACATTTCTGTTAGTACATAGATTAGAATTTATTTGTTTGAGCTATTAAGAAAAGTACCTAAGCCTGAGGGTCTCAAGGTATGCATACAAAATACTTCAATGAGATTCAAGATAACTAAGAAATTGAAATATCTAAAACAGAACAGAACAAAACGAATACCAAAACTAAAATTAATTACCCCAAAGACACTTGAAATGGAATGCAGCCCAGGTGGGCATGCAGCATAGTGCTGTATTCAAGGTCAGCATGCTGGCAGTGTGGTGAGCCATGAATGGACTTGCCAGGCAGGACTGACCTCATGAGAGCCAAGGATTTGTTCCATGACTTGCTATAATTTAAAGAGCACTAGTCACCCCATTCTTTTAGCCACTTCGGAAACAAAAACAAAACAAAGAAGACCTTTGCTTTATTTTGACCCAGTATCATAACCTTTCTAAACAGAGTTCTTTGGGAGATGAAAAAATAACCTTTTAAAGAATTCATAAAGCCTGGCAAATTAAAGGGGAAGGCTTTTAGTTACTGCTATTTTAATTAAAATTAACTAATAATATTGCATTAGTCAGTTTTCTGTTACTCTAATGAAATCCCTGAAGCTGGGCACTTATAAAGAAAAGAGGTTTACTTAAAACTCAGAGTTCTGGAGTCTGAAAGTGTAAGGTTGAGCCACCTTAAAGATTTGGTCTCTGCTGGGGAATTCCCTTGCTTGGGTCCCATCATGGCAGATGGCATCACAGTGGGAATATGTATAAGAAGGAAAAATCAGATCGGCAGACAGGAAGCCAGAGGTCAGGGATGGGCCAATAATGGCCTCCCATTGGCCACACTAGGACCAGGCTCATAACATAGCATGTCCCTTGGGGACATTTAAACCATAATCAAACCTTAACAATTGTCCTCCAAAGACTCAGCTGAGACCAGTATTCTGAGTGAATGGTCATTTTATTAAAGGGAGAGGAAGGAATATTGAACCCTGGAGTATCATGGGAAATGATAGGACAAGACTGGTGGGTTTGGGGAGACATTGTAAAGCATGGGCACATGGCACTGGGAAAGTCTCAAGAGAGGGAAAACATTTCAAACGTCTTGGCACTGATAAAAACTAATATTTGATAAGCCTTAGTACTTGGAAACCAGGAGTATTTAGAAGAAAAGGAAGATTTGCTGACAGTCAGTGGTGCTGTGGTTCCTAAGCCAGAATTCACATCTTCTGACTTCAGTAACTCAGACTAAGATATTTCTAACAAGTTCCTCTCTGATGCTAATCCCAATGTTGATATTGGTGCTGATGCTGATGCTGATGTTAATGTTAGTAATGAGGCTGATACTGAACTGATGCAGATGCTGATGATGATGCTGCCAGTTTCCTCATTTAACTGGTATCACCAATGGGAAATTCACTTAAAGGTTAACTTCAAGCAGAGAGGGTTGCCAAGAAAGACAAAGATTAGATTTACTTTTAGAAAAAAGCTGAAAAGATTTGGGGAGTGTGGTGGTTTGAATAAGTGTCCCCCATTGGCTCAAGTATTCGAATATTTGGTATATGGTCCCCAGTTGGTGGCACTGTTTGGGAAGGTCATAGCATCTTTAGGAGGTTTGACCTTGCTGAAGGAAGCTCATCACTGGGGTTGGGCTTTGACAGTTCATAGCTTTGTCCCACTTCTACCTGGCCATCTCTGCTTCTTGCATGTGCTTGAAGATGTGTGCTCAGCTTTCTGCTCTGGCTAGCTCTGAATTGCCTGCCCCACCAAGATGGACTCTTATTCCTCTGGAACTGTAAACTCAGAAGTGTGTGAACACTTCTTTAAATTCCCTTGGTCATGGTGTTTTATTATAGCAACAGAGATGTAACTCTGAGACAGCTTAGTTGGTAAAATGCTTGTTGTGCAAGCCAGAAGACACAAGTTTGAATCCTAGAACCTGTGTTTCAAAGGTAGGTATGGTAGCATGTGCTTGTAACACAGCCTGAGGGAGGTGGAGACAGGTGGACCCCTGGGTTTGGGCAGTCCTAAACAGCAAGTTCTAGGTTCAGTGAGAGATCCTGACTCAAAAAAATAATGGGATGCCATTGAGATGGCTCAGTAGGTAAAGGCACTTGCTTCCAACCTGACATCCTGAGTTGGATCCCCTGGACCCACATGGTAGAAAGAAAGAACTAACTCTTGAAAGTTTTTCTCTGACCTCCACAAGACTACCATGGTATATGCATAGCACCCTCATAAACACACACACACACACACACACACACACACACACACACACCATATATATATATAATGAAAAATGGACTAAGAGGAGCTGGAGAGATGGCTCTGCAGTTAAGATCACACACTGCTTTTGCAGAGGACCAAAGTTCAGTTCCTAGAACCCATGTGAAGTAGTTAGCAACTGTCAATAACTCCAGCTCTAGGGAGATCTGATACCTCTGGCCTCCACAGGCATCTGTACTTATGTGCACATGCCCTCACACACATACATATAATTCAAAAGAAAATCTAAGTTGAGTGTTTAAAAAAATAAGGTCATCCTATGGAATGGTCTTCGAGGATAGCCTCTTGCCTCCACCTGCAGACACATGCACATGCATGTCCACCTACACATCCACCCCCACCTATCCACCTTGTCCATACACACACAAATGATAAAATGCTCTAAACTCACTGTGAATGAGGAACATGTGTATATATGGAACTGATACCAAACACTGGGTGGCTTGAAATAGTTTAAATTTCTTGGGCTTCTGAAGGCTGATGGTCTGAAGTCAAGGGGCTGGCTGAGGGCTCAGGGGGACCATCTTTCCTTGCTTCTTCCTGCTTTTGGTGTCTGCTGGCCATACTTGATGTTCTCTGGCTTAGAGAAACATTGTTCCAGTTGCAGGCCGCTTGTTGTGTGTCTGCACACGGCCTTCTCAGTATGTGGGCAGGCCCACATTTCCCTTTTCTAGGATATACCAGTCACACTAGGCTCTGTCCACTTTCATTATTTATCTTTAACTTTGTAAATTTGTTTTCTGTATGAAGACATTATTTCTAATAAGGTCATATTCTAACTAGGGATTAGGATTCAATACATATTTTTGCAGAAACATTTCAGTTCACAGCAATGTGCTTAACAATTACTTCTTCCAAACTTTAGGAGAATATGTTAGATTCTGCATGTAGTTGGTAGTATGTAAAGTAAATTCATTAGAAATATCAATGTAATGCCTAAGGCAGGCTTTGTGAATGGTAGATGATACTTAGAAAAAAAAATACACAAATTTAAGGAATGCAGCCAGATTTCCAAAGATCAAACTCTCTTTTGGTTCTGTTCCAAATGGTTCATTGCTACTTTATATGTGTTTGCAGTCACCGCCAGCGGCGGCTGCTCCTCCGTTCTCACGGGTGCCGAGGCTGCTCCTCCGCTTGCCCTGGGCTGAGGCTGTTCTTCTGCCTGCCCTGGGCTGAGGCTGCTTTTCTGCTCACCCGGTGGCGCCTTCTGTCATTGCTGCTTCTGCCCGGTCCTGGACCCCAGGGCTGGTGAGGAGACTGTGTCAGCAAAGCCACATTCAGACACAGGAGACCAGGTTCAGTGACACAGATCTGGTTTATTGCAGGAAAGCATAAGCTTATATAGGGGTAGTGGTCCAATCACAGTACAGTAAGTAGGATACCTTATTAGCATAACAGGTTTAGCGTCCTATTAGCATAACAGACTTAACATCCTATCACAGAATAGCGGGTGCGATGCCTCATTAGCATAATGGGTTTCAGATTACAGAGCCTGGATTCCTGGAAACTACATGACCCTGTCTGTTGCAATATCTAAGTGTTGCAATTTGGAATTCCAAAGGTGGTGATTAGGGAGTGGCGAGCTCTAGGCATCAGTCTCATGGTCTGCCAATGGGAGCAAATGTCACAAGGCATTTCTTGTGGCTCAGGCAGTTGGGCTGTTGCCTCGGGCCTGCTGTATGGCTATCAATAAGACTTTCACCCTAGGCTCAAACCTGTCTCCCACATGTGATACCATAACTTTTTTGTTGTTTGTTTTTGAGACAGGGTCTTCTTGTAGTCCTAACTGGCCTGGAACTCACTATGTAGACCAGGCTGGCCTTGATTTCACAGAGATCTGTCGGCTGCTGCCTTCTCAGTGCAGGGATTAAAGGTATACATCATCATGCCTGACACCATAGCATTTGAATACACTTTTATTATGAAGTTTATTACCTCAATTATATCTGGTTGTCTGCATTAATCTGTAAACTGTGAACTACCTGAAGGCAGAGGTTTTTTAAATCATGTTTATATTCTAAGGGTCTGATGCATTGTGGATCCTCAATCGATAAAGTGAAGCATCAATAAACCAACCAATAGTAGCCAGGGATTTTGGCATCTCTCCTGACCCCAGGTAGAGAAAAGTGAAAATGTGAGTGTAAAAATCTTCAGGGTCTGTCGGAAGCTGCCCTCCAAGATGTTCAACTTCTCTGAAGTGCCGTTGCCCTTTCAAAAATTAATATTAACTTTCTATTCAACCCTTTAACATAGTCATACTTGTTTAAGACAAAAACAGTGTTTCAGATTACTTAGGTGGCGTGACTTCATTCCTCTTCATTCTGCCTCCCTTCAATTTGAGAAGCATTGTCCCTCTTGGGCAGAAGTTAGACTGTGTTTATCCTGTGGATGTGGATGTCACTTAGCAGCATTCCAGACAGACCATCAGACTGAAACGGGGAACTGTTGAGAGCAGGTGGGGTGGGAGTCCAACAGGGAATGAGGAAGTAGGTGGCTAGATAACAGAAGCTCTCAGGTTGCTGATGAAGCTGCCAGAAAGGATGGGAAGGCTGAGGAGCTGTTTACCTTAGAAACTGGGCAGGCCAGTGTGGGATTAGTGTGACTCAAACATGATGGGTGGTGGCAGATGCTGTTCCTTCTTCCTCCTTTCTTGGTGGTGGTGGGAGGGGTAGTGGAGGCAGAGAAGGAGCCAAGGAAGGCAGGAAACAGGGAAGGAGGACCATTTAGGAGGGAATCCTTACAAGGCTTTCAAGTTGGGGACATTTTGATTTTAGACTTTGGAGAATGTTAGGGCTAAAGTTTTTGAAGGAGAGATTAAGTCTGGATGCTTAGGATAATTCAAACTAACTGTAGGGGTCTCAGAAAAATGCAGACAGTTGAGCATAATCAGAAAAAGACAGAATTTGGCAGGGACTCTAGAAATATAGCAGAGAAGAAGGTTATAATGGTGCAGGTTCCAGGGTATCAGGATATCCTATGTAGGTGCGGGTCTCTGGGACCCATGGACTCAACCACACCCAAGACATTTACTACTTGACATGATTATCCATAAAGGAGGATGGAGTTATGTTATTCACAGGAAAATGGACGCAACTGGAGAAAATCATACTAAGTGTGGTGGTTTGAATGAGAATTTCCCTGATAGGCTGCAAGTATTTGGACGTTTTATTCCCAGTTGGTGGTGCTGTTGGGAGGTTTTAGGAGGTGTGGCTTTCCTGGAGGAAGCACATCACTGGGGGTAGGCTTTGAGAGTTCTTAAGCCTTGCCAGATCTCTAGTCACTCTCTACTTCCTGTGCCTGCTTGGAGATATGAGTGCTCAGCTTTGGTCTCTGGCCATCTCTGCTGCCATCCCTCCTCTATCATTATGGACTCTGATCCCTCTTGAATCATAAGCCAAATAATCGCTTCCTTGTATAAGTTGCCTTGGTCATGATGTCTTTTGCAGCAACAGAAAAATAACTAGTACAGAAGTTGGTACTGGAAAGTAAAGCATTGCTGTGAAGAACCTGACTGTGGGTTTTTAGAGGAATGTAGAAGACTTTGGAGTTCAGACTAGAAAAGCAGTTGAATGCTGGAAACAGAGCTTAATGGGCCTAGTAGGAGCCTGGAAGAAAGTAGTGCTGAGGGCAAGGTAGCTCCAGAGGGTTATTGAGACTTAAGTAGCAACTGGGATATTTTGGCAGAGTCTAGCTGCTACCTACCCATAGCCTAAGAGCTTGCCTGAGACTATATTGAAAAGTAATGGACCAATTTCTTTGGTGGAGGAAATTTCAAGACAGCCTAATGTAGAATCAGTGGCTTGTTTATTAATGGTGAATATTATGGTGATCTATAAGGAAAAGGACCAGTTAGGGCAGAAAGAAATGCAGAACATACAGGTTTTATTGAAAAGGAGCAGTAGGAAGATTAATGTTGGAGTCAAGGCATGTGCTGAAGGAGAGGCTCTCTTTGATAAGGAAATTATACCCTTTAAGGAAAGGCCTAGCTATTACACTTAGATAATGGAAAGGATACCTTCAGGGAAAGACCATATCCAGTTAAGCCTCCAACTTGTGAAAGGAAAAAGCCTAAGGAGTTTTCTACTAGAAAATTGCAACCCACAAAAGCTGCTGGTAATGTGGATGCAGGAGGCCAGGGTCCATCTCAAACTGGCAGCCAAACTCGGCAGTGTCATTCTCATGGTTGTATACATCCTTGTATATATGGTTGTATACATGGTTGTATACATCCTTATGTAAAGAAGACCCAGGCTGACAGGCCTTTGTGTGAAGCTGTGAAGGTGAAGCCGGGTTTGCAGTGGAGACCCCAAGATACTGGAGTTGCTAGAGCTATGAGACATCTACCAAGGAGATGTGCATACAGGGAGTGATCCATCCTGAAAGAGAGTGAGAGAAAGAACATACACGTGCATGGGGGGGGGAGAGAAAGAGAGAGAGAGAGGGGTATGTTGCAGGCAGCAAAGCTGAAGAGACTGAGCCATTTAAGCCCCATGGAACTTAAATGATCAGACATGGAGCTACAGGACTTGGTGTTTTCCCTTCTGGGTTGTGGTCTTGTTTTGGTCCAGTATTTCCTCACTATGCCCCCATTCCTCCCTTTTGGAATGGGAACATGTATTCAGTTCCACTGTATGTTGGAAGAATGTAATTGTCTTTCGATTTTACAGGAGCTTATGATTAAGAGATTGCATTGGCTCTCAGAAGAGACTTTGGTCTCTTGACTTTTGAATAGTACTGAGACTGGTAAAGACTATGGAGATTTTTGAAGGTGAACTAAATGCATTTTGCATTTTCTATGGTCATGAGCCTATGGGGGCCAAGGAGTAGAATGTGGTGGTTTGAATGAGAGTGTCCCCCAGAGGCTCCAAGTTTTGGATACTTTGTCCCCAGTTGTTGGTGCTGTTTTGGGAAGTATGACCTTGTTGGAGGAAGCACTTCACCGGGGCAGGCTTTGAAAGTTCTTACACTTTGCCAGATTTCCGGTCGTTCTCTGTTTCCTGTGCCTGCTTGAAGATGTGAGTGCTCAGCCTTCTGCTTTGGCCAGTTTCTGCTGCCACGCCTCCCCCACCATTATGAACTCTACTGCAGAGTAACCAAAGCCAAATAAACTCTTTCTCCTATAAGTGTCCATGATCATGGTGGCTCATCACACTGTCTATAACAAAGAATGCAATTATGTCATTTACAGGAAGGTGGATGAAGTTGGAGAAAATCATACTAAATGAATTAGGTGAGTCTCTGAAAGGCAAATATTGTGTTTTTTCCTCATTTGTGGTTCCTGGATTTTATATAGCTACATAAAATCATCTAGGACATGAACATAGAAGTAAAATTGTCTAGGAGGACAAAATGGAATGAAGGGAGAGGTGGGAGAAAGGAGGGTAAGAGTGTGGGGGATGCACTCAATATATATGGCATGAAAACCCAACACAAATAAAGAATGGTTCCAAATGAATGTCAATGTTTCAGTTTTTTAAAAAAGGACAAACTGCCAGCCTCTCGTTTGTTTCTGGGCTCAAACTCGGGCTTTGTGTTTGCTGAGTCCAAGCTCTGTCACTGAGGTACACTCCCAGTTTCTCATCTCCCAAAAGGAATGTGATTCGAAGTGTTCATAAGACATTTAAGGACATAATTAATTTAAGATTTTGGTCCTAACTGCCAGGTTCCTGAAACTAAAGGAATAGAATTTATGCATTGGTTTATACTCAATTTTTTTTATTATTATCTAGGACAATGCTTTAAAAAAAAATAGAAGACTGGGTTGGTGAAATGCCCAGTGGATAAAGGCACTTGCTGTTAATCCTGATGACCTGCATTTGATCCCTGACACCCAAATAATGGAAGGAGAGAACTGACTCCTGCAAGTTGCTCACTGACCTTCACACTTGCATGCTATGGCACATGTCCCTACACATCTACACACAGTAGATAAATAAATAAAATAAATAAACGCAATAAAACAAAAAAAATAAGCAGAAGGATTGTGTTCAGAAAGGCCAATTGGAGTGTTAATATTAGTTATTTCTCTGAGAAATAAGGAATGTGATTTTACCTGACATCTGAGAAAGCCTCTTAGAAGGTACCACTTCTCCCTTTAAGGAAGCCATGCCAATTAATACAGGTCATAATTTCACAAGAAATCAATCCCATTCAGAAAGAAGCCACAGTACCAGGAAGAACGAAAACTTAACAGAAATTTGGCACTCATTGTGTGACGTCAGCTGGCAGATGTGGTTCCTGCTGTGAGATGAGAGTCCAACCCTGTTCTGCAGGCAGAGTTGGTGAGAACTCAGGCTAATTTATGGGTTGTGAGTCTATTTGGCTCTACCTACAAAGTTGCCCTAAGGAGTTATCTTTTTACATTCTAACTGTCCCTTCCAAAGCTTACTTTTTGCTGTGTTGGCAACCAGAGAGGGCATGGCATAATTCTTCCAAGAAATGCCTGTACAGTTGCTGAGACAAATGCCTTGGTAGAGTGTGATCTTTCTCCAGATATCCTTGGACTCACTTCATGTTCCACTGAACAAACATCTCTCTTTCCAGACTAGGTCCATTTCTAAAAGTCTTCTTCATTTGCTAGGGGTCAGGGGTCACAATGGGTTGCAGAAGTGTGAACAGTCTATCTAATATTCGTACAAGCTGGAATTGTATATGCACTACATATTTAAGTAGAGTTATAACAGATTAGATAGACAGATAGATAGATAGATGATAGATAGATAGATGATAGATAGATAGATGATCGATAGATGGATGAATAAATACCCAGTTCTTGCCCCGGGGAGACAATGAACTGAATAATGTAATTTACAGAGAAAGCAGAAGGCAGCACAGACCATCACAATCGCCCATCACATTGCTCGGTTTTGACTGCTGACCTTTGTTTCAGGATCAGCTAGGAAGGGTAACTGTGACTCTTTTCTGAAAATTGCCTTTACTTTTCCCTCCTTCCTAGATGTCCAGTGTGTTAACCTGTTCAGTGGAGAGGCATGTAAAATCTATGATGTGATTCACGCTGAAGTTATTTAAGCATGCTACTTTTCTGTGTATTTACTTAGGAAGCCTCAGGGTTGATCAACACCAGGAAAAACAGCAACAGTGACAACAAAACCCTTCTTGCTTCCGGGGACTTGACTTTAAGAGTAATTATCCTGGGAGTAATATGACAAGGCTGGTAACTCGAGCACTGACTTGGAAATGACAATAGAATTGTGTCCTTGAACATGTGAGTTCCTGTAAGAATAATCCAAAATAGATAAAACAAAGAGCCTGCATGCAGTTGTTTATTTGTGGCTAATTAGTGAACTACATTCTCTCTTAAGCAGAAGATGACAGGCTGTCTCCACTACAATGAAGGGTCAGAAAGTTCTAAGCTAATTTTCCTCACACTTGGATGATGCACCTGCTCATTTAGAGAAAAAATGATTTCAGTTCTGCAATGTTAACTCAAATTATTTTTGGCTATACTATTACTTAACTTTATATAGATGAAAGGAATGTGAAAATAATTGAGAGTAGAATTGCAAACATGTCCACTAGGTAAAAAATGGCTAATTATACTGTTGAAATCTTTGATTTTTATTAACTTATTTTATTTTATTAGCATTAAAAAAAATAGCATGATTACATTGAAAAACTTGTATAGGTTGGAGAATTTGGAAAGGGAATGAAAGCTAAATCCCGATTATGGTAACAGTGATAAATTTCACAGTATTGTTGAAGCTTGGTGGTACAATTTTGTCAGTAAAAAAATACTCAAATTATAGTAGATGTATAGAATTGCAAATTGAATTTTAAAATACAATTGCGTATTTTTAATTTTAATTCTATCAGTTTAGTTACTATAGTACTCTTTTGTTTTTAAACTTCCCAGACTGGTTTTTATTTTTAGAAGTTTAATGAGGTGTTTTACATTATCTGTAGGGCACAGGTGAAGGCACACTGGGGCTGTAGAAGAATAATAGAAAAATAATGGAAAACCCCTCGTTTCCTGGTAATGGGAGAGGCCTGGATGCCCAGGACCACATGTGGAGTCAAGAGCACAGCTGGCCATCAAGGGAGGTGGGAAGTCCATTCTAGAGAATCAGTCCTCCCAAGACTAGAATCTGCAAATGACAGAGACCTCCCCTGTGCCTAGCATAAGCCTCACAGAGGCAAAGCCACTGCCGTGCATGACCTGGGACCTCAGAAGAGGATGTTGTGGGGGAATCCAGTCACTCAGAAAATGCTGCCCAACATTGGGAAGTCCTCCAACCCCAAATCTGCTCTGCCATCAGCCCACTACCAGAGGAATGTGAACGATGACTCGGAGTTGGAGACCAAAGCTCCAGGCTCATGGGAGGGGAGGAGGGAACTATAGCTCTGGTTTGTTTGCTTGATTTACCCACTTCGGAGATAGATATGTCTATTAGTTTCCTAGGGTTTCAATAGCAAACTCTCACAATTTGAGTTGCTTAGAACAACAGAAAGTTACTGACTTGAAGTTCTTGAAGACAGACGTGTGACATTAAGGTGAAGGCATCTCTGAACTTCCCCTGAGGCTCTAATGGAGGCACTTTCTTCCCTCTTCACTTTCTGGTACCTTAAGGTATTCTTGGGCTCATAAACTCCAGTAGCTGCCTCTTCACGTGGCTTTCTGCATGTGTGCCTTTTCTCTCATAAGAATTCTTGTTAGGGCTGGGGAAATAGCTCGGTTGATAACCTGCTTGCCTTGCTACCACAAGGACCTGGCTTAATCTCCAGAACCCATGTAAAAATAAATGATGTGGTAGTTCATACTTGCATTCCCAGTACTGGGAAGGTAAAAAAATGTGGGTCTCTGGCCAGCCAGCCTAGACCACTTGGTGAGTTTCAGTCCAATGAGATACCCTGCCTCAGAACAAACAAAACAAAACAAAACAAAACAAAACAAAACAAAACAAATGAACAGCACCTGAGGAACAACACTTGAGGTTGTCCTCTGGCCTCTACATGCATGTGCTCACCCACAGGCACACAAGAACATGCACACACATGCATGCATGCACATAGACACAAGAATCACAAGAATAGTTCTTAGCAGACCACAGCTGCAGTCTCAGCACTTGGGAGGCTGAGATAGGATGACACTGCATTGCTACATAAAATAAGAAAGCAAGGGCTGGAGAGATGGCTCAGCGGTTAAGGGTGCATACTGCTCTTGCAGAGGACCCCAATTCTGTTTCCAGTTCCCATGTCAGGCCACTCACAACCACCTTAACTCCAGCTCCAGGGCATTTGATGCCTCTGACCTCCTCAGACACCTGCACTCAGATGTGCATACCCACACTCAGACCCCCACCCCGACCCCCTACACACACTAACACGCACACCTGAGATAATACAAAATATCATCTACAGATCTTCTATTACACGTGTAAAAAGCCCTTTCTCCAAACTACAACAGAAGGCGGGTGTCAGGAGGGAGCTCATGTTGGAAGGGGCAGCGGTTCAACTCATTGTGGTGCCTTAACTTTTCCCACGCTGCGTGATTCTTCATCTCCTCGCACGCTGCCAAATTGTATGTATTTGGGACCATGGTATTAGGCAACTACAAGTTCAGATTTTTTCTCCTTGTTTCTTTTACTAGTTTCTCTATTCCCCTTGGCTTTTCATTTTTGCTTTGAGATCTAGTTGATTGATGTAAGCATAGATATTCAAGCTTTCTCTTGGTGAGCATTGATAGGATCTATTGTTTTCTATTTTATTAAAAATTGTCATTTTAATTTAGTTTTTTTAAGAACAGTTGGCAGCTACTCTAAAATCTTTAAAAAATATATTCAACAAAAGATGTTTATTCATAAGTAGAGAATATATGCAGTGAATCCCATAAGTGTTCATTAGTCAGATTAATCAATTATCAAGATTTTATCACATTTGCTTTCCTTAATCCTTTAAAGAGATTCATTTTCTTTTTGTTTGGTTTTCCCTGAACAAGTACTTTATGCTACTTTCCACATATCTTACCCCTTTACTGTAATGTGCTTTCAATGTATCCCTAAATAATGCATTTTCTTTCTTTTAAAAAAAGATTTATTATTTATTTATGTGTATGCATGTGTCTATGCCTCTGTCTCTCTGTCTCTCTCTGTCTCTGTCTCTCTCTCTGTGCACATGTGCTCCAGTGTCCATGAAGGTCAGGAGAGGGCTTCAGATCCCCTGGAGCTGGAGTTTCAGGGGATTGTGAGCTGCCCGTGCCGCACTCTGGTTCTCCAGAAGAGCAGCAAGTGCCTTTAACTGCTGAGTCATCTCTCCAGCCTCATATTTTCTTTCTAATATAACAAAACACCACTCACATCTGAAGATATAACAATCTTTTGGTGTTGTGTGATAGTCAGTATGTACTTCATTCCTGCAGTTCTCTCCTGCCTTCTCACCGTTGGTAGTTTGAGTCAGGTTGTAAACAAGGTCCGTACGTTGAATTTGTTTGTCCTGCCACTGAAGTCTTTTTTATTATGGAGTGTCCCCTATTCTTCTTTTCTTCTTTTGTGTTTTCAAGTTACTTAAACAACACTTTGGGTTCCTGTAGCATAAATATTCATAAATAATGAATATTATTTATTTTGTTCCACAGTTTCCTGTTCCTGTGAATGAAACTTGTCTGATCCGAGAATTTCTGAGTTTACTGCCGAGTTGATCCATTTATATTGACTGAAATTACTAGCATATAAGATTCACCCCTTCTGACCTCATTTTGCATTAACTACCTGCCTTTGTTTCTTTTTGCTATATTTTCCACTTAAAAATAATTCTCTATTTACTATTTAAAGTAGTCTCTAAAATAAAAGAAGCTTTAAAATATTTTATTATTTTTATTTTATGTGTACGAGTGTTTTGCCTGCACGTATGTAAGTATACCCATGTTGTGCAATGCCCCGGGAAATCAGAAGAGGGCATTGGATCCCATGGAACTGGAGTTATGGACGGTGGTTAAGCCATCATGTGGGTGCTGGCAGCAGAATCTGGGTCTCTCAAGAGCAGCCAGTGTTCTTAACCACTGAACCATTTCTCCAGTCCCTCAAAAGAGGCTTTTATGGATGGTTTTCATGAAGATGTGCTGGTCAGTATTAAATGTCACCTTGACATGTAAGAAGAGACCTCTGGGCACACCTGGGACGCATTGTCTAGTTTAAGATTAGCCCCCGAGAATGTCTGTGAGGGATTGTCTTAATTGAGTTAATTGATGTGAGAAGTCCTATCTTACTTGTGTGCAGACCATTCCTAGACCAAGGGATCCTGGACTGTGTAAAATGGAGAGGGAAGCTGAGCACTAGCATGCGTGCATCTGCTAGTGACTGCAGATGCAGTACGTACAGTTCTTTCAAGCTCCTGCCACCGTGACTTCCCTACCATGATGGTCCGTAACCTGGAACTTGTGAGCTGAACAAACCCTTTCTCCCTTAGGTTGCTTTTGTTGGCATATGTTGTCACAGCAACAGGAAGATAAACTAAGACACTATCTTTGAATTTTAAAAATCAGAATCTGATCCCCGTTTTAAAAGCACTCAGTGAGCCTTTTGCTAGTGACCCACTGAGCCATCAAGAAGGGGCAGAGTAAGAACATCGCTTTTGGATGAAGAAGCGACTTGTGTTGTTCTACTTCAATCTGTGTGACAAGAAAAAAAATCACGATTTGACCAGACTAAGTATACAGTAATCAATACAGTTACCAATTTTATTTAAAATATAAAGATCTTAGAGCACTTAAAAATCACACCCTCCTCATAGTTATTTTGCAGTATTTTATGCAGTCAATTATTGTTTAACTTTACGCACATGCTTGTCGATTACTTGGCTCATCAATTGTTTTCAATTTCTTTTGAAGTTTAAAATCTTCCTTAAATTATACATTTTAACTGCTCTTCTTTCATTGGGGATTTGTGAGTGGCAAACCTTTTCAATCCTTGTCTAAAGACGTTTTCTTTTAGTGCCCTCACTACTGAATGGTAGTTTATTATTCATCTTTCTAGCACTTTAAAGAAATTATACTATTGTTTCCTGGCCTCTACTTTTATATAGAAAAGTGATTTGCCAATCTGATTTTCCTTTTCAACTTGTGTGTTTTACTCTAGAACAATAATTCCAATTACTTTAAGGACTTTTTTCTTTCTAGTTTTGCAATGGCATATCAAAGGGGACTTAGTTATTTTACTTACTCTGATTAAGATTCAAAATATTTCTTCATCTGAGGAGTCATACCTGTAGTCGACTTTGAGAAATGCATAGGTGTTCATGTACTGCCTCCTGATTCTTTTGTCTTTTCTCTTGAGTTCGTAATGGATGGTTATTGAACATTTGTATTCTTTTCATTTTAAGAGTGTCTTAACTTCCTCACCTAACCTTTAGAATGGCTCTCTATTTGGGGCTCTATTCTGGTCGATTTACTCATACATCATTAATGTTTCTTTGCAGTTGCATCTCTCTCTCTTTTTTTCTTAAACCCCATTCACTGGGTTTATAATTTCATGGTTTATATTTTTCTCAGTTTATATTTTTATACAGTCTGGGATCCTTTTCTCAACTTCTTTAGAACTTCTGTTTACTTTTGTCATGTATCATTTTTTATGCTTTTAATGCCTTTAATCAAGTTAGGCATACTTTTCCAGCCCAGTTTGCAGGTTGTTAGTTTGCTCTCTGTAGGTGCAGGGCAGAGTCCTTCTGGTATAGCTACTGACTTTCTCCAGCAGTCTTTTATGTTAGCTCCTTTATTCAGGTTTTCCTCCATCTCTCTTTAGTCCCGAGGGTTGCTCCTGGGTCTCACACATACTAAATACACACTATACATTTTCAAGTGGTTATTCTGTGCAACAAAAGTGTGATTAAATTCCTTCTAAAATGGATCTGCATTTCTTCTGCAAAGTGCCCCCACATAATAAGCAAGTGTGTGTTAATTTGCTGGGTTGGAATTTCCTAGGCCTTGTGAACAGGAGCTTTAAGACGTCAAGCCCTTCCTGGTCTTTTCCTTTCTCTCAGGAAATGCTTCCTACGGAGGTTTTCCTCCTACTTCTCTAGAGTTGCAAGACCTGACTTCACCTGTTAGCTTTGTTTCCAGCTTCCACATCTTGGGGCTGTTTATTCAGTATCACACCAAACCTCTAGCTTTCAGTGCCTTCGCCCAGCAAGAATCTTGCCAGAACTCAGGCTTCATTTTTTTTTTTCTCATTTCTAATTCATTCTCTCTCTCTCTCTCTCTCTCTCTCTCTCTCTCTCTCTCCCTCCTCCATTTTCTTTCAACTTTCAATTACTTAGCTTTCATATAGCATTCTAGATATTTGTAGGCAAAAGATTTCTGTGTTTTGATTGTCTGTTCGCAGTGCTGGAAATGGAGCCCAGGGCTCTGCACATGCTAGATAAGTGCTCTGCCACTGAGCTACTTCCTCTCTGCACAGGAGTTTGGTCCTAATCTACCATTTTTTCAAATTATTAAAATATCAAAATAAATATTAAAAAAGAACTTACTCATTTCAGTTATGTACAGATCTTTGCATGTTTTTTAATAAGCACATGCCTCTCCTTTTCTTAATCTATTGGACATCGCAGCACAGGGTGTGCGACGTTTCTGTATTCACTTACCTCACTATTTGTAGGTCCTGGTTTTTTGTTTATATTTGGTGTGTGTGTGTAGGTCCTGTTTTAATATGATTTCTTTCAAACTTGACCATAGACATGAATGCTGTTATAGATGCTGATGTTACAAAAAAAAAGCCCTGTTGTGGTGCAGTTATCTGGGTATGTTCATTATTTTCACACCACTGTGGTCAAACACCTGACAGAAACAGCTTAAGGGAGGAAGGATGCACTTTAGCTCATGGTGGTGAAGCAACAGTGGCAGATGACTGTATGGTGGCAGGCGTGGGTGGTCACTGCTTGTTATGTGGTATTGTTCAGGAAGCAGAGTTTGGGCTGGAACCTGGGCTGAGCTGTAACCCTCTCTTCCCATTCTTCTGGCTCTTTGCCTGCCAGCTAGACCCCGAGTCAAAAGGGTTCTACAAGCTCTCAGAATAGTGCCATCAGGTAGAGACCAAGTTTTCAAACACATGAGCCTGTGGGGGACATTTGACCTTTAAAACAACATTCTTCCATTTCATAATGCAGAATGTATTCAGTACCACTTCAAAAGACCCCATAGTTTTACAGTTCTGATGCTGTGCAAAAGTCCCTAGTTCAGTCTCCTCTCAACTTCTCAACTGTGAGGCAGTTTCTCAACTGTGAGTCCCTGTAAAATAAAAACAGTGAGTCACACAGTTTCAATATACAATGAGATAGAGTAAACATTCCCATTCCAAAAGAGAGAATGGGGTATACAAGGAAAGACCCCACTAAACGAGACAGAAAACCAACAAAACAAATGAAAACCTGGAAACAATGTGTTCAGAAGGCAGGGCACGGGGCATCATCTGGATTCCAGTGGTCCTGGGTAGCTCATTCCTACAGGTTCTACCTGCAATACAAGTGACCTCTCTCTAGGGCTGACTCTACTCTGCCTGCATAGATGTTCTGTGGGCCTGGCCTCTCGCACATCCCGGGCTCTCCACCACAACTAAGGCTTTACAGCCCCATGCGATAGCTATGCTATCTTGAAATTTCCTCTGCCAAACAATCTATTATTTTCGAACCTAGCCTTGCTCAAAAATTTCAGGACGTGACAGAATGCAGTCAGATGCCTTGCCAGAGTGAAACACAAATGAACTCTAGCCCATTCCAAATGGCGTCAGTGTGAAACCTCACCAGCACATTTATGCTCAGAACTCTGTGGTATTCTGCTCTTCCACACTCCCACATTAAAGGCCCATTATTTTTTGCTCTGCCTACAGCATTCCAGGGCTTCTCTAACTTGTGGACCCCAACTCTCCCACATTCTTCCTGGCATAAGAACCACACAGTCAGGTTTATCACAGCAGTGGCCTCATTTCTCAGTGCTAATTTCATGTATTAAGTACTTTTCTGTCACTTTTACCAATACCTAACAGAAAAAGCTTGAGGGGAGTAAGATTTCTTTGGCTCATGAGTTGAAGAGATAACTGTCCATCATGGCAGGAAAGGCAAGGCAATGTGTAGCAATGTGTGGTTCTGTGGGAGCTTGTGATACCTGCTTTTTGCATGTGCCAAGCAGGACATAGAGAACTTCAGCCTGGATACAAGAGTCTAGCCTTGCCTCATATGCCCCCACATCTGCCAGTTAGGATTTATATCTAAAGGTTCCATAACCTTCCAAAGCAGTGTTACCAGCTAAGGACCAAGTATTCAAACACGAGTCTGTTGGGGACGGTTCACATTCAGATGATGATCCCAGCATGCTTTTGTTAACATTTGTAATGGTTGTCAAACTGGAAACACAAAATTACAAATCGTTCTTGAAGAGATCTATGGAGTTCCAAAACATTTGTGTGGGTTGATGGACCTGGTTTTAGAAAAATTGACCCCTTTGCTTAGCTCCCAGGTTTATAACTGTTAAGATTTAGGAAATATTCTGTTCTCCAAATCCAACTCAGGTGATGGATTTTTCTATAATTTGGGGGAATGGGCTTAAAATTATACATACTATATTAGTCAGTGTTCTCCAGAGAAACAGAACCAATAGGGTGTGTATATGTGTGCTCACACACATATATGGAGAAACAGAGGAAGAGGGAGGGAGAAACAGAGAGAAAGAGAAATAATTATTTTTGGTCTTTTTGAGACAGGATCTCTCTGTACCTCCAGCTGGTCTGGAACTCACTAGGCAGATCAGACTGGCCTCTATCTCACAGAGATCCACCTGCCTCTGTCTCCTGAGTTCTGGGATTAAAGGCATGTGCCACCATGCCCAACTTGAGAGAGAAAATCTTAAGGAATTGACTACAATAGTAGAGTTAGGCAATGCTTCTAAATCTGGTGGGACAGGTGAGCAGGCAGGAGATTCAAGGAGGAGTTGCAGTTAGAGTCCAAATGGGCATCTTCTGGCAGAATTTCTTCTCAAAGGGGGGAGGTCAGTCTTTGTTCTACTAAGACCATCAACTTGCTGGATAAGCCACTTCCCCCGTGATATTAGGCCATCTTCTTTACTCAAAGTACAATGATTATCATGCTAATCTCATTCAAAAATACTTTCATAGAAACATACAGAATAATTTTTGATCAGTATTTTAGATAATATTTTTGTTCTTTGAAAGTTTCAGACATTTGTACAATGTGTATGGATTATATTTACCCACCACCACTGCCCCACCACTTCCCCTTCCACCCCATCTTCCTCCCAACTTCATACCCTCTACTTTTTTATTGTTATTAATAACCTCTGAGTCAGTTTCTGCTACCCATATGCACAGGGTGTGTAGCCAGCCACAGGGATGTGAACAGTCTACCACCAAATGTTTCTGAGGGTTCGGCAGAACCAAGCTGACACATGAAACTAGTCTTCATATGCCATTACGGATTTTACCCATTACTTGGCTAACCATGTGTTTTTGTCTTTCTTGTCTCCTGGGCTTGCAGTGTCTGGCATAGCTCTTGGAATTCAGTAACTGCAGGATATATGTTTATTTAATGAATTAATAGTAAAAGGGTGAAGAAGGGAGATAAACAAAAGTGCATTTTACTTATCTGACCCTGAGGAGGCATGTGCTCCCAGAATTCTTAAAAAAAATCATTTGCAGTACAATCATAAAACCTATACTTTTTTCAAATCAGATACTTAGGATATGATGAACTAACCTCTACTGAGGGGCTATTGCACTAGGCACAATGCTAGATGTATTCATGTTTCTTGTTGGTCATAAGGTGTCTATATGCACTGTCCCCACATACACCTTTTAAGATAAGGTCTCCGTGTGTAGCCCAGGTTGTCTTTGAAAACTCAAGACCTTCCAGCTTCCATTTCTCTTTACTGAAGTTACAGGCGTGTGCCACCATGCCTGGCCTAATGATAAGGTATTTATTTTGACCAACAACTCTTACCTAATCTTCCTGGAGAAATAGTAAGGTATGATTCTTTGTGGTTCAAATTGCCTCTGAAATCCAAAAAAGTAATTTCAGAAATTAATTTAAGAGCAAGACAGAGAGGGAGAGGGACAGGGAGGGGGAGGGGGAGGGGGAGGGG
>NW_008350388.1:3845052-3903113 GCF_000622305.1 Nannospalax galili
TCTTAAGTTTTGCCATCTTAAATTTAGGTAATTTTTAGCTGTATGGATAGCAGATTGAATTGTAATATACCACACAGAGATCTTCAAGTTTTTGTGCCCATAATTTCTTTTCTTTTCTTTTTTTTTTTTTTTTTTAATCACTGTGTTGCCCAGGCTAGCCTGAAACTCCTGGCTTTAAGCAGGCAAGATAATTACCCTATCTCAGCCTGCAGATTTGTGGGGATTACAGACACATGCCACTGTTTTGGCTTGATTCTTCTTTGCAGTCAGCTCTTATAGAAACACTTCAGTATCTAACTGCTGAATTCAGGGCTGGACTGTGGACCTTCTCATTCATATGCTGAAGGCCTAACTTGGAGTACTTCACAATGTGACTGTTCTGTGCTTAGAGAAGGGGTCATTAAAGAGGTAATTAAATTAAAATGATGTCATTAGGGGTGGGCCTTGATCCAATATGACATATGCCTTGTTAAGAAAAAGAGATCAAGGGCTGGTGAGATGGCTCATCTGGTAAACTTGCCTATTGTCAAGCCTGATGATCTGAGTTTGAGCCCTGAAACCCACATGGAAGGAGAGAACTGACTCCTGAATACACAGCCTAGAGTTGTTTAGGAAGGAAATCTCAGCTGAGGGATTTCCTAGATCAGACTGGCTGGTAGGCATGTCTGTGGGGAAGTGTCTTGACTGTCTTGATTGTTGATATAGGAGGGTCCATCCTTGGGCAGGTTGTCCTTTGAGCTCCACAAACATGCGGTGATACATGGTACACACACACACACACCACACACACACCACACTAAAACTGTAAAAAAAAAAAAAAGGATATTTGGATGCTGAGGGAGGATGTATATAATGTATATATAGGGATGAGATGGGTATACAGGAGCCAAGGAAAGAGGTCTAGGAAGAGGCCAACTCTCTTTGATACCTTTATCTTAAATGTCCAGCCTTTAAATATAAGGGAAAAAAACTTTCTGTTAGCTCCCCAGTCTGCTGAACTTTGCTATGGCAGTGCTAGTCTCAGAAATACAACATGGGGTTTTCAAGGACATCTGTTCCTATCACAGCAAGAGTCTTCACTATTTTCTCTTCTTCTGTAGCGTTGCTGGATCCCATCCATGCAGGCAGCACAATCCCCTGCTTGCTATTGGGAATCGAACACCAAGAGCTGAAAGAACTCTGTAAAGTTGGACAAATGTTGGCTTCGGACTTTCCTTACCACTGCATCTGGCTATAGAGTTTAGGGTAAATTTAAGAAGGACCCGGCATTCATCTGCATTCCATTAACAAGACCACGTAAGTCAGAGGAGGGTTCTGCTTTGTTCCATGGGATGGTTCTGGTATACTTAAGGGTGCCCAGGAACACCAGTCCGTGTTTTATGTTTCAACAAGAGTTGACAGCTGTGCTCACTATGTGTAGATTGTACCTCAGTCTTTACTGTTGCTTCCAGAAATAAATTAGTATGGGCCTATCATAGGATTTATTTGCTACTTCTGGGAACCCAAAAGAAAATGTACTACAGTAATATATTTTACCTTCAACCCTATTTAATAATCATTTTTATTATTTCTATTAATTTAATATGAACCATAGCAAGTTCTCTCTTTGTTTTCAGAGAACTCTATCTTATACTTTAGAAAACATGCAAAATAGTACAATAATGTTTTATGAACGTATACTTTTGATTCTTTCATTAAATACAGAAAAAGACCAGAGAATAAATTCTCCTTCTCATCAAACATTAAGATATGATCTATCCTAATTAGTCTTAACTGTCAGCTTGACACAGCTTAGAGTCATCTGTGTTAACTGATGTTAATTGAAAAGCAGCTCAGTTGTTAACTGATGTGGGAAGGCCCAGCCCACTGTGGGTGGCACCATTCCCTGGGCAGGTGGTCCTGGGCTGTATAAGAAAGCTAGCTGAGCATGAGTCTGTAAGCGAGCCAGCCAGCAGGGTTCCTCCATAGTTTCTACTCAAAGCTCTTGCTTGAGTTCCTGCCCTGACTTTCTCAGTGATGAACTGTGACTTGGAAATATAAGTGAAATAAACCCTTTCCTCTCCTGAGTTGCTTTTGGTCAGAACATTTTATCACAGTTCCGAAAATATAACTAGAACACAATTTACATCTTCTATGCCCAGATAATGTAGTTAACATAGAGTGTTATGTATTCATTCCTGAAATTCTTCTATATAGATATAAGTATTTTTGTCATGTTTTTCAACTTCCTGGCTTCTTCAAATTTCAACGAAAAAGCATCTCTTCCTATCCTCAATCTAACAGCTTAATCTTTTCCTGCTTACAATTTTCAATTATACTGGTTTTAAAAGGTCTGAGGACATTGTCTGTATTAAAGACATAGCAAACAGTCTAGCATTATTATAAGCTGTGCAGTCTCAAATCCCATATGAAGTCTAGATCTCAATTTATTACAACCCCTGGGCATGTCTACATTTTCTATAAACAAATTGGGATTATTTCCCCCCTTTTGATCTGGATATACTAAAAAAGAAATCTCTCATTTGAAGATTAAAAAGCTTGTCTTTCTTTCCTTTTTTTTCTTTCTGTTTTTTGATAACAATAAAGAAAGTGATAGCCCACCAGCCCTTGTGCAAATTCTTTCTCTTTACCTCACAGAAGGAATATAAAGATCTGACCTCAGGCTGGCTTTCAGCTTGATTTTCATGGATGTCATCCATGATGGCCAAGACAGCTGATAGGAAATCAGAGGTGAAGCAAACCAACTGCTACCCAGCAGACCTCACATTTGGAGTGGAGAGTGTTAAGCACCTTTGGCCTCCTACCTCCATCTCTGAGACTTGCCAGGTGTTGCCTGGACTGTCAGTTGCTGGCTGGAGTGTATGCAAGTGGGAGCTTAGTAAGCATTTCTGCTCTTTTACTTTGGTTCCAAAGCATGTTTGTGTTCCATTATCTCTTTCATCCAAGGTGAACCTAAACTATTAGGCAGTGTTCATAAAAACAGTTGTTTGGCTTGTATACAGGAATTTTCTCACATTCTTGCAGGACTGATTTTCTTCATGCAAAGCACAAAAATCTGCTGTTCAAGAATTTTTTTCTCTTCTTGGATACTGTAAGGAGAGGATTCTTGGGTATTTATCCAAAGTTTTGTCATGCTGAAAAGAGGGGACTCCATGGAGGGGATCCCCCAGGGAGCAGTTCTGATAGAAAAAAGTTAAAAATAAAGCGAAACTGGTCTCTTTCTTGGCTTTATAATAAGGTACTTTCTTTAGCTCAGTCTAGAAACATGTACGTTGTAGATGAAAAAGCTCAAAAGAACAAAAGGTGAGAGCCATTTTCACTCCACAGAGTTCTCTGTACAGGTCAAGGAAATGCCAGACTTAACAGATGTCTTTGACTGCGCCCTACAGGTCAATACATTAGAGTTTTGTTGAACCAGGAAGAGGAAGGAATTTCAGAACTTCAGGTTCCCAAATGGAAATGGCCCTTAGGGCAAGTCTAAACTAGGGAAATAGAACTGGAATTCTTCCAAGTCTGTTGGCCCAGTCTCCTGTAACTCATTTCTGGGCTCCCTGAAGCTGTTTGTTTAACTCTGCCTTCTACAACTGCTGTGGTGTCAAAGTGAGTTAATCATTAGCAAGTGTGAATAGTGTTGGTAGAGCGCAGTGTGATTGCAGCTCTCTGTTCTGACAGAATTTTAAGCACTCCATTCGAAGTTTTTTTTTTTTAAAGAAATAATTGACCACTGAATGAAAGTAGGGTGGGATTTACAGAGCAGTTGATTTACTTTCTAGCATTTTCCATGGCTGTTCTTGTTGCGTTCTTAGAGGAGAGAGTGATGGGTACCTGTAAGGGATGTTCCGACTGCCCCAGGGTGGTCTGATCCCTCTCCAGTCAGCTTAGGGCAGTTCATCTGTGGAAACTCAGACTTTGGAAAATAATTTCAAGGTTTACATGTCGTTGCGTTCTTAGAGGAGAGAGTGATGGGTACCTGTAAGGGATGTTCCAACTGCCCCAGGGTGGTCTGATCCCTCTCCAGTCAGCTTAGGGAAGTTCATCTGTGGAAACTCAGACTTTGGAAAATAATTTCAAGGTTTACATGTACAGACCTCAACCTCCCCATTGGTCATCTCTGTCAGAGCGACCAGATACTGCTGTAGAAATAATATGGACTGGGTTGGGTTACAGCACTTCGTAGTCCTTCTAAGCTTTATAGTCTTCCTGGGCTGGAAATCACGACAGCAAGACCTTTCTCTGGACCAGGACCACAGGAGCCCTGGGTCCTATCCTAGAATTCTGGGATTGGGAATGAGGTATAGAGTACTATCCTAGCACTCGTAGAATGAGCACAAGAGCTCTGGTTGAAACGAAGGGGATCATCTAACACAGGTTCCAGAATCTAGCAGTCAGCTGGGGCTGGTGGCACAGGTTTGTAATCCCAGCTGCTTGAAAAGCTGAGGCAGGAAGAGGCTGGTTCAAGGCTGACTGAGTGAAACCCTGTCTCAAAAAATTTTAAAAATAAAACAAAAAAGAGGGTATTGGGGAGACTGGGGATATAGCTCAGTGGTAGAGTACCTACCTAACACTCCCTCTCTCTCTCCCTCTCTCTTTCACCTCATGCACACACTCAGCAGTCACTCAACTGGCTTTCCAGTTTTAGAGTCTCAAGGAGACCCTTCACCAAACCTCTGTAACAACCAAGGTCCTGGCTTATTATCATTATCACCAGGAGTACTTGCAAGTCCTGTCATGAAGGTACATGAACAAACTTGATCTTCTGAGATGAGACCCGTCCAACATGCCCTTCTTCAGTTCGCTGACCATAGCTCTTTGCTGCACAATCCAGGTGGTCAGGACAGAGTGGGCCAGCACATCTCTGTCCTAACATCTCCTCTTATCTCTCTCTTTTCTCCACCATAGGGGCTGCAGCTTGTTCTTTGTAATTTCTCCCTGGGACTCCTTTTGTTAATATTCACACCCTTAGATTCAGGCACGATGTTGCCACATTCACTACTTTAAAATACAGGGTGAGGTAGGGATGTAGTTCTGTGGTAGAGTGATCACTTAGTATGCTTGAGGCCCTAGGTTCAATCCCCAGAACTGGAAAAAGAAAATGCAAATTGATCTGAGGGCTCCTCTCTTTGCAAGGCCAGGGTGCTGTCCCTGTTGTAGTCCCTGGGTGTGACCTGCCACCTGCATCCAAAAGCTTTCCCTTTCATTCTCCCAATACCACACTTGGGTTGCATGTGAAATAGGCTTTCATACCTCCTGGTTTCTTTACACTGATCTCTACCTGGGCCACCCTTTGCTCATGGCTGATTTGAAATTCTATTTAGCTGTCTGTAGGAAGCTGGTCATTTACTCTTATTCTCCTTGCTTCCTTTATCCCTATCACTTTGAAGGATATACTCCTCTTCTGGACTTCCTTAAGTACATGCCTGAACTTAAAGGATCAGGTCTACTGTATCAAAATGCATGTCCTTATGCCTGACTCCTTTCCTAGAATATATTAGTCAACAGAAGATAGATCCCCTCTTTTTCCATTTTTGTTTCTCTAATCTTTAACTTACTGATACCGAGTAGCACAGAAGTCTGTGTAATGCACAGAGCTGATGGCTAGGCAATTGTTAGCATCTATGTTTGAGTAAATAACCTTGATTTTAACCCCCTTGCTAGGCATAATGGTGTACACTTGTAATCTCAGCACTCAGAAATCTGAGACAGAAAGATAGCAAGTTCAAGACCAGCTTGGGCTATATATAAAATAAAATAAAGTAGAATAAGCTTTTCTTGGTTAAACTGCAGAATGAGCAGGCCCTTGCTGCCTTTGTTGGAGGTGAGGAAATCTAGTGGAGGGAGATGTCTCCATGGAAGAAGAACAGTGTGTCTCCTAGCCTTCTTGGGAGAACACCCCAGGCCCCTTTTTCTGGGGCTCTGACCTAGATGTTCTAGAGCAGACAGAGACAATTCCTAGGGGGGATGCTGATGGTCAGTAAGTTTGGGGTCCAATGTTTAATCAGAACCCCCTTATTAAGGAAAATACTCTTAATGCCTCTGCTGGCATCATGTCTTTCTGAAAGACATGATTTCATGCTTTGTAAAATTTCTTGTTTCTATTCACCAACCAAAATAATATATTCTAAGTGCAGTTGGAGAATCAGGAGCGATTTCCTCATGTCCAGCTTGATAGAGTTCTTTTCTAGGAAGCTGAGTATATGAATGCTTAGACTTTGACCCAGAACTTTAATCAACTTCTCTACATTTTCCTGGGTGGAAGTCTCCACATGAAATCATTATTTTTTAGGGAGAGGGATATTTTGTTTTAAACATTATTTAGAAGACAAGGAAGAAGAGAGATGGTCAAAACAGAAAGGGAAGAAATTGGGAGGTAGAAAAAATAGTGCCTGTGACACCTCACAAGAACATTACCCAAACCAGACCTAGGCTTACTTAATGACACAGAAATAAGTCATGGGGAATTGTTTTCACTCCATGCTTCTCAGATATTGATCCACGCATTTGGTGTTAAGGCGCAAAAGGACAGCCAAGATTTACTGTCTGTGGGTTAAAATTTTTCACCCTGGAGAAAGTTGGTGGTGGTGGAAGGGGATACAACTGTCAGATCTCTCTTCTCCTAAGAAGATTCTCAGTTCCACTGGAAAGTTGCAGCCAGATGCTGTATTTACCCCGAGTCCATCTCACAGAAGTCGTAATAGTGTGCCATGGGGTGGGACGAGAGGAGGAGAAACAAATGCTCCCTTTACTCTTTCCTCTTATGGGAACAGGGGTGGTGTGGTTCCTTTCAAGGTTACTTATCGATCTGGCTTGTCATATTCATCTAACTCCATCCTTAATTCATTGAACGCAAGAAGAACACTGGAAAGGATTAAATAAAATGGAGAGAATATCCTTTAAACCATTGATTTTGAAGAAGTTGTGCACAGTGGTCAGTGTCACATTATTCACCTATAGAAGGCACAGCAAAATCTTGTGCAAATATAAGTGCTCCTATACTTTGTATCCTTTTTCGTTTTTGTGTGTGTGTTTTGTAGTTTATTCATTAATTTTATGTGTTTATGTATGTGCCTGCACGAGTTCATGTACACCATGTATACAGGTGTCAAAGAAGTCAGAAGAGAGCATTGCATCCCCTGGAACTGGAGTTATGAGTGGTTGTACCCTGCCTGATGTGAGTGTTGGGAGCTGAACCCAGGCTCTATTGCAAGAGCAATAAGTGTTCTTACTGCTGAGTCATCTTTCCTGCTTCTGTTTTTGTGTTTTTGAGACAAGGTTTCTCTGTATAGCCCAGACTGTCCTTAAACTCATGGTAATCCCCCTTCCTCAGTCTTCAAGAGCTGGGATTAAAGACGCTACCAAGTGTTTTGCATTTACTTAAGGCTCGCTTGGTGGTACCATGAAGAACAACATGAGAGCATGTGTGTCTTTGATGATGTGAAAAGCTGATGAGGCCCAGGCCTTTTCAGGTGAAGCTTGCTGCTCCCTGTTTGAGGAGGGAGTTTCTATCCCTTGCTGACTTAGGAAGGTGTCTTGAACTTGATCGTGCTCATTTCCGTCTTCATGATGGGATGAAGTGCCTCCATTCTTATACGTCAGTTGATGTTTTCTGTAGTGACATCTGGGACATCTGTTTTCTGAACTGTGTGGGTAGGGCAGCACCTCTTGAGTGCTGGCCTGAGAAGTCCTCACTGGTCTTGCTCCTCAAAGTCCCTCTGTCCTTTCCATGTGAGGAATTCTTTAGGATAATTGTGACTCTTACCCTTCCAAGATGTATTACAAGAGTTTCCTCTGTGGCAAAATTTGGATCTAGAATGTTCCACAAAGCACAAGTGGTGAAGATTTGTCAACAGTGTAGTGCTTTTGGGTGATTATGGAAATCTTGAAAGGCATGCTGGGAACTTGGCTCATTCCTCTTCTGCTCTTTCCTTTCTTGGGCACTATGAAGTGAGCAGCTCTGCTCTACCCTGTGCTCCCCTCCATGATGAACTGCTCACCACAGACCCAAAAGCAATGGGGCCAGCTGACCATGGACTGAACCAACTGTAGTCACAAACCCAAATAGACCTTCTCACTTTATAAATTGATTACCTCAAATATCAAGCTGTTCCTTCTGTGTCTTTAAAAGCATTGTTTGTGTGTGTGTGTGTGTGTGTGTGTGTGCATTTGTGTCAACCAATGTGTGTATGCAGAGGTCAGAAGAGGGTATCACGTATCCTCCCTCCTCCATCAGTTTCCACATACTCCTTTGAGGCAGATTCTCTCCCTGAACCTAGGCTTGCATTTTCTTCGGCTAGAAGCAGTAAGTCCCATAACTTCCCGTCTCTCCTCCCTTCAGATATGGGGTTACAGGTGCTTGTAGGATGCCCAGCTTGTTACACGGGTGCTGGGATCCAAATCCCAGTCCTTGTAGTCATACAGCAAGTGTTTTAGGAAGTAAGCCATCTCTCCAGCTCATTTTTCCTGTTGTTAAGTCCATTGTATAATAAAGAAAAATTGTTAGGTTAACTTCAATTGATGCCATATTTTTGGTGTTTATATTTTCTATAATTTTTCTGTTGAAACATTGTAGTGGTGGTTTTTAAAGTGATTTTTATGCATTCTTGTGGGAATGACTTTTACCTTACCTTGTGTGCTGGATAACTTTAGTGTCAACTTGACACACCTGGGTTAAGGGAGCCTAAATTGGGGGAATTGTCTTGTGGGGAATTTTCTTGATTGTTGAGTGATGTGGGTGGGCCCAGCCCACTATGTGTGGTGCCACCCCTGGGCAGGTAGTCCTGTATTATATAAGATAGCAGGTTGAGCACAGGCCAGGGACCAAACCAGTAGGTAGCATTCCTCTATGGCCTGTGCTCTAGCTCCTGCCTCCAGGTTCCTGCCCTGAGTTCCTACCTTGGGCTCCTTCAGTGATGAACTGTGACCCAGGAGATGTAAGATGAAATAAACCCTTTCCTCCCCAAGTTGGTATTGGTCAGAGTGTTTTGTCACAGCAACTGAAAAAAAAACAAACTATAACGCCTTGTAACCCCAAAGTTAATCTTATGTTTTAAGATCATTTAATACTACCTAAAGCTTGCTTATAATGTGAAACAAAATTACTATGCCTTGGGCTCCTCTTGTAACCTAAGCATATAGCTTATGTTGACCCAGAATAGTGTGTTTGTATGTGTGTGTGTGTGTGTGTGTGTGTGTGTGTGTTTGTGTTGTGAATATCAAGTGTGACAAACAGTGGATATTCATCGAAAACAACAATAGTTAGGATATCAATATTAGATTGATAATATCCATTTGTGCTTGTGCTGTTCTAGGTCAGTAGGGGGTTAGAAAGGGCAACATTCTTTGATAAGGGTCTGCTTTTTCCTTCCCCATTTCATGCTGAATGTGTGTTTTCCAGGAAGAGACAAGGCCTTTGTTTGACAGTGCAGTTCTGGGAGAAATCTGAAGGAACAAGTCCTCAGAAGCATTTGGTCCCCACTCTTGGTTGAACTGGGTGCTGTGAGTCAGGCTGTCGTTATTCAGGCATCATCGTAACGTGGCACCACACTCCCACAATTCCTTTGTGTAATCTTCACTCCTCAAGTACCTTGCCTTGAAGGAATAACGTCTCTCAGTCTTGAGGAGGTGCAATTTCATTCTATTACAAGAGGTTGTGTTATCTGCCTTCCTGGGAGATGCTGCCCAGTGGCTCGATGTAACAAGTGGCATGCTTGGGAAACCCATACAGCAATAACCCAAGCACATCTTCAGCTAGTAGCTAGGAGCTGATCCTGTCAGTTTCGTTGACTCTAAAGGAAGAGAACTGCAGAGTCAGCAACTGCCGCAGTGAGCCTAAAAGCAGATTCTTTTCCAGTTGAGCTTTCAGATGAGACTCCCAAACTTAGCTAAGTCCTTGATTGTGGCTTTGGGAGAGACCGTAAGGTGGGAGATACAGCTACATTGTATTCAAATCCTGACACATGGAAGCTTCAAGACAATAAATGTGTGCTGCCTTACATGACTGTGTATTAATTTGTATTGTAGCAGCAGATCATTAACATAATTGCTAACTTGCTATCATTGTGTGGTCGTAATACAATGCTTTCAATATTGTAGGTGCTTAGATTTGTAAAATTGGAATTATAAAATCCTTTAGATGAGAGATATTGTGTACTTGGTATTGCCTTCAGAGTACTTAGTACATGCAATAAATGACAAATAATTATTATAAATGAATAGAGGGATGTTAGCTCTAGTTCACTTTTCTGTTGCTGTGATAAATACCATGACCAAAAGCCACTTGGGGAGGAAAGGGTTTATTTCATCTTAAAGGTTACAGTTCATCAATGAGGAAAGCCACAGCCAAAAAGTAAGGCAGAAGCTTGAAGCAGAAGCCATGGAGGAATTCTGCTTCCTGACTTGCTTCTAAGCTCACATTCACCTGCCTAGGGATGGTACCTCCCACTGTGGGCTGGGCCCTACTACATCAATTAACAATCAAGTAAATGCCCTCCAGACATGCCCACAGGCCAATCTGATGAAGGAGTTTCCTCACTTAAGGTTCTCTTTTCCCAGGTGGATCAAGTCAGCACCTGAAACTATGACATTTATCTTGATATTTTTAAAAAGTGACTTGGATTCACACTTTCTGATACTCGGCACCCTGGTTCTGCTGGGTTTGCATAACACATCAGTCACTTTTCTAGTAGCTGTGACAAAATACCAGACAGAAGCAGCGTGAGAGGATGCATTCATTTTGGCTCAGAGTTTGAGGGGACAGAGTCCATTGTGGTGTGTGAGGTGGGTGTGGTGTGTGAGGTGGGTGGTGGTGACATTGCACCCTCTGTCAGGCAGGAAGCAGAGAGAGGCGTATGTTGGTGCTCAGTTGGCTTTTCCTTTTTATTCAGTTTGGGACCCCATCCCATGGCACAGTGCTACCTACTTTCAGGGCAGTCTTCCCTTCTCAGTTAAACCTCTCTGAAAACACCTTCCTAGACACACTCGGAGGTATGTTTCCATGGTAATTCTAAATCCAATCAAGTTGACAATGAAGATTAGCCAAATATAGTTAAAACATCCATATTTTTTTTCTTCTCAGTTAAAAAGAGATTGTTTCTACAACACAGTCATGTTAATATTTTTTTCTTTTTCTTTTCTTTTCCTCATCCTTCTTTCTTGCTTACTGACTGTCACCTAGGAAACTGTATTAGTTTTCTTGTCCCTTCCTTTTCTCTCTCTCTTCCTTCTTTCTTTCTTTCTTTCTTTCTTTCTTTCTTTCTTTCTTTCTTTCTTTCTTTCTTTCTTCTTTCTCAATGTAGCCCACCTTAGCCTCAAACTCACTATACTGCCTCAGCCTCCCATGTACTAGGATTACAGGCCATGTGCCACTAGTAGTGTTTTAATTTATACTGGGAACTGGGGGAATTAGTTCTTCTTGCTTTTAGGGTTCATGAATAGTGAACTTCAGAATTTAGAGCTTCAAATTCTGGGTTCTGATCATTTCTGAACTAATTACCCACATTTTTTCATATTCTACCCAAGAAGATGCAAATGGAGGACTGGGTGTATTGGCAGACACCTTTAATCTCAGCACTCTGGAGGCAGAGGAAGGTAGAGCTCTGTGAATTTGAGGCCAGCCTGATCTACTAGCAAACACCAGGCCAACAGGGGCTACATAGTGATATCCATTTCAAAAAACAAAACAAAACAAAAGAAATAACAAAGAAAGAAACAAAACAAAACCCCAAACCAAAACAAAAACAAAGAAGATGACGTTTTAATATGCCAAGTCCTTAACTCCTCAAAAGGCATAATGTTCTCATCTTTTCTTTTGGTTCCTGAGATTTTCACTAAGAAAAACATGTATCAGTCATGTTTTAGTAAAAGCTAGTCCCTAGAGAACAAAAGAGCTTTGAATGTCAGCACAAAACAGCAGGTCATTTTGTCACGAATAGCAAACATATTTGCTTTTATCTGCCCTCTTCAGTTTCTTGATGTGTGTCTTTTAGACACAGAGATAAGAGCTTCATGGGATGCACGCTGAAGACTGAAAGAAGCCGCCACATCCCTTAAAGTCATCTTCATCTTTCCTTTTATAGCACAGGTGGTACTCAAAAGGGTTCTCCAGGACTTCCTTGGGTGGCTTCCACAGGTTCACTGTACTGAAGTAGCATTGTGTGTGTGTGTGTGTGTGTGTGTGTGTGTGTGTGTGTGAGAGAGAGAGAGAGAGAGAGAGAGAGAGAGAGAGAGAGAGACAGGGTCTCCTTGTAGGCCTATATGGCCTGAAACTCGCTATGTAGAGCACTTGTAGGCCTAGCTGGCCTGAAACTTACTATGTAGACCAGATTGGCCTTGATAGCACAAAGATCCCTGCTTATGTCTCCTGAGTGGTAGAAGGAAAAGCATGTGCCACCACATCTGGCTGTGAACTATCATTTTGGGGTCTAGACTCTGGACTTCGGTAGATTTGTCTTCTGTTCTAGTTCCAGCTGAAAGACCTCTCTCGGGGCTCCAAGTTCAGTTCCAGCTGAAAGACTTCTCTTTCCTGCTGCTTAACTAAGTGCTTTGATGTACAGCCATATAGGTAATGATCAGTCTGTCCTCGAGAACCCCAGCCATGGGGCTGGAAAGATGACTCAGTGGTTAAGAACACTGGCTGCTCTGGCAGAAGACTTGGGTTTGAATCTCAGCACCCACATGACAGCTAACAACTGTAACTCCAGTTCCAGGGGATTTGATGCCTCTTCTGTCCTCCATGGGCATTGCATGGCACAGGTATACTGATATACATGCAGACAGTACACTTATACACATTAAAAAAAAACAAAAAGAGAACCCTAACAAGGACAGGCAGGGGAATCTGGATCTTTGGGGCTCCTTCTCAGAAGAGCTCATCTAGATCACACAGGTGGTTACTGCCTCCAGATGTTGCTAGGTACCCATCTCTAGTCTAGATGGCCAAAACCACATCTCTCTAACTAAATCTTGGCTCTGGCTATATTCTTTCTTGGTGTGTGGAAGGGGGTAAAGTTAATGGTGGCCCCTACTCTAGGTACAACTATTTGGTAGGAGAGTAGAATCTAAAAAGAACTGTATCAAGATTAACATAAAAAATAACTCAGCTGGCAGAGAGAGACTAGAAACCTTTCTGTAGCTGGGTTTCATTCAATGAACAGAACACACTCAAGAAAAGCCTGTGATAGACAGATGTGGGAGAGGTGGGTACTACATGAATGACCTATAAAGGGTCCTGAAACTCATGTCCACTGCTTTTGGAGTGCATGCCTTTTTCCTGCTCACTAGCTCACTCTCATTCTCATGACTGCTTTCTTTTTAAAATAAATGATCTCTATTTCTATTTCCACTCCTGTTTCTAACCATGTGTTCCTGTTGAAATTCCTTGTCCCAGAACATAAGAACTGGGAACTTCAGCAGGTACTTGTGAGACTCAGATCTACACCAACACCAGCTAGGGACCTGCATTAGTTACCTTTCTTGTCACTGGGACAAGATGCAGTTTAGGCAGGGCGGGGTATTATTTTGGCTCACAGTTTGACGGTACGGTGCATTATGGTAGGTACATGTGGTGGTGGTCGCATGAGCCTGCTTGTTTACAATCTGGGTGGATCAGGAAGCAGAGAAAGGGGAATACTGGTGCTCATCTGGCTTTCTCCTATTTCTCTTTCTATTCAGTCCAGGATCCAGCCCATGGGATGGTACCACCCATATTCAGGATGGATCTTTTCTCAGTTAAATCCCTCTGAAAACACCATCACAGCCATCACAGCCATCACAGACACTCAGAGGTATATTATAGTACCTGTGTATATTCCAGATGGCTAGAGACTTGCTATCTAGAAATACTGAAGCAATAGGTGAAATCTAACAAGATAGATTTTAGCAGAGATATATGTAAGGCCCTCCACTTGAGTCCAACACACACACACACACACACACACACACACACACACACACTCATACACACAATCTGTACTATTTATTTTTGACTCCTAGACAATGGATGTGATACCTAATTTTGATTCTTAACTTGACGGGATTTAGAATCACCATGGAAATAAACCATGCCCGTGAGGGATTTTCTAGATTAGGGTAATTGAGGTGGGAAGACCACTCTAAATGCAGATGATACTATTCCATGGACCAGGGTCTTAGACACCAGCACTCATCTTTCTCTGCTTCCTAACTGTGGATACATCCTATGGATTAGCCATGGCCTGTTCCTGCTCCCATTGGCTTTCCTGCCATGATGGACTGTATTCCCTTAAACTGTAAGCCAAAATAGAGCCTCTGGAATCACTTAAGTTGCTTTTTGTCAGGTATTTTGTTACAGCAAGGAGAAAAATGACCAATACAATGGGGGATTGGGCCTTGCAGCTGAACTTGAGGCTAGTGTTCATGGATGGTGCATAGGATTGTAGAAGACAGAAAGGTATTGCCTAGGGGAGATACTGAACCAAAATCAGGCCAGGTACTGCTGATTGCTGTATTCTTATTTTCTGTTGCAAAGACTTTAGGCATGGGTGGGGGAAGCAATATTTTAGGGCCCCAGCCGATGTGAACAAGTATAAACACAGAAAGGGGAACTTTATCTGCGAGGAACATATAAAATAGGCCACTTGGGGATCTGAGTTGAAAATGTTGAGTTACTATGAGGATGAGGTTACTTCTTTGATCTCAGGCTGAACTGATAGATGTCAATCATAGTTTCAATGAATCTTGGTCTTGAGTACATAGAGTGCTGGGAAAATCTTGGCATGCTGGAAGGTAGCCAGAAGAGAGGCCCTATTTCTTCATTCACTAGATGTTTACTGAATAGCTACTAGATGCCAGATGCTTTCGTAGACTCTTGGGAACTAGCCACAAACAAGATACTCAAGTAAGTTTATGTTCTAGTGAGTGAAGGTAGAAAATTACAACAAGACATAAAAATAGGATAATTGTGGATAGGAATAAGTCCTCTGGATGAACAATGAAGGGGGTTTACATGCTAGAAAATGACTTGGTGGAGGTGAGTGGAGGCTCATTTGCTTATGTAGGGCAATCAGAAAAAGATTCTCAGAAGAGCTGAGATCTGAAGGATATATGAGGTAAGTGTAGGAAGATCCAGGAAAGTAATTCTAGAATGGAAGGAGTTAGTACTACAAAGTCCTTGTGATGGGAAAGAGCCTAGTGAACAAGAGAGAAACAGATGAGAGAGGTATGATATGGCAAGGTCAGAAAGGTAGGTAGGACACTGCTAAGGACATGCAAGATGACCCTGATTATTTTGTTATTTTACATACACAGTATTTACTATGTGTCAAGCATAGCTCTAAAAATTTCACAGATAGTATTAATTCATGCTGGACTGCTGAGATGACTCAGTGGGGAGAAACAGTTGCTGCCCAGCCTGACCACCTGACTTCAATTCCCAGGACCCACAAGGTAGAAGGAAAGAGAACCAATTCCTGCAAAGCTGTCCTCTGACTGCCACACATATGCCATAGCATGCATGCATGTACACACACACACAAATAAATGTAATACATTTTTTAATTAACTCATTCACCAGTTGAGAATTATGGTAATAACTAAAAATCAAATTGCATTTCCCAGTTGGAAATGCTTTCAAAGCTATTTTATTCCATTTGAAATGAACAAAAATGTTAAGTAGATTTAAAAAGAAAAAACTTAGTGACTTCACAGACTATGAACATGAAGCACAGAAAAGACGAAATGATTTCTGCCAGAGCCAAGCCCTGTGCTGTCTTCATCCTTGGCATCGTTTGTCATTTGTCCTTGAGTGGTAAGTGAAAGAGGGAGACTATTTCTCCTGGAGAAGATCTCTTAGAGGTGAAGACTCTCCACCATTGCATAGAGAGACATAATGGCCATGTCGAACCATCTCACAGTGTGTGCCAGATGATGCTTCCCCTTGAACTTTTTGGGCACAGAGATCTCATCTGGTAAGACATCTTGGAAGTTCTCTGTCTACATTGTGTGGGGTCTAATGTTTGCTGAGTTATTTATCTTTTAGTTGTCTTTTTTTTTTTAATTCCATGAAACCTCAAGATACTGGAAGAATGTTTAGGATCATTTCAATTTATGACTTTAGCCTTTACCTTAGGCTTGAAGGGGCCATATATGACAAGCAAGAAGCTGTCACTAATTAATTAATTAATTAATTAATTCTTTCAGCTCAGAGCTATTTCATTGAGCACTGGAGGGAAGCTCTGGTCCCTCACGGTCTAACGGGAGAGATAGATAGCAAAGCTGTAAACAAATACCTAAGAAACTACAAATTTTGCTCACTGATAAGGAGGCATTTGTTTTTGAGACAGGATCTCTTTGTAGCCCCAGCTGGCCTGGAATTCACTATGTAGACCAAGCTGGCCTTATACTCATCGAAATCCACCTGCCTCTGCCTCCTGAGTGCTGGGATTAAAGGTGAGTGCTACCACCCCTGGCATAAGGAGTCATTTTTAATTCTCTATTGCTCTGTTATGTTCCACATTGATATTTAGTGCTGTGAAAAGTCACTCATTTATTTTGCTGACAAGCCTGCCATTTGGTAGAGCTCAGTGGAAATCATTTAGTTTTGCTTCACACAGTACTGAGTTTTGGTACCCAGAAACTGATCTGTTTCCAAGGTGGTTTGCTCACACACTGGATGCCGGTGTCTTCTGGGAGCTCAGTTGGGGTGGTAGCTGGCGGCCTCATTTTCTTTTTTTCTTGAGTGTCTCCACAGGACTGCTTGGGCTTCCTCATAGCATGACTGGCTGAGCTTTAAGTATCATTTTTAAAATAAGGTCAGGGCCCAGAAATGATCAGAGTCACTTCTGCTGTATTCCATGGGTCAAGTAGCCGCAGAGCCTACCTGGATGCAGGGAAGAGTTGGCCTTAAAGCCATCGCTTCATGAGAAGAGTGTGAGAATAGGAAATTAGTTAAAACTCTGGCCATATTTTCTTGAACATAAGCTGTTATTTCATGAGTTTCTATCTTTATATTTATTGCCCTAGAGAACCATATTTTTGCTTGCAGATATTTTTTTTTCTATAATTAAGATTTGTTGACAATGGTTTATAGGCACTTGCATAGCTGTGAGCTTATGACCTGCCCAGCTCATGAGGGTTATTAATTAAGAGATTATCATGTTTCTCCTTTTATTATAAATTTTCCTTTTGAAAAGCTACCTCTTTATTAAATAACAAAAAGAGCAACATACCAAATATAAATCCCTATGTAAATTAAACACAGGATGTTAAAACTTAAAAAATGGCAGGCTTTTTGTTACGTCTTGATCTACCATGACTTTCAGAACCTCACAGGGTTTTTACATGTTGTAAGATCATAATCTTGCCCAACTGTGTGTAGAGTCCTGTGAAGTGCTTTGAATGGTATCAGTGACTGGTACAGGCCTACTAAGAAGCCCACTTTGTTGACATGGCTGTCAGCTAATGGACCGAAGTCCATTTTGGCTTTTTTAACCTGGCCAGCTGTATTAGTTATTTTTCTGGTTGCTTTGATGAAATACTTGACAAAATCAAATTAAGGCAGGCACAGTTTATTTTTTCTCAGTTTGAAAGTACAGTCATCATGGTGGGAGATCATGGTACCAGGACATGAGGTGGCTGATCATTTTGCATCAGCTGTCAGGAAGCAGAGAGAGAGCAGGAAGCGGGGGTAGATCATAAAGCCTCAAGACTTGCCCCCTGTGCTATTCTTCCTCCAGCAAGTTTCCATTACCCTCTCAAACAGCACCACCAGCTGGGGACCATGTATTCAAACACATGAGGCTTTGGGGCACATTTCACAAGCAAACCACAAAGGTAGCTCTTCCTGGGTTAAACCTCACTGGAAACACCCTTTACACAACTAGAGGTGTGGCTTTTAGGTGATCCTAAACCCTGTGAAGTTGAGGAAGATAAAGCCTCACACCAGTTCAGTTAGCCTCCCCCTGCTGGGGGAAGATAGAAGTACCTGTGTTGGAATATCATCTGTCACTTATTTTTCTTGGGTCGTTAAATGTGTAGTTAATCTTTTTAGGATTCCTGTTCCACAAGCATAAAATAGAGATAATACTAACTTGAAATTTATTTTGGAAGAATCAAATAAATGACCTTAAGTGAATCACCTTTGCATATAGTAATTCCTAAGTAAAACTAGTTTTATTTCTCTTCTTCAAACCCTGACCAATTTCTGTCCTCCTTGCCTTAAAGTTTAGTCTTCAAGAGCATACAGTGTAAATGTTTCACTCCCTTACCCAAATCATTAACTGACCTTGAAGAATTTGGGACTAAAACATGATATTCCTGATTTAAAAACAAATTCTTTTTATACTATTTCTCTGCTCACATAAGCAGCAAGCCACAGGTCTAACTGTGAAAGAACTGGTTTCTGAGCTCTTTTACAACGAAAACTAACTGGAACACAGTGCTTAAAACAAATACAAACTGAAGATCTGAGGCAGATACAGATGGTGTCTCACAACAGGAGAGGGTTCCATTATTTTCTTTCTTTGCCTGGTGCCCTTGACCTTCCTGCCTTGCCCTTAGCCCGCCAAGGGGAGGTGGTCCCCTTCCAAGTTCAAACTCTAATGCTTGCAGACTCTGGCAGCCTAGCCGATCCATTCTGGAAGGCTTCTTTATGCCTTGGATAGATTCTGTTTACAACCAGCCGTTCAGGAGAGAGGAGAGGAAGGAATTATCTCGGATGGCTGGAGCGGAGAACCAATGAAGGGAAGGCTCCGGGGCTTTGCCAGTAGGGCATCTGGCTGGAAAATCTGTGGATGAATCAGCACAAGCCCATGCTAGCTATTATAAAAATGTCCCAAATGGCACATTCTAGTGATCCTCCTTGACGGTGTCACGGAAAAAATGAACTATCGTGAGCAAATCCTATCTTTTACTGGTGGGTGATTGACATATAGGAATCCATAGCTCTTCCACCAAATCTTTTGAAAGTGAATACGAAGTTTCCAGACAGCATTCAGACGTTCAAATCTTAGATCGTCTCCATGTGAGATTATTAATTGATACCTTTACAAAGATGTTATAGTACCTATCTTTTCCACTAGAATCATGGAAAGGACTCTCCTTAATATGAAATTGGATATTAAAAGCAGTTTCTTATCCGTATGTCCTAAAGCGATGGGTGACATCCATGATTAATTAGTGTGTGGGTGATTCCTGGAATGCTAATTGTCATTCTGAGCTATAAAACCATAACCTGGGATTTTTCTTTTTTGTCTTTTACCCATATGCACTCAAGTTTCCAGATCTAAACATCATTTGCTCTACATGTTTGACATATATCACTTGCCCAGAAATTAGCCATGCCAAATATTTTATTTTTGTATAACTAAATAAAGATTCAGAGTCACAGTTAGAGGGCACCCACGCAAAGGAAATCAAGGGCACACCACATTCAACAGAGGGTGAGATTTAAGGGCACAGGCTGATCTTGGTGAGAGCTCAATTTTCCCATTTAGTGACAGAGTGTCTGGCCTTGTCAATAAACCTTTTACCTTTTCTATAATACTGGGATATTGATAATTACCTCGTAAGGTTCTTAGATTGGATTTATGAGCTAATTCATAAGAAAGGTTTGTCACAGTTCCTCACAGAGGAGGGCCTCCATGAATAATCTGTTTACCATGAATGCAAAAATAGACATGGCATCTGTAATCCTGCTATAACTTGAAAAAGTTATTTAGCCTCTCATGCCCATCTTCATGAGCTTATATTTGTTTATGGGGTAGGTTTGTTGAGCTGATTTAGCATTGAGGAAACAGTATCCCTTGTGGTTTCTATCTTGACCTGGATGTCCAATGGTTTCACATCCCCTGCTATGTCTTGGAAGGCAGGGGCTGTGTTTCATATTTCTTTGTCATTTCCACTGTCACTTAGCTGGTCATTTATATTCTGTAATCACTAAAGTGTCTGCTGCTGATGTTAACAAACAGTAGTGTGTACTTGGAGCCAGTGGAAGTCAGAGATTCAGCCTTCATGTGCAGAAGAAAGCTTCAAGTCTTTAGGAGAAAAAACCACATTTTTCTTTTATAGCTAGAAACTTAACATCTCATCTAGACAGTCACCTCACAACCTTTCCTATCACTGAATGGAATGAGTAGATGGACAGATGGAAATAACATTGCTACTAGGACAACATCATTCCTAATGACTGTTTATAGAAATCTTGGAGGTCAGAAGACATTATTGCTCTAGCTTAAAGATTTTAAAAAATCCTATGAATATTGGTACAATTTCTTTAAATAGCTTTGGTAAAATCTACACAAAACTTCTCATGTGTATTAGTTGACTTGTTTCTGTGACAAAGTGCCCTGACAAAAGTAACTTAAAGAAGGAAGGGTTTATTTTGTCTCGCAATTCCAAGGTACAGTCTGCTATGGCAGGGAAGTCATGGCATCAAGAGCACGAGGTAACGGGTCCCATCGTATCCACAGTCAGGGACAGAAGAGAGTGCAGTGCATGCCAGTCCTCAGCTTGCCTCTTCCTTTTTATTCAGTCCAGGCTCCAGCTCATGGACTAATGAGCCCCACGGTGGGGAATGTCTTCCCACCTCATTTACCCTAATCTAGATAATCCCTCACAGGCACGCCCAGAGGATTCTAGATTCTATCAGGTTGACGATATATTAACCATTATACCATGTAAGCCTGCTTAAAATTTTAAGTGCTTTTGGTTGAACATGCCAGGCAAGTGCTCTATGATTGCACCACATCGCTAGCTCCCTAAACTATTTAAAATCTGTAGTTCTGTGGCATTGAAATATATCCACATTGCTAAACAATCATCAGTTCCATTCATTTTCAGGACCTTTCCACCCAAAACAACAATTCTCCCTTCCCTTCTCCCGGGGCCTGGTAGCTGCCATTCTACTTTCTGGGTCTTTGGATTAGGTGACCCTAGCTACCTTCTACCCTATGACTAGTTTATTCTGCTTAGTATAACATTCTCAAGGTTCATTTATGCGTAGTATGTCAACATTTCCTTCCTTTTAAAGACTGAATAGTGTTCAGCTGTGTTCACAGACCACACCTTGCATGTCCACTGGTATTAGTTACTTTTCTTGTCACTGTAAACAAATACCCGAAACACTGATATAGGGGAGGAAGGGCTTATTTTAGCTCACAGTTTGAGGGAATACAGCTAATTGTGGTGAGGAGAGCATGGCAGCAGGAGCATGCAGCTGGGCCTCATCTTCTTGTGTCTGGGGATAGAACGGGAAGTAGAGAGAGGACAGAAGGTGGGGTCAGGCTGTGAGATATAAGGTTTTCCTCTCAGTGACCCCTTTCCTTTGGATAGGTCCCATCCCCTATAGGTACCACAAGCTTCCCAAATTACACCACTACCTGGGGACCACATGCTCAAACACATTAGCCTATGGGAGATATTTTATATCCAAACCCTAACACATTCATGTATGGGTGGCCACTTGGGTCACTGCCATCTTTTGTCTGTTGAAAGCATGGTTAAATCCTTATGAATTAGTCTTGATTGGATTGAGAAGTGCCTAGGAGATCAGTGAAGCACACATCTGGGTGTGTCCATTAGAGTGTTTCCAGAGAGGATGAACTAAGTAGGGGAAAGGTGCTGAATGTGGGCAGCACCTTCCCGTAGGCAGTGGACTCAGAGTAAAAAAACAGAAAAATGAAGAAGTTCATGGCACAGGCACTGGCTCTCCTTACTTCCTGTCTACAACAAGGTGAATTCCTTCTGCCATTTGTTCCTGCAACCATAATACTCTGCCTCACCACAGCCAAAGACTTGATGGACTAAAGACTGTTGGCTGAAATTTCCTAAACCATAAGTCAAATTAAAATTTTCTTCCTTTTAAGCTGTTTGTATCAGATATTTTGTCATAGTGATATGAAATCTGGCTAATATAAAAAGCTGGTACCAGAAAAGTTGGGTTGTTATTGTGACTATCTGTCCATGTGGTTCTGAAACCTCTGGAACTGGTTGGTGTGAAGTATTTGGACAAGTTTAGAAGAGCAAGCTAGAGAAAGCCAGAATGCTATAAGCACAACTGAATGGGAGCTTCTGGTAGGAATTCAGAAGACCAGTCAGTATGCTGATGATAATGCGTATAGTAAGGACTATGCTCATGAGGGGTCAGATGAGGATAAGCACTCCACTGGGAATTGCACTAGAAGACATTCGTGTTAAAACGTAGAAAATAACTGGTTAACAGTTTTTCCATGCCATGAATCCTTGTGGGAAGCTGAGCTTGAAGGCAACGGACTAGTTAATATAGAAGAATAAATTTCAAGGCAGCCTAGATTGCCATGGTTTTTTTTTTTTTTTTTGACCAAGTTTGAACTAAGAATTATGAGCAAAAAGTTAAGAGGAAAGGTTGAAGAACTTGCAGTTTTCTAGTAAAAGAAGGCCATGTGAAGCTGAGAAAAGTGTGGCTACTGGAGTCTAGGACCACTTAGAGAAAGACATGAGGACAATAGGAAAGATCCTTTGAAGGCACTTCAGGTATTGGCCAGACCTCCACTCAGTGAGCTTACAGACATAAAAGAAGAAACTCAGTTGAAAGATGTTGCTAGGAGAAGAGAGTTCTAGGACAACCTGGTGGCAGATAGCTGCCTGAGTGCTATTTCATAATGTTTCGTCAACCAGACATTCAGAGGCTGCCGCAGCTCTGGTTACAGAAGCTCTGGTTACTGTTCTCACCGGTGGTAGATCTTCACACATCTACATGATGTTGGTTTTGCATGCATGTAAAATGTAAGAGTTGTGGAGTCATGGAAGCTTCTACCTAGATTTCAGAGGAAGGCCTGGGAGGCAAGGTGATGTGTAGCAGAGTTAGAATTCCCACAAGGAGCTCCAGAGAAGGTGATGCATGAAGTTTTGAGAGTGAAGTCAAAGACGCAATGGAGACCCTATGAAGTTAGAGCTGCAGGGAATGGGGAACATCTCCCAAAGGAAGTATAAGGAGTGGCATCAGCCCAAGAGAGGTGTCCTATGGGCTGTGGCCAAGAAAGTGGTGGAAATGGGACTTGCCCCAAGCCTGTTTGCGCTCATGTCAATGACACCAAGTACCCTAGATGCGGGACATGGCTTAAGAAGATTGAATGTTTATCATGCTTCGTTCTTGCCTTCCTTTGGATCTATCTATATATTCTTTACGCTTTCATTTCTTTTGTAATGCACATATTTACTCTGTACTATTGTGCCTTGGAAGTATGTACCTTTTTATTTTATTTTTAGTTTAACAAAGGCTTATAGATGAGCATTTGTCCCAAGTCTCAGAACAGATTTTAGACTTTGGGTTTTGAATAACATTGAAACTATGAAGACTGTGGGACTCTTTTTTATATTTTATTTATTATTTTTATTTTACTAAGTATCAGTGTATTGCCTATATGTGTGTAAGTGCACCTGTGTCATGCGATACCCTCAGAGGACAGAAGAGAACATCAGATCCCCTGGAACTGGAGTTACAGATAATTGTTAGCCATTATGTGTGCACTGGGAAACAAACCCGGGTCTTCTGCAAGAGCAGTCAGTGCTTTTAACTGCTGATTCATATCTCCAACCCTGACTGTTAGGACTCTTAGAGATGTATTGAATACACTTTGGGGGATGTTAAAGTTTTAAAGTTTAAGGAGATGCATTTGTCTGGTTGATAAGGGGCACTTGTGATGGTGAATCTTGATGGTCAACTCAATTGGATTGAGAAGCACATAGGAAATTGATAAACTACAATTCTGTATATCTCTAAGGGTATTTCTAGAAGAATATTAACTAAGAGGAAGGTGAACAAACCCTGAATGTAAGTGACACCACCCATAGTCTAGGGGTCCAGATGAAACAGAAAATGAAGGCGAATGCCTTCTAGCCCAGGCTTTGTTTTCTATTTGCTTCCTGGCTGTCATGATGTGAGCCGCTTTGCTCTGCTCAGCCACACCCCTTGTACCATCCCGAAACTGTGAACTGAACGAATCTTACTGTCCTTGACTCATTTTACTCAGGTATTTTTTTTTCATGACAAAAGTCTGACTACTGCACATATTTTAAATGATCGTGTACACTGTTACTATGTTCCTGCTCTTGTGGTTTTTAGGGTTAGTTCCTTTATATAAGGGTCAGAGCTAGCAGCATCCTGTTATGGTACATTTCCTGCTTCCTTCATGTATCACTGTGTGAATTATTTCCTCCTTGAAAATGGCACATGTCTTGTGATAGTGCTGCAGTTTTGCCTACATTCTAGTCCCTTTCATTTGGAAAATATTTGAGAAGAGTCCTTAGTGCTCAAAATTAAAGCCTGGGAATTGCCTGTTTGGGTTAAATTTACTCAAAAAAAAAAAAAAAAAAAAAAAAGGTAAGCTTGAGTTTAAGCTACTACATAATTAAAATATCACTTATTAGTCAGATCCACAATGCTATCTCTTTTAGTCACATGTTCTCTCCGGAAAACATGAAAGACGAGACAAGCTTCAAATCAGCTCCATTGCTGCTTATTTCAAACACATCCTGGAAATGCAGCTGCCCGCTGTTTACAAGGGAAGGGGCCCTGGCAGAGCTGCCTGCCTCTGTAAGTCAGAGTGCAGGTGACAACCCAGTACTGATACTAAGATTCCAGAATTGATTTCTTTTCATTTATTTCTGTCAATCTGAAGGCCAGGATTCCTTGGAGGTTTTAAGTCACAGGGGCTAATGTTTTGGGGTGCTAGACTGCATTCTGTAGCCCTGCTTCCCAGGGAGACTGAGCCTCCTCTCCTGCTAGGAATACCAGAGAACTGTTTCTGACACTCTGGACATGAAGCAAAATCATCCCCTTTTTGCTCCTGTTGCTTTGCCTGAGACCATCTTTTTGTTTACCCTGAGTTTTCCTTGACCCCCCAGTATGGTTTAGGTGCATAGCCAAAGTAAAGTGAGGAAATAAACAAATGGATAAAAAAATGAAATTAAAGAAAATCATTAGTCTTTTCCAGGTATACTCACTCTGCAGGGCACTGAAGGTCTTGGCTTACAAGATATTTTTATTTCTTTTTATTTGAGAAACCACTCTTCTATGTAATTTCTAGCATCACCTGTCACATTATGTCTAGCAGGTGTGAGACCTAATGTCCCTTCTTCCCATCCTCTTCCTTCCATTTCACCTTGGTGGCTGTGTTAGTCAGCTTTCTGTCATTGTGACAAAATACTTGAGGTAATCAACAAGAAAGAAAGGCTTATTTTGGCTCACAGTTCAGAGCGTACAGTCCATGGTCAGTTGGCCCAGCTACCTTTGACTCTGTGGCAAGGTAGCACCTCGTGGTGGGGAGGACATGGAAGGGAAGCTTCTCATCTCATGGTGGTGAAGAAGCAGAAAGCAAGAGATGCAGAGAGGTCCCAGTCTCCCTGTCAAGGCATGCCCCCAATAATTTATCATTAGAACCCAACCTTTAAAGGTTCCACCACCTCCCAATAATGCTAAGCCTTTATATGTGGACCATTCCAGAACCACATTATAGCAGTGGCCTATGGGACAGACAGTGAGAGCCCTGGGTGCCTTTTGTGAAGGCTTATGAGATTGCAGTCATCTACCAACAGCCTGTCTTTGAGGACAAAGAATAACCCTGGGTCCAGCGTACCAGGAGGATGAATGTCCAGCAGACTTCATGTGTGGTGGTTGGAAAAGTGCTCGACTGAAGGGGAAGCATTCTGGTAGTCAGAGATGTCCATTGGCCATTCCTCAGATTCATTCCATTGTGCAGATGGAGAAACCAAGTCAGTGGCGATCAGCCGATTTCCATACATTCAGCCAGCTAGCTCATGTCTTGTTAGTGCCAGAAACAAGACCAGACTGTTTCCAAGCTCCAAGCTGAAACTGTTTATGCTGGACTTAAGCACTCTCTGACCTGTTCCTGTGATGGCCACTTATCCCAATTAGAAACAGATGCTATCATGCTGTACACAGAGACACAGCTTCCTGAGGTTCCAAATAAGTGAGGTTGCTACTTTTGACTTCCTGTCTGTGTGTGGGTCAGTGTTGGTCCAACCTTTACAAACAAACAAATAAGCAAACATAATGAAATTAGTTGTGGTGGCTTTGGTGTTTGCAGGGAACCTTAAGTATGTAGCTGTTTGCATTCCTCAGAAATCACAGTCAGCCTTATTTGGGAAATGGGCAGGAAAACTGAGTTTGGTTTATTGTGTAGAATAACCAGAGACCTCTCACACAGCAGTGGGAGGCTCTGGGAATATTGATCTGGGAAACAATAATTGAAACAGCCTTCCTCGCCTCACAACATCTGGCAGAAGACATCACAGTTTGGGAACCTTGACTTGCATGAAGAGATGTTCTCAAATCATTTCTCCCCTGCTTAGTATTCACATGGCTTCTATTTTCTTGTAACAGCTTCGTTTTTGATTATAAATTCAATGCATGGAAAATTTGCATGAGTTTGGGGAGGGTGTATGCAGCTACAAATATTTTAACATTCTTATTAATACCCTTGTATTCTTTTGTGCATGTATACATATTTCTCTGGAATTATAGGATCTATTATACATTTTGTTGTACAATACACTTTTTTCTACTTTTAGGTATTTTGTGAGGGGCTGGTGAGGTGGCTCAGTGGGTAAGGGCATTCTCTGCACAAACCTAGTGACTTGAGCTCTACCCATGGAAAGCACGTAAAGGTGGATGCGGAGGACCGACCCCACAGAGTTGTCCCTGGACTTCCACATGTAGCTGTGGCACCTTTGCCCTGCCCCCATCATGCATATGCACGGCAATAATGATGATAATCATTTTTTAAAAGATATTTTGTGAGACTTTCTCTGCACAATGAAATATTCTTCCAAATTCTTTTTAAAAAAGAAGGAAATGGTATCTGCTGTGTAGAACTATCAACGTTATTTGACCATTTCCTCTCGGAAAAATTTTAGCCGAGTTTTGACTTTGATGGTTCATATGCATATGGATATTAGAGCATCTACTTTTATATGTGTAAACTTTCTTTTACAAATACATTTAATTTTAGAAGTAAAGTATTTGATCTTAATTTTTAGATCACTCTTTTCCCCAGGATCTTGGAATTAGAGCAAACAAGGAAAAGAAACAAGATAATGGTGAAAGTTGGGGCATGTTAGTGTTAACTAAACTATAGAAAGTCTTCTATAGTTTCTTCTTCCCTCTCCTGTTTGTTTTCACAAATACTTGCTATGAGTCAGGCATTGTGCCAGCCCACAGAACAGTAATGAGGGGATGGTAGACGCTACCTTATTCAATTGCATTTACTCTCTCTCTCTCTCTCTGTGTGTGTGTGTGTGTGTGTGTGTGTGTGTGTGCGTGTGTAAGTCAGAGGACAACTTGCAGGAGTTGATTCTCTCCTTCCATCATGTGGGTTATGGGGATTAACCTTAGGTCATCAGGCTTGCTGGCCCTCATCTCTCTCTCTCTCTCTGTCTGTCTGTCTTTCTCTCTGTCTCTGTCTCTCTGTCTCTGTCTCTCTCTCTCTCTCTCTATATATATATATATATACTTATTTTTAGTTCCTACTTTAATACACACCTCACAGAGCATAGAGGCTGTGGATGTGTGGATGTGTCTCATGGGTTAGGAGAAGAGAGCTTGTATCCTCCTGAGAGGGTTAGCCTGACAGGGAAGCAGGTGGTTGCTGACCCGTTGCAATTCTAAGGGTCTCCTGTTCAGGGTGTGCATGTGTGCATGCACTGTATGGGTGGCCAAGGGAATGTGGTGGGGAGGAGGGCTGCTCATTCGTTAGCTTGAGACGGTCTCCATGCTTCCATCCCTGAAAATAATAGCAGAAAAATCCTCCCTCTGTAGACTCCAAAGTTTAATCAAAGTCCCATGCAATTCATTCTTGCACCCAGATGTTGTAAAATGTCACAAACTTTTATTTCATTTACCCACGCATACCCACCAAATGCCAAACAGACAAGTAAATAAAAGAAGTGATTGCCAACGGTTCCCATTTCCTGCTTCTGTTCCCAGCATTGCACTCTCTTACATGCTGAGCATGCTCCTTCTTGGACTAGCTATGGCTGATAGATAGGCAAAACTGGGCCATGCCTTGTCATTAGTTTATCTCCACTAACAGAAAGTCATAGGGACAGCCTGGGTCTCAGGGTTCTGTCTACTTGGTCTGCTCTCAGATTCCTGAGTCCTAAGTGCCTGCCTCTCCTGTCTCTCCACGTGTCCCTTCCCAGGCTCCTGTCTGTGAGATCAAGACAGGCTTACTTACTGGCCAGCACAAATTCCTTATTGAAGTGGGAACTTTTCCTTATTAATTTTTTACACCTAAATCCTCACTAACTTCCTAATCTATTACAGAACAGCTGATTATCCTGTGGAGGGTGACATGGCGCTGTTACACTTGAGGACAGAAACATTTTGGGGGCCATGACTTTTGACCACTTCGAAATTATTTTTGGTACAAACACTCAGAACAAAAATTCCATGTAGTAAGCAACAGGATAACTAAACATAAACATATTTAGTATGTAAAGAGACAAGTATACTCTCCAACATTGAGACAGAAGTATGGTATACATGGTAAAAGAAAACCATCACAATTACCTATAGACCTGAGAGTACTTTAAAATAACATTTTGCTACAATTCTGATGTTATGAGCAGTTAGAATGTGCAATATGGGGCTGGAGAGATGGCTCAGTGGCTAAGAGCACTAAATGCTGTTGCAGAGGCTCTGAGTTGAGTTTAGTTCCCAGCACCCACTTGTAACTCCAGTTGCAGGAGACACAGCACCCTTTTCTGACCTCTGTGGACATTGCATGCATGGGTACACTTACATACATGTAGGCAAAATGCTCATATACATAAAATAAAAATAAATTTGAAAAATTTAATAAAGAAGGCGCCATATGTATATTGTGAACTAAAAATTTAATTCCTACTTAGTATTTGAAAAAGCTGTGTTGGTGGGTCAGGGGGATGTTAAGTCATTTGCTCAAGGTTACCCAAGTGGTCGATGAGGTCTAAAGTCCTTATTAGTCACTGATTGGTGGTTTTTAGTTTTATTTATTTATCTGCTTTTTTTTTTTTTTTGTTGTTGTTGCTGGGAATTGAACCAGGATGCTGTGCTTGCTAAACATGCATTCTACCACTGGGCCATACCCTCAGCCTCTCTCACTTGTATTTTCTAAAGACACTATTTAGTGAATACCCAAGTGGTATATTTCATCTAGTGTTCAGCATGCCCTGTTCACTTATTAATGAGAAAACTGAGGGTCAAATAGATTAAGAGGATTGTTTGGGGGTACTCATCTGCCACGTGGCAGATTCAAATTTAAACCCCAGCCAGAGTCCCCGAAAGTCTGTGAAATTCTAGTGTACTGCAGTCTCCCTGAGAGCCTAGATGATTTTAAAGCTCCTGTTTTCTCAAAGCCAATGTACTTCTACTTATACCAGCTTTTCAGACTTGAGAAGGCCTTAGGAATGGAAATAAGTTGGGTTTGGATAGGGAGGGAAGCAGAGCACAGAAAAACCTGGGTGGGGAGAGAGAAAGAACTTATTCCCTAGGCCGATTTTCAGATGATTGTTGAATCCTCTTTTTTTTTTTTTTCCCCATCAAATTCAGAGCATGCCCCATTTATTTTCGAACCTGGCTGGCATAACTTTTCTCATAATAATTCATGTTTTAATATTGTTTGCTCAAGATCACAAAATACCTCTTTCTGCATACTGTTTTAAAAAAGGTAGTCCAAATGGCCTCTAAGCTCTCCCTGGAAGTGTTGTGGGGGTGGGGTGCTCTCTTCCTAAAGGATAGAAAGATGGAGTTTCAGGAGCCTGACATAGGAGAAGATCCAAAAAAGTAGGACACCCTGGAAGGCATTTGGCGTATAACAAGGTTGAGCTAGATCCCAAACGAAGCGAAATCAAAACAGCCTGGCCTCACATCAGAGATGGGAGTCTGCCTGGAGCTGACAGTGCCCAGGCTACAGCAGGGCTTAATGACAGTGAAGGAAATGAAGACACTCCTCAGCTCTCCTCCTACCTTCTTTTCCCCAGACCCAAAGATACTAAAGGGAATGTCAGGCTAGGTAGAAAGAACTCATATACACCTGCAGATACCCGTTTGTAGGTTGTTTGTGCCCTGCCTGAAGTAGTGCTTTAAATGTACCCTCTAGAGATGGGTAGATAGCCCAGTTTCTTTACCAGACAAGCATGAGAACTTGAGTTTGATCCCCAGAACTCATATTTAAAAAGGCCCAGTGTGGTGGTGGTCTTGTAATCCCAGGGAAGCAGGGACAGGCACAGCTCTGGAGCTCACTGGTCAGCCAGCCTAGCCTAGTTGGGGAATACCAGACCAGTGAGAGACCATCTCAAGAAAACAAGAGGAATGGCATCTTGGAAAGGACTGTCAAGGTTGATGTCTGGTCTCTACACATGCACACATATGTATGCAAAACACACATGCAAGTGTACCTTCATGCACACGCACATACATAGTACAGAATTTAATGAAATCTAGAGATTTATTTCCTGTCAGTATACATATGTGAATGGAGCACACATGTGTCTTCTGGAAGTGAGGAAGTCTTCAAGGAACCCCAAGCTTTGCTTGGGGGTGCCACACCCACCCAGTGCTCCTGATTGCAAGACTTTTGAGAAACTACTGCCTCAATGCCAGCAGTGCTGTAGGGGACAGAGGATGCCCCCACATCTGCAGGAGGTGACCAAGGTTTCTTATGGGAGTCGGCATTTTTCAGGCAGACCAAGACATTGCCTGTTATGCAGAAGTCCATTCCCCAGTGGGAAGTTACGTCTTTACTTCCTGATGTATGCCTTTTGAAGTCCAGTTTGCCCCAAGCTTTTATTAGATAAGGCAGTTTTACAAAAACAAGTAAACAGAGATGTGGGTTTAGCACAGTGGTAGAATACTTGCTTATTACACTCGGAGCCTTGAGCTTGATCCCCAGAAGAACAAAAACAAAGAAACCCAAACACCAAAATACAAAAACCTAATAATAAGTGTACTAAAGTAACACACGTACATGCACACACCTACCTCTTCTATCCTAGACTATAGTTCAACAATGACTACATTAACATCTTCTTAAGATGGTCCTTGCATTCAGAAATCACCTTACCTTTGCTCGTTGGAGTTTGAAATCACTCAATATAAACCATTAGTGATTCTTAGCTTGGGAAGCACCAGGACCCCACGTACTGAGACCTTGACTTAATTGTTCTAGAGAGGGTCCTGGACTTGGATATTTTCTATCTGGTCCTCACACAGCTTTGTTTGGTAGCCAGGGCTGGACCCTCTGCACCCCATGCTGTCTGTGAGAAAGCGCTTGTCCACCTTTCTCACCCTGCCTCTTGCATGCACCATCCCTGCTGCGACCTGAGAGTGAGCAGCGGGCTTGGAGCTTAATCCAGATGATAATGTGTTCCTCATATTGTGTTTCAAGTGAATTTCTTGTGTATTTCACTGTCATGCTTTTTAGATACAGGAAATCCTTTTGACCTATTGATTTTGCAGAGCAGGTTTCCACAAGGGCTGGCGCTGCTGTTGTGGTCCTATGTGACTGACATGGTAATTTTGGGGCTTAGCAGAACATAGTAGCCTCTGGCTGTGACCTCGGCAGGAAAGCCCCTTGTCAGGACACATACATCTGAGAAACACAGTGGCATATTTTCATCCACCTGTAAAATTTAAAAAAGAAAAAAACCCTGAATCAATGTTTGGATGTGTTTCACACACTCTGAGAAAATCCCACTAGTCATTAATTAGTCTTTCCACATTACCATGCTTATGTTGTGTTTTCTTTTTTTTTGCTAGTGGAATAATTTGAATAACTTGATCAAAATTGCCTAGTTATGATTGTACCAGTTAGTTCATATTTTCTGACTATAGCAACTCTGTTTTTTAGTTTAGCATGGCTGTCTCTTGGGCCACACGGAACTTTTTGATTTAAAGGCTGAGACAAAAACATCTTAAGGTGTAAGGCATTATTACCTGACTTATTTGTAATATATCAGGAGCCTGAATAAAAATGGGTTATTAAGCCCTGTCACCTAACATGGTAGTAATCTGTTTTAAGTCTATCTGGCTGGGCATGCCAGTGTACACCTGGAATCCCAGTACTCAGCAGGTGCAGCCAGAGGACCAAGACCAGAAGAGGCAACACATGGAGACCCTGTATCAAAACAATAAGGCCAGATGTGGTGGGCCTGCAATCCCAGTGCTCAGAAGGCAGAGGCAGGTGGAGTTTGAAGCCAGCCTGGTCCACATAGCAAGTTCCAATCTAGTCAACCACCTGGTGAGACCGTGTGTGTGTGTGTGTGTGTGTGTGTGTATAAATTAAAAATCACAGTGATGTGAAGGACTGAGTGTGTTGCACAGTGTGGGAAGCTTGCCTAGTGTGGGCAAAGCCCTGTATTCAATTCTTAGCACAGCAAAAAAAAACCGCCTACATACAGAAAGAAAACAACTCATTGAGTAAAATGCTTGCTGCACATTATGAGGACTTGAGTTTGGATCCTCAGCATTCATATAAAAAGCTGAGTGTGGTGATGTGTGCCTATAACTCCAGGATGGGAAACAGGTGGATCCCAGGGACTTGCTGGCTAGTCTATCCAGTTAGCGGTTTCAGGGAGAGACCTTGCTTCAAAAACTAAGGTGAGGGAGGGTGGAGAGATGAGATGGCTCAGTGGTGAAGAACATTGGCTGTTCTTGCAGAAGACCCAGGTTCAAATCTCAGCATCAACATGCTGGCTAACAGCCATCCTTTGCTCCAGTTCCAGGGGATCCCAATGCCCTCTTCTGTACTCCATGGGCACTGTGCAACATGGGTGTACTCACATACATGCAGGCAAAACACTCATGCACATAAAATATATATATATATATAAAGAATGTGGAAGGTCTGGAGAGTTGGCTCAGTGTTTAAGAGTATGTACTACTTTTGCAGATGACCTGAGTTCATTTCCCAGCTCCCATTTTGGGACGTTCCCAACTGCCTGTGACTGCTGCTCCAGGGTGTTCTGCTTCTGGTCCCTGTGGGCACCTGCACTCATGTGCACAGATCCCCAACTCATACACATAGTTAAAATAAAATAAATCCTTTAAAACATAAGACAGAGGAGTGATTGAGGAAGTACCCCAGTGTCACCCTCTGGCTTCCACACATGCCTGCATAGGTGTACCCCCATACACATGACCACATGCATTTACACACACACACACACACACACACACACACACACAAGCACACACATTTAAAGAGGTGTTTGAGATAAATGATATGTTGGGCCTGGAGAGATGTCTCAGCCGTAAGAGCACTGGTTGCTCTTGTAGAGGACTCGGGTTCAGTTCCCAGCACCTACATGGTATCCAACAACCATCAGTAACTCCAGTTTCAGGTTATCCAACGCCCTCTCTGGACTCTGCGGGCATTGACTACATGGGTGCATTACATACATGCAGGCATAACAATTATACACATAAAATGAAAATTATAAAAATTAAAATATATTAAACAGATGTAATAAAGTATTTGTAGTTGCCTCATAGGTAGGTAGATGACAATAGATTTTATGTGCTATCTCAATTCTATATAAATCCAAAGAAAGCAGTATACATTTATTTCACTTGCAATAGTTTAAATAATATCCACAGTCCAATTTGAACATTTTTGTCAAGGAAAGCAGCATTCAGTTTTATTTTTAAATGTTATTTATTTAAAAATATTATGTAGTTACAAATTCACAAAACGCTGATGGCTGGGACTAGGCATGCAGCTGAGTGGTAGAACACTTGCACGCCCTGCATCAGGCCCTGGATTCAACTCTAGCAACGTAACAAACAGCCAACTGCCAAATGTGGAAAGCCTCTCTCTGGTCTCCCAGTCACCCCGACCTCCCCTTCTTTGTTTCCTGAAATGTACCAGTTTCTTGTATAGCAAACTTTTCTTTCTGCTACATTTTAACAGAATTGGAATTCTCACTGAAGGCAATAGGCAAACGAATGGCCAATGGAGAGGGAAGGAAGGTACTGTCATCTTTGCAGAGGAACTGCAGTGATACTCATGGTCAGGTCGCCTTCTAGAATCAATGCCCGTCAGTCACTGGCCAAGCAAAATACTTCCTGGGTGGATGTTGGAGGAAGAGCTGTGGGTTTACTTGCTGGTGCTGCGGTGTCATCCTCCTTACAGAGCCTCAGTGGGGTCCTGGAAGGACGTTGAGTTGGGACTCCTTCCCTTTGCCGTCCCTGTTTCCTGTGACCAGCCTTAGAGACTGGAGCTCCCTGCCTGCCCCTTTCCACCTTGCACAGTTTGGGTTCACAGGAGCTGCCAGAGCCCCCCCCACCCCCCTCCGGGTTGCGTTCACAGTGCTGGGAAACTTGGAGCACTTTCTCCTGAGATGTGGGGCAGGAGAGGGCTGAGGCCTCCTCCTGCTGGGTTAAGAGTTGCCTCCTACTTTCCCAGCAGGAAAGAAAGAGCCTTTTGGGGTGAGAAAGCAGTTTTTTAGTTACTGCTGCATGTCAAATGGGGCTTCCTATTGTTTTGTTTACCCTATTGGCTAATTCTAAGATTTTATTTCCAGGAGGGTTTTGCCAGGTGCAAATATTCTAGGTGACTCAGAACAGCAACATAGCGGAGCGAAACCGTGCGCGGCTCGGTTTGGATCACTGGGGCTGCAACCTTGACTTTTATTCTTTATCATTTCTTTCTTCTTTGATATCCTTATTTTCAAAAACCCTGAAGAATGCCTGAAACGTGCCGTACCGGACAGGTGGAGGCTAAGAAAGCCGTTTCCTTAGCAACTGTAACCTTACAAAGGGCTGGTGAATCTTCCTCGTCTCATTCTTCATTTCTTTCTTTCTTTCTTTTTTTTTTTTTTTTTTTCTTTCTGGAAAGGAGGTCAGATGCTCTGTGCTAAGTTCACAGTGCAGTCTTGCTTGTGGTGTCTTCTGCATCCATGCCGGGGAAGGCGGATCACCCTGTGATACAGGCTGCTTTTTATTTCAGTTGGAAATGAGCATGCACGTAGTCACAGTTTGCGGTTGGTTCTCCATTACAAATACAGTATTTTATTTGAGCTGAGTTCAAACCTGAAGGTGTGAAAACCAAGGACTGCGCTGGTCAGACATCCACACGCCTCCAAGTTGTCTGGGGTTTTTAACCAGAGCATGTCAGAATATTTTTGGTAATGGAAGATAGAACCTTACTTTACAAAGAATTCAAATCAGTTCTCCACTAATATGATTCCTTTTGTGAAATTATATGCAAGATCTAAAATAGAAGTTTATAGTTAATTTCATGTTTCCAAATTGAATTCAACAATATTTATTGCAACTCCGATTCCCCCAGAACTGCAGGAGATCAGCAGATGTGGTAAGATGGTCTGTGCCCTCAAGGAGTTTCGAATTTAGTCCTGGGAATAAGACAAATATAGTGTAATTACAACCACAAGGAAGAAAGTGATAAATGGCGTCAGGCAGCGGTTATCGACCTTGAGTGAAGATTGGAGTCACCTGGAGAGCTATGAGGACTGCCAGCACCAGCACGTGGGCTTCTCCCCCGGGGGTTCTGATTTAATTGGTCTGGGATACAGCCCTGGGATTGGGGTTTTAGAAAGGCTTTCTGGGTGACTCAATGTGCAGTCAAGGTTAAGGACCTCTGGCAAAGAGCCTCCAAGAAACATCCAAGAGGCTGAAGCTGGTTGGGTTCAGAAAAGGTTTATTGTGAGGTAGCCTTTAGGAAAGGCCTAGAAAAGTGAGTGTGAAGTGCTCGGCCACAGAGGAAGTTGAGATTGAAAGCTGTTGGAGGGAAAGGACAGGCAGAGAAAAGTCACAGTGTGGGGAACAGGATGGTGGGGATTCAGGAAACTGAACAGTGAGGGGACTCCTTCAATGTCCACACCGAGTGTTGTGGGTCTAGAGAGGGTACAGTGAAGAAGCAAATTGGGCCCTGAGGTGGAAGAGGTCGTGGAGGTCCTGAGCTGGAGGTGGGACTTGGTTCTAGTTTGGCTCTTCTGTATTTTAACCGCACCTTGAGATCCCTGGCTTGGGATGGAGAGAAGGCAAGCAGAGGGGAGACAAGACAAAAGAATATTTTTGAGACAGGGGCTCACAGAACTGCGGCTGGCCTAACTAAACTCACCACATAGCAGAGGATGACTTTGAACTTTTGATCCTACTGCATCCACTTCTCCAGTGCTGGGATCACAGATGCGCACTAACATACTCAGTTTATGCAGTGTTGTGAATCAAACCCAGGGCACCATGCATTCTGCCACCTGAGTTATGGTCCTAGCCCCAAGAAAAAGTTTATTTATTAGAGAAGGAGACAGAGTCAATATCTGACAAGTTAGGAGAAAACTTGGAGGTAATTTGATTAAATTTTTTTTTCTAGTTGAGGAAACCCTGGAGGGAACTGTCCCAGAGCAATGACAGGAGGAGCTAAGGGGCTGTTGTGATTCCAAGGTCAGAGGAATGTACTGCCAGGGACATCCAGCAGGCAGCTGATAAACAGGTCTGACTCCAAGGACAGGGGTCAGGGAGTGAAGAATTTCAAGCAGGCATTGAGAGTGTACATAGAACTCAAGTACATAAATGTGAGCTAAAAAGGCCAAGAAAAGCAAGAGGTACACTCAAGGGTAAGAAAGCTTTATGGAGAGAGGAAAAAAGGTTTAAAGGAGGAAATCTGAAGCCAACAAAAGAGGCATAAATTAACCTTAAAGCAATGAGAAGGATTTACTCATTCAGAGACACAGAAAGAAGCCAGGAAAGAGGCCTTCAAGAGGAGGGGTTGCCATGCACAAAACTGTCAGCAGGCTGCAGGGAGGGCTGAGTGGAGACCCTTCTTGGCCTTATGACTTGTTTGCAAATTGTGATGTCATTGAGAACTGCTGTGTGGATGGTGGAAGGCGGACGTCACGTTAGGACTGAATAAGTGTGAAGGAAGTTACTGTGAGCTCTTCTCAGATGTTGGATAGTTCTCCACTTCCGATACTCAGCCATTTTCATCTACAGAAACTCAAAATAAATACAGTGAAAAAAGAGAAGCAATAGACTGTTTTGCTCCTGAAGAGGGGGTGAAGAGTTTCTAATTAACGATGTTCAATCAAAGCCAGTGGAAAAAATGACATTCCATAACATGACCTTGAGAATATAAAGTGAATAATCCAGAAACAAGAACATAATTAGTTATCTTTCCATTAAGTCATTTACAAATGAATACCAGTGAATAGTGGGCTGTGAGTATGTATTCTGTGTATATAAACTACATGAATCACATTTGCTGTACAGATCACGAGAGTGCTGATGAGGGAGATGTTGCAGATGGAAAAAGGAAAAGATTTGAGATTTTCCCCCTGGGGAATGCAGGCAGCATGCTTCAAGCTGTTCAGAGGCTCTGCTCTGCAATGGGAATACCCAATGGCATCATGCCTCCTAGAATCCCCTTTGGTTGCCCAGAAACAGAGAGTTAATGAACAGGGACAGACGTTCCTAACAAAAGAAGAGGTACTTTATTTATTATTCACCAATCCCCAGAATCCCTATGCCACTCAGAGTTAACACGCTCTGGAATAACAACTTAACACCTCCTGTTTCACACAGTCCTGCTAATCTAGGTATACAGAGCATTTTTCTGAGAGCCAGGGCAGAACACAGCCAGCCAGCCCCACTTCCTCTGGATTTTGATTTCTGTGTGTGTGGTGTGTGCATGTGTATACACATATTCATGTGTGTATGTGTGTAACGGTGTGTGTGTGTGTGTGTGTGTGTGTGTGTGTGTGTGTTCATGAGGAGGCCGGAGAATGATGTTGGATGTTTGAATTCTGCAGTGCACATTCACAGGATTAAATGATAGATCAGTTTTGTTCAGGACAATAATTAAAACACTTCTTTTGGATTTGATAATACAAAAGGGGAGATAATAGGGTAAGCTGTAGACAAGTTGGGCCAGAAATCCCTGCTTGCCCTTTGTGTGGGACTGTAGGAATTCCTACAGTCCAGGGTTTCATCTGTCCAAGATGCATGCTTTCTTTTTCTGAGTTCTTCAGAGTCCCTGGGACATCTGGATGACTGTTTTCAGTTGCCACTTTTGTTCCTCAGGGAATTAGCATTGCTATTTTTGTCACAATGACTAAGGTATATGCAAGTGAGACACATGATTTTTCCCACACTTAGTGTTTCAGGATATTTTTCCTGATTCCTCTTATATAAGTTTGAAGATAGTGTGACTTAAGGTGAGATCAAATTATAGACTGATCTTTCCATCATAAAATTTGCCATCATGAGATCTAGCTCATTCCTGCACCAGGACAGGCTGTTCCTGTGGGTGCCACTGGTTTGGATCCCCATAGGTTGTACTTGGTCCCCGGGTGCCAGATGCATTTGTAACTCTGTCTCTGTCCCTTCTTTGTAGCTACTCTGTCGATCTACCTAATGATTGCTCCTCTTGGCCTTATTTAGCAAGGCATTTATGAATGTTAATAGCAGAAGTTTTATGTACAAGTAACACTTGACATGTTTTCCAAGTGTTTTGTTGACACTGAGTAGATGAGTTAGCATTTTCCTCTATAATTTTGCCTGAAGGCCAATTTTTGGAAGCAAAGCCCATGGCCAAGTCCCCCACATCTGGGTCTTCTCAGCTGTTCCTTTGAAGTACAACTTTTTCTACCATTTCAATGAGAGGACAGTTCAGTAGATGGCAGGCATCTAGACACTGGAATGCTGGGAGAGGGTTAGCCTAGGAAAGGAGAATGAAGGGGTAGTCTTACAGAGACATGTGGAATCAAGAACCATGTGCCACGGGAGGTGTAGGTGGACTTGAAAAGCAGAGAGCTTAGATACCTGGAAACAGAAACACAATTTCTCAGCCTTGTCCTCTCCTTCTCCTCCTCTCTCTTGAACTTTTCCTGACTTTGTGGTGACAGCTCATTGTTGATTGGAGTGAGCTATGTCGAATCTTTACCCATAGATTTAAATGGGTCCAGTAGAGACTTTTGTTTTGAAGTCTACTTTCAATGTCATTTATTTTCAACAAAACATCTTTTCAAAGACAGACCCTCCCCTCTTTGGGTTTTCCCAACAGCGTTTCATATCTCCATTTGTTTTGGCTATTTTTCCTTGTGAACCTCCATAGTCTCTCCTGAGGGGGAGGGGCACATGGGAATCACTTTGGGGTATCCTCACTGAGTACAGAGGGTGCTCCCAAAAGCTTGAGTCTGGGTGAAAGGACTGGAGTTTGAATGATCCAGGGCAAAGACAGGCAGGCTTGATAGCTTCTGTTCTTGCCTTTACAAGAGCAGATCTGTGGCAGAGATGACCTGGAGGAAGGAACTGGCCCTATGTTGTGACAGGTGGGGGAATGCTCTTTTCAGAAGGGGATGGCTGGGAAACTATGCCAGGGCATTTTGAGGGAAAGTCTTCACAGCATCCTTGAAGACCCAACCGTCCATGTACTGAGGAAGAGGATGACTCTGCCAGGCCAGGGGTAAACATTTAGGTTCCAAGAACCAAGGGCAGAGAGGAAGATGGCTTAGAGGACAAAGCCAGTCCTGAGAACCTGAAATATAGGTCAGAGTCTGAGTCGCATCTTGCATTTTAAGGACTATAAGTGACAACTTTCGCTAGGTAAGTCCCTCATAATTAGCAGGTGGCATTTTCTCTCTTTCCTCTGAAATTCCTCATTCTTTTCAGCATCATCCGTCTGTGATCCTCCAATAGCGAGGCACTCACCACTGGGCTCAGCTCCATGTCTGATATGGGAAGACTTAGTGATCCAAGTTTATCAGAGACTCACAGAACCTGGATCAACAGACTCAGAGATAGATGAGACCTAACAGAATGGATTAGTGCACAAGGCCAACTCCAGAGAGCACAGTTGAAGGCCTGTGCATAACCCCAGTCTCTCTGTGTACGTCTCTCTTCTCTGAGCCTCTGTTTTTCTGTCATTCCATCTCCATCTTCACATATGTATAACAGAATTGTGTGTGTGTGTGTGTGTGTGTGTGTGTGTGTGTGTGTGTGTGTGTATGCAAAGTGTGGGTAAGAGTTTTCCGGAGCTTGAAAAATCGCTAATCACAGATTTGGAAGGCTAGAGAATTGAAGAGGAAAAAAGATTACTATGTTGTCATGACCTGTAATGGTTAATCTTCACTGTTGACTAGATTTGATATCACCTGTGATACACACCTCCATGCATGTCTGTGAGGATGTTTCTAGAGTGGTTTCACTGAGGAAGGAAGACCCACCCTGAATATTAGCAGCATCATTCTAGGGACTGGGTCCCAGACTGAATAGAAAGTGGAGTGGGGGGTGTTGGGGGAATTATGGATAGGAGCATTCTGCATCTGTGTCCTGACTGTGGCTGTAGTGTGATCAGCCATGGTTCCTCCCATTGCTGGGCTTCTCTGGTCATGGTGAACTGCAGCCTCAAACTGCCAGCTAGAATTATCCCATCCTTCCTTAACTTGCTGCTTGTCAGGTATTTGGTCACAGCAAACACTAATGTGTGATGGAGACATTTGGATCCTCTTTTATAATTCACCAAGAAACAAACTTAACATCATGAGCCATCATTAAAATCCTGTTGGAAATTTAATAATGTCTTCTTTAACGTCATAAAACTTTGTGATGGAAGTTTAGTCCATAAAATTTTAGGACGTGCTGAGCATGGTAGCATACAACTTTAATCCTAGCACTCAGGAGGCAGAGGTAGGCAGATATCTGTGAGTTTGAGACTAACCTGGTCTACACAGTAAGTTCTAGGCCAGTCAGGGCTACATAGTGAGACTCTGTCTCAAAACATAGGAATTTTAAATATGTATATTCACATACATCCTAACGTTAAAAAATTTTAATTTATCTTTATTTTATGTGTATGAATGTTTTGCCAGTGTGTATGCAAGTGCACCCATGTGTGTAATGCCTGCAGAGCCTAGAAGAGAATATTGGATCCCCTGGAACTGGAGTTGGAACAGTTAGCTACCATGTGGGTGCTAGGAACCGAACTCAGGTCCTCTGGAAGAGCAGCCAGTGCTCTTAACTGCTGAGCCATCTCTCCAGTTCACATCCAAACATTTTTAAGCAAAGTAGTTTAGAAAAGTATTGATGTTGAAATTTTAATCAGTTATTTCACTTAACTATAATAAGACATGCCATAACTTCTGCCTACACAATGCAGGAGTGATTTTCCATTTCAAGAACAATAGTTTCTCTTTATGCCCAATTGATCTCTCTCAAGCTATTAAAAATATATAAAACCAAAATATGCACTGTACACGTGTAGTTTGTAAATTGATAGAAGATGATAAATAGAAATATTCTCATACAGACTCTCAATATTAGCTTTGGTTTCATGTGCAATATAGTTATTCCAATCAACAAAATCATTCAAGCCTGCTCTCAGCTGTGTATCCTCAATGTGTTTAGTCAGACTAACATTTCCATTGTCAAACCCACTAGACCAAACCAAAGCGTAAAGAGCATTCTTCCATATGCTTCTTACAGACCATATATTATTGTTTTCTCTATTTAATGTGATTTTTCCAGCAGGTCTCTGTCCATTTCTGGCCTTAATATGAATTCTATCCCTCATGTACTGAGCAATAACAAAAGAACAAAGACCAAATCTATTCATTGGGTATTTGAACCATGTAAATGTGTTTCTTTCATCCTCTACTGGACATAAAAATACACCTTACCAAGCTTCCTGGGCTGTCCTGTGTTCACCTCTGGGAAACTCTTGGAAAGCACCATGTTAGCTAATGTGGGGTGTGCTCTAGGGTGACCTTTCCAGCTCCGAGATTCCGCCTTTTATTTATAAAACATCAGGTGCCAGAGCACGGTTCCATTTCTGATCTCACACATCCTAGGGTACGCTGCCTTCAGAAACTCCATTTTGTATTGGTGATGCCCTCATTTCTCTTTGCAGGCAACCCCTCTTGCCCCTCCTTCAGACAATCTGTCAGACAGCCACTGATTTTTCTTTGCTGGCAAGGCACTGTTACCAGTAATTGCAGAAACCATTAATAAAGTGGGTGGAGGGGGAGAGGGGGAGAGGGAAGTGAGACACAGAGGGAATCAGCACTGTACATAGCCCACGGGCTTTTCCCTCCCACACATATGATTCACTGTTGTTCCCCGCCTCACATGGGAAAATGTTGTCCTGCTGAAATACACCTTGAAGGCAGCTCTGCCTCAGAGATATCACATCTGCATATTAATAACACACACTTTGTAGTGCCTAGAGTTGTTTTTAATGAAGCAAACTGAAATATACCAGCAAGTTTCTCATCTTCTGAGTGCTGCAGATGATCCGAAAGTGTGGGGTGGGGTGGCTTCTGCCCTCGAAGAAAGATGAAAGACACAGGACCGGGAATTTTTTGATGACAAAACCAGAGCAGGAAGGGAGCAGCTTTGAATGAAATGTGTCCATCTCACAGGAAGACCAAAGCTGTGGGAGCGATTCAGCCCGAGATGGCCACAGATGTCAATGAGAGAGTCTACACAGCACAACACGGGTGAGAGAATACTCTGGAAAGAAAGGTGGAGGTAGACAAAGTGTTCAAGGGGAGGGTCTTTGAAGAGATGTAAGGATTTTGTAAACTCTGGGTTGCTTTTTTTTTTTTTTTTTTTTTTTAGGTCGTCTGGGGTTCCTGTCATTGTAAACTGTGAGTTGGTCTCCCATTTTCCTATGGGAATTGTTTACTTGAGAGGAACAGAACCTCTCTGCTCATTAGGCCAATGCAAGGTAGAATTTCTAGAAACTATACAGTGTACTCCACTGCTAGTTTCCACTCCCTATGTCATTGTTCCGCTTTAAAGAAGCAAGTGTTGCTTTGGGGCTGAGCACTGAGCAAAACTGGATACTAGCCTTGCCTTCATTAGACCTGCCCAATGTACCGGTGTGGTCTTCCTAGAAGACTAGTTAGCTCAGTTGGTTAAAATACCATGCTAATGAGACAATTTCCTTGGTCTCATTATCTTCCAATTTAAATCTGTGTAGAAGAAATCTCCTGTTGCTCACAAAAATTACTCAGTAAAAGTCTGAGTCTTTTGTCTTGGTTGCCCAAGACAAATCCATCACTGCCACTGGGGACCCAAATGTCCAGCAAGAAGTCTGTGTTTTCTCCACCTGATCTCCTTTCTGTTCTGGGAGGCTCTCCTCCCAGAAACTTGTGGCCTGCCATATCTTCTCTCTGTGGTCTTCTAGAAATCTCTATGCTTTCAGTCTCTTCCCACTTTAATGTTCTCACACATGAAGGCAGGTGTAGCTCTATGTGTGCTGGTTCACATATGTCTGAAGTTAAGACTCAATTCCTTTGTCTTTAAAGTCTGATCCCTGGTTTGATCCCTGGTTTTACTTCCGGTACTGACTCCCTCATCCTCTGTGTTACTCAGTGTTGCAACCAAGGTGAATAATGTATTAGCCCTCAAATTTCCTCCTTTTAATTTTTTAAACTTCCTGTTATTCTTCTGAAGTGATTTCTGTTGGGAGCATGTTTTATTAACATTGTCCCCCAAAGCTCTTCCATTCCATGACACTGTTCAAATGTCACCAGGTCTATGAAAAACTTTCTGCTCTCACTGATGAAGATGAATTCTCCATCCTGTGAGTGTTTTTATCAGGTGAACCCATCATTGGATGAAACATGTGAGAGAAGTGGTCAATGAGAGATGCATGAATCTGCCATAAAGAAACTAAAGTAATGATGAAGAGTACAATGTAGCAAATCCATAACCCATTGCATTATTGTTCATGATCATTATCAAGTACTGCACATAATGGCTCTGCCATACTTTCATCAATGACAACAAAGTATTGCTCCAGAGAGATGAGACCTCCTAGGAGATTTTCTGATTAAGAGAGGGGATGTCCTTGAAGGGGATTGTGGGAGTCTAGCTCTTTGTTCTTTACCATGTCTTGGCCATGAGATACTTAGTTCTGCTTCCCCCCTGCACTCTCCAGCATCATGTACTTTCTCACCACCAGCCCCAAAACAGCAGAGCCAGCCATGGACTGAAACCTCTAGTACCGAATCCAGTGTTATCCCAAGTATTCATTAAAGTAGTAAGAATCTGATTGACATAGCACACTGTGCTGCACTGTTACAACCATGTGCTTACCACATGCTAGGGATCTTCAGGAACTTTTTATCATCTCATGTGACTGCTGTTGCATATGTGTTCTCTGACTGTCCGGACTGTTCTTATGAGTGTATGACTGGTCTTGGCTTTTGCCTTTTAGAGGGGCTGTGTGGCATTTCCCTATGATTGGAGTCATTTATTTCTTTAATCAGTGTTCACTGAGCACCTAATAGTGGTAAGCATGTGGTACCTCGGAGGTTGAATATGAACGTATGTAAACTCCTGGGATTACTTAAGGTTATGCAGCTTCTCTGACAAATCCCCAACTTTCAGTGATTTCGAAAAGAAATCCAATTTGGTAAAACTGGTTAGCTAGAGGCTTTTCTCCAGATGTTAAACCAAAAACTTCATTTGTTTCATCTACCTATTTTAGTGTATCTCTGTCCACTTCATCTAGTAGTTATCTACTGCTGCATTAACATCAAAACTTCCTGGCTTAAAAATATTAATTTTTTTTCTATTTCCAGGGCCAGGGGTTTGGGAGATGTTTGGCTCATGGTTCTCACTGGGGCTTCTTACGAGGTTACTGTCAAAGCTGCTCCAGAGGCTGGGTCACCTGAAAGCATAGTTGTGTTGACAGAACCATTTCTAAGATGACACTCACAGTACTTCATCAAATGGGACAGCAGTTGACTTCTCCGTAGAGTGGGAGATCTGAGATACAGTAGGAGGGAGCTGTCGGTCATGACCTGCCCCCAGAGGTTACATGCTGTCATTTCTACATTCTGTGCATTAGAAGCAAGTCACTGACTCCAGCTTATATTCAAGAGGGGTGGGAATGAAACTCCACATTCCAAAGGGAAGAACATCAAAGAATCTTCCAAAGTGAAGTATATTAAAGAGTATTTGTAAATCACCACAGTATGGGCCCTTCCATGGCTCCTTCCATTGTGGGGTGCTCAGCCTTCTCCTTGGCTCTGCATTCTTTGGCTTCCAGCAGATGGAAGTGTGAAGGTACACCATATTCTCCAAGTCACTTCTGTGGAAATGACACATCACATCCATCCTCATCCTGGGTATGAATGTTACATGACCACCTCTGGATTCAAGGGGTGGCTGGAAAATGTAGTCTCCAGCAACACCCTGTAGTTCCCACCCTGTACTAAATGTCATTGTTTTCAGGGAAGGGACCATCGAGCCTTCTCTAGGCTTCTGTTCTATAAGTAGCATGGGACTTAAGCCGAATACAAGCCCTTTAAGTATTTAATGAATGTGTGAGATTGTGAACTATGGGAAAGTGGCATTGTTTTATATATATTTCAATAGACAAACCTAAGCGTGCGTCTTAACTAAAGTACACCCCAACACTGCCACTCAGATCCTGTTTACAACTCAGGTTTGACATGTGAACTTCTGCCCAGAGCTACCTGGGCTTGCTGATTCTCTTGTTATTTCTTATGAATTATTTACCTTCCTCTCTCTGAACTTTCTTCAAATGGCACAGTGTAAAAGGACTAGTTCTTTACTAAATATTATACAAAGGCAAGAGTGTTCAAGGATTCTCTGCACCACTACACAACATGCTGCCAGATGCTGAAGTGATGGGATCACAGAGTAGCAGAGATAAGGAATAAATTGTCATAGCAACCAGAAGACCTCAGTTGGAATGATTGAACGCCAACTAGAAGGTGGTTCTAAAAGCTTTAAACATGAAAAGAAATGGCTAATTTTATAAAGATGTGATTTAAATACAGAGAATATTCTTTAGTTTTTCTAAGTGAATGCAATTTAGAAACAACATAATGTGGGAAAATGCCAAACAAGAGCATTAGTGTGGCCTCACCATATGTCTAATAACAGCAGTAACTCATGTGCATTGTTAAGCATTATGTCTTTAATTTTAAAAAAATGTTATTGTTTATTTGGGGGATTATGTTAGGGATGCATGCTTAGAGTAGAGAAATTGCAAAATGCAAAAATAATGAGAAGGAATTAAAAACAATTCACCCAGAGTGAAACAATTAAAGATATATTTTTGTACACACACACACACACACACACACCATGGTCCCTGACTTAATCGATTACTTTGGTTTTTGAATTGCTCTTTTCGCAGGCTCTGAATATGTGTTGGAGAATAGTCTTGTGATGTTGGGGAACAGCAATAAGTCACAGCTCCCCACCAACCCCAAGGTCATAAAGGGAAGCGGCCCAGACTGTACAGCAGACTGTGCTGCTAATCTCTGATGTTTGCAAGGTTTGATTATTAAGTGCATTTTCTTCTTAAGAACTTTCAATTTGTGATGGGCTATACCCCATAGTTAGGCTGTGGAAAACCTGGATTTCAGTCACACACACACACACACACACACACACACACACACACACACTGAAATTTCATGTATATGTCTTATTTAGTATTGTGCTAGGTAGCTCTAGGTTTCAACCTGAAGCACCTAGGAAGAGGGAACTGCAATTGGGGAATTTCTTCTATCGGGTTGGCTTTGTGGACATGTCTGTGAGGCATGTTTTTTGATTGTTGATTGAAGTGGGAGACCCAGCCAGCTGTGGGTGGTACCATCTCTGGGCAGGTGGTCCTGTGATAATTAAGAGAGCAGCGCACAGGCCAGGGGAGTAAGCCAGTAAGCAGTGCTCCTCCATGGTCTGTGCTCCAGCTCCTGCCTCCAGGTTCCAGCCCTCGGTTCCTACCCTGACTTCCCTCAATGATGAACTTGTATGACCTGGGAGATGTAAGATAAAATAAACCTTTTTCTTCTCAAGTTGGTTTTGGTCAGTGTTTTTATCACAGCAATAAAAGTAAGACAAGTATGGAAAGTTTTTACTTACTGTCTCATGAGCATTTCTTCATAACTTTAATATTCTTCAAAGCATTTTTTCTATTACTGTATAATATTGCCTGCATATATATGGGAATATATATATATATATATATATATATATATATGCAGGTGCTCATGGAGGCCAGAAGAAAGTGTCTGATCCCTTGGAGTTGGAGTTACAGGTGGTTGTGAGTCACTGAACCATCTCTCCAGAACCAATTTCTGCACATTTTTAAAATTATTACCATTATGTTTTAAGTGAATGATTACTCTGTATTATTTGGAATATTTATCTACTTATTTTTATTTATTTCTCAATTTCATGCATTTTTTATTTTACTCTATATAGATTAGTTCTTCATAAATTATTTTTTATTGTATTGTATAATTTTAATGTCTACATCACAACTTTATTTGAGACAGGTATAGCCCAGGCTGGACTTGAACTTGCAGTTGTCCTGCCTTAGTCTCCCAAGTTCCGAGATTTCAGGAATATGACCCTTTGCCTAACTTAACATGAAAATTAATTTACTGATTTATAGTGTTTTCTGAGATAAAGTCTTAGTCTTAGCCCAGGATATTTTGGAACTCACTGTAGCCCAGGCTGACCTAAAAACATCACAGAAATCTTCCTATCTGAGCTGCCCAAGTTCTAGGATTAGAGGCATAAGCCACCTTGCCTGTCATGATGTTTTAATATACATATGCTATATGTTGTATAGGACTGTCCTCAGAGCCAAATAAACACCATCTTCAGGAGCTCAGCTGTGCCCCTGTGAAAGAAGCATAGCTAGGATTGTTGATTACTGGCCTCTCCTTATAGAAGGAGGGATGGCAGGGAGAATCAATGGACCATCACCTGAGCATCCAGCCACACCTCCCAACCCATTGAGAGAATTCTGTCCTAATTGCATGTGTCCTGGGGAAGGGCTGGAGTACATAGACTGGGGAGGTGGGCTGAATAGCTTCAGTTGTCAACTTGACACACCTGGGTAAAGGGAACCTCCATTGCATCGGCCTATGGCCATATCTATGGGGAATTTTCTTGATTTCTTGATTGTTGAGTAATGTAGACGAGCCCAGCGAGCTGTGGGCAGTGCCACCCCTGGGCCGATGGTCCTGTGTTGTATAAGAAAGCAGACTGAGCACAGGCCAGGGAAGCAAGCCGGTGAGCAGCGTTCCTCCATAGTCTGTGCTTCAGCTCCTGCCTCCAGGTTCTTGCTCTGAGTTCCTACCTTGGGCTCCCTAATGAACTGTGACCTTGGCAATGTAGACAGATAAACCCTTTCCTCCCCTAGTTGGTATTGGTCAGAGTGTTTTGTCATAGCAATTGAAAGAGAACTAGAACAGGAAGACTAGTAAGAGGGGGCTCCATTTATGCAGCTACAGGGGCGCCATCATCCATGTTGGGGGAGGACACTCTGATGCAGCCTTCGGGGGGCACCCACACTCCTGTAAGTAACCCCTCACCCATTGCTCTGTAAGTAAGCCCCATAAACTCATTTATTGCCAAGGGTGAACTCTGGCAGAATCATACCTCAGTTTGTTGTTGGGACCTTGGGATGGGGAATGGATGATGCTTACATCTCCCCTAGGGAAGGCATTATAGCAACAACATGTTAAGGTGTTTATTACAACAGCAAATTACATATCCAGCCTCTGAAGATTTCTTCTTTCTTTTTTGGTATGTGTATGCAAAGTCTACTCTCTTCACAGGAATCAGGTGTATAATACAGCATGACTAACTATAGCAACCATGCTGTGCATGAGATCTCTACACTCACTCAGCTGGTATAACTGGATTTTGGACCCTTTGAGCTACATCTCCTGACTCCTACAGCTTCTCCTTGACCCTCCCCTTACTGACCCTTGGCAACCATTCTACCATCATTCTTTGCTTCTATATATTCATATTTTCTTAAAAAAACTGTTACCTGGACGATTTATTCAATTTCAGTCTGATTAGTCAAAATAAACTTGGTTTTCACACATATACTAAGGGCCAGGGCTTCCTAACCTCCTGATCATGACCCTTTTTTGCTTTAGAAATTTCCATGTGACTTCATGTATATGGATGAATACATAAATACCTACATATACATACATAAATGAAATATAACATTTACTGAGAATAAATCATAAATTTATTTGAAAACAATTGTTTAGCATACATATAATTTTATCATTTATTAAATATTTTTGAAAATGTTCATGCTAATGAGATGGGTGTGCCAGTTTATTTTGCAAATTTTGGCTGAATATTGATACTTCAGAGCATAGAACACCATCGTTTTACAGAGTTGGTCAATATTTTGATTTTTCTAATCATGAATAATACAAATGTTACTTCATGTAAATGTGTAGTACAAAGTAACAGAAATCTGTTTAGGGCTGTTTCAGAGACTTGAGAATTCTGTCTTAATCCCAAATCAAAATACACTTAAAGATTTTTGATGGAATTCAGGTCAGCCACTCAGACATCAATATTTAAAATCAAACATGCAAACACAGTACATCTAAAAGATGTACTAATGTGATAGATCCTGAGGAATATTGGTAGACAATATTAAAAATCTTTGTTTTCCATAACTAGAAAGCTGTGATTCTGTAAGAGCAGCAAACTTTGTGTGTACAGTAAAAACATACGATGGTCTTGAATCTGAGCCAACATTTCAGGCAGTGTTTGTTAGCATCATGTGATGGCATGAATTGTGCCAAGCGCATGCTGCTATTGTGTGTTCAGAAGCAGGGTTGCAGTGAAGTCACATGGTGCAACGTGGCAAAGGCTGCTGGGAGCACCTCAGAATACTCACACTTTGAGAAGCTCGTTGATAGACTATTTTTATAGAATGGGTTCATGGCAGTTTGCAAAGTCCTTGTGAGGGAGCTGGAATGACAGTCCCCTGTTCTGCCTTTGCTGTACTTTGCCTCTGGTGTGTTCACCACAGATCCATGTGTCAAAGACTTGGCCACCAGCCCGGGGTGCTATGTAAAATGCCAGGCTTAGTGGAAGGAACTTAGATCATTGGGATCATGCCCTTGAATGGGATGCTGAGACCCTGACCCCCTGCTCCCATCTCTCTGCTTCCTAGCTCCCACGAGGTGAACAGGCTTCCTCCATCCATATGCTCTGCCATGAAGTGCTGTGCTACCACAAGTTCAAAGGCAAAGTGGCCAAGTGACCATGGACCGTGATCCCTGAAACTATGATCCTAAACAAGCTTTTCCTTCAATAAACAGATTATCTCAAGTATTTCCTTACAAAGGCAGAAAGCTAGCACAGTCTCTGACAAGTCAGTCAGTGGCATCTACTGGTGCCGTTGATGTCTTTCTTACTGTCTCAGCCCAAAGCCTTTCATCTGTAAGGGGTGTCAGAGTTGATGACACTTTCTTACAGCCACCAGACCAATCCGTTCCAGACAACAACTCTGAGTTCAGCAGGGCCAAACTTATTTTTCTCATTTTACAGAAACGGAAAAGGAGACTCAGTTTGTGATGCTGAGGTTCAGGCTAAGGACCTCAGCAAGCTCATCTGGTCTGTGTCTCCAGGGCATAAGCAAAGACCTTGAGACCTTCTTGCACTGCCTTCTGCCTCGCAAGACATGCTTTCAAAAAAAAAATTTTTTTTTTGTTTTTTTGAGACAGGGTCTCCCTGTAGCCCCAGCTGTCCTGGAGCTCACTCTGTAGACCAGGCTGGCCTTGAACTCACAGAGATCCACCTGCCTCTGCCTCCCGAGTGCTGGGATTAAAGGTGTGCGCCACCACGCCCAGCATTTTATAACATGGATGACTGATGTTGTAAGGAATGTGGCTAACTCTCATTATTATTAGGTGGTTCATGGGACTTATTATCATTATTCTTATCACAGAATGATTCCTTATTATGTCAGTTAGGTGCCCTTACTTTCATCCTAAAAAGCCTCCGGAGAAGGAGTGTGACACCTGCTGGCTTTTCCTTTGCTTTCAGGATGAGTGCGAGGAACAGGCATATAGCCTAGTTTGAACAAAAAATTTCTTCTAATGTTTTGTCTTAATAAAATGTAGAGCAAATATATGAAACTATGGAGGAGAGGCAGGTCTGTGCTTCTAGGTGTCCAATGTTTCAAGAATACCATCACTTGTCTGCCAGTCTCTTGTAATTCCAGTCCTGTGACCACTTGGAGGTCACCTGAGGGTATGTCTCAACTACCTTTGGAGTCCACCATTGATAATACCTTATGAAATCTTCACTATAGGCTTAAAGGATGTCAAGCGAATATGTAAATTATATCCAATCATTTAAAATGGGAGGCTTCAATACCTACTACCCATTATGACTATCTGGAGAGATTTTAAAAATATTGGTATCTGGATCCTACTTTGGACACTAATGCTAGAATCTCTTGGGGGTGGGAGCAGGCCAGTCATCTTTTATATGACTTGGAAGGTGTGAATCGCCTGGATGAAGATTCATAGCTAGTAATACTCTCCAAACTTTCTAATCTCATTAGCTGGTTTTAAGCATCTTACTAGACTATACCTCCAGAATTGCCATTCCCTGTCTCCATTATGAAAATTCTTTTATTAACTGAATTATAATAACTAGTGTACCAAAGACGACAATGTTCTAGTATCTAAGCTAAAAAACAAGTGTTGAAGAAAGAAATAATTCCAAGCTGGAGTTGAAGAGCTGCCTTTGATGTAGTTGATGACCCTGAAGCCCAGAGCCACAGATGAAATGGCTTGAGCTCACAAAAGGTCGATCTTAATTTTCATATCTGGAAAGACAGGAAAATGAGTTCTGACTCAGAGAAGCATGCAACCCTATGTGGGCCTCAGCAGGTCCCTGCTCAGCCTCAACCCTGTGTTGGCCTCAGTAGGTCCCTGCTCGGCCTCCTCTGTTCATCACAGGCCCTAACAGCCTAACATCTTTTAGAAGACAGATAACAAATTGGCATGGGCCTGCTCACAGCAGTCGACAGAAAGCACCGCACACCCTGCCCCACTTGCCTTATCTATTTCAACAGCAATCATTATTTTAAAAAAAGGTGGTGTTTTTCTTAAATATCAATTTTTCTGTCTCTAAAGATACTGCTTAAATATTTGTTAATGAGCCTGCTGTGTGGGGTCACATTGGAGTTGGATTTGTTGGGTGATTCGCTTAGGTTATAAGACACCCAGACTCTAAATATTGATCAATTATTTGGGCATTTAGCCTTTATCAGAGTCAACTTATATTTAAATTGCAGGATGTTAGTGTCTGTTAAGTTCATTCTCTCCAGGCTGGGGGTTAGATAAAGGCTCTTGCTACCATGCCTGATGACCTGAGTTCAATTTCCAGGACCCACATGTTGGGAAGAGAGAAGCAACTCCTGCAAGTTATCCTCCGACTTACACACACACACACACACACACACACACACACACACACACACACACACACACAAAGTAAATAAGCAATAAATAAATATAATTTAAGCTCACCATCTTACTACAATGAGGCATGAAATGCAATGCTATCACAGTTGCTGTTAGAACAATTGTTTAGGGCATCATCTGGTGTAAAGAAAAGCCCATGATGCTTCTGTTCACAGTTGTGCAGTAATGATCCCCTTATCCATAGCACCTCCACCACTGTCTTGTTTATCCATCTCTCCAAGCTCAATTTTCAAAACAATTTAAAAAACTTTATTTTATACATAATTAAGATATACAACATGATGTCTTGGTATACACACTCACTCACTCACTCACTCACACAGAGTCATTACTGTCAAGCAAATGACCATATCCCCCAAACATAAACTTTGACACATGTATAACTCATCCATCTAACCTTATGTTGACATTTGGGGCCAGGGGTTTTGGGCCAGTGGTAGAGTACAAACTTAGCATGTACACACACACACACACACACACACACACACACACACACACAGGGCAAAAGGAAAAATCCCTAAAGAGTTGCAGAGCCACAGACCGCTGCAGAACCCTAGCTTATCAGAACTCTAGCTTATCAGAAGAGCATTCATGTGAGACTTAGGTGGCCTTACCGCCTATGGATTTTCCTTTGCACTGGCTTCTCAGCCTTTTGTTTTTTAGAAACTATGTTTCTAAGGGAAGGACTGTTAACTTTAACAGGTTTGGTTTTAAAATGCTGTGCAGGATGACCACTTACAGTTAAAACGCAGTATTGACGGCAGGGGATAAAGGTGTCAGGACACTCAGCTTGAAATTCTTGGACTTGAAAGAATGCTGTCGATTAAACTGAACCTTACTGGTTTTTACCTACATTAAATATTGTGATGTACTTGTACATTTTTAGCTGTCATTACATCTAGTTGATAGTTAATCTGAATTTCAATATTTAAAGCCTACTCAAAATCTTCATTATAAACATCAAAAACTCAGGCAAGGCTACTGTTTGTCACTGTTAACAAAGCAAAGTATAATCTTTATCTTTTCACTTACAGAAAGGAGAGAAAGTTGGATTTTTGAAAAGGCCTATCAGTCACCTAATCCGGAAACAACCAGCGACACTATTAGGTGTCACAAAGTATCCAGTAGACTAGATGGAAGCAATTTGTGTCCTTAGGCAGACATTCCTGGTCTCTTTCCTCCCCTACCCCCCGCCCCCCCTTTCTAGAGTGAGACTGTGGCCCTGGCAGCACAGAGCAAGGAAGCCAGCAGGAGGTGTGTTTATGCCTCCGAAGTTCCTGGTCTTAACATTTGGTCTGGAGCTCCACAGTCTGCTCATTTGATCCTGCTCACCCTCCTGGGGTTCCAGAGATGGCTGTCTCCTGCTGCTTCCCTCCCCCTTGCAGCTGAGGACTTTTTGTGCCTGCAATGTACAAATCAGACCTTGCATTGAATTGGGCTGAAGCCTCTATTTTACTCTCCTTTTTTTTTTTTCCGGTATTGACTGGTTTTTCCGGCAGGTCCAGAGAATGCATTTAATGGGATGTTGGGTTTTGTAACAAATCCCTGTCTTCCAACATTTGTGCATTTTGTGTGAAAGCAGAAAAAATTAGTTAAATGATGAAATCATGGTAATTACCAGATTCTCAGTATCTTGCTAATGTGATACTTTTCCTTTAATCATGTCCCATAATGTGTAACCTTGACTTTTCCAGGTCATGGTGGCTGGAGGGACAGATTACAAAGCACAGTTAATAATGTTAAGGGTGGTGAAGTGGTCTTTGGCTCCAGGTGATCTGCCGGCCCAATCTAGGGACACAAGTACCGGATTCCCAGCCCACATTCTTCTTCTTGAGGCCATTAGTGTTTCTTTTGCAAGCAAAAGTTCCTAGAAAATCTGCATCTTAAAAATCAGCTGCAGAAGCTGATCAACTGATTAGAACCTAAGTGATTGTGGAGAGTTTGGAATGTCGTAGGTCCAGAGCCTAATTACCGTTTTTATTGGGTTGTCTTTAGCCTCCTAAATAGCTACTCCTTGCCAACCTTTGTTTCTGACTTAATGTCCGGTGACTAACAGGTATAAAAACATTTTGGAATGTATGAACTTAGCAGACCACCAGCTTCTACCAACCAGAAGGCTGATGTCATCAGATGACACCAGAGGCCTATAGCTGTGCTTTTTCTTTTGTTGCAACTGCCTACCTAATGTTTCCACCAATGTATTTGAAAAGTGTCTTCATTTATGACTTTTTTTTTTCTTTTACTATAAAAACTTCATGAAGCTGTTACCACATTGGAACATGGAATTTGGGATACCCTGACTCTGTTCCCCGGCCATGATCACTCAAATTTGGAACTACCTTGATAGTTGAGCTCTTGTGTTGACACTTTTTACCTAGTACTTTTTACTCTGATTTCTCAAAAAGAGGTATCTGTACTGTCTCCCCTGGCCCTGCCTCTCTGGTTGGACCTATTACCCCATGACTGAAGATATTGTTGCTAGCATCCCATGAGGCTGACCTTGGCCTTTTGTCTTTCATAGCGCTCTCATTCTAGGTAGTTGCAATGCATTCTATAGAAGCCAGATTGCAGAAGATTTAAGTGACAGTGGCAACGATAACACCCAAATAGTGTTCCTTGAAGCCAACAGGTAAATTGAACTTCAGAATAAAGCCCTGGACTCTTGAATCTCAGCCAGTTCTTTCTCCAGGTACAGAGCTGGGTCTCAGATGCTGGCTTTCCTCACTTCATAGTGGTGTGACCTTGGATAAGTCACCTCACCTGGCTCCGCTTCCTCAGCAATACAGAGGCATCAGGGGATCCTCTTCCTAGGGTTGCTGTGAGGATTAAATGGTTTAAGGTATGTGATGGACTAATAATAGCAAGTACGTAACCAATGTCAGCTATTATTTCAACCCCTTCATCCCAGGGACCATTAGCTCCTATTTTTTTCTAAAGGACCAACTGAGGCTTCATGCTCAGGATTTCTGATGTTTTGCTCTAGGATATCAGAGTTCTGGAGGAATGTGAGCAGCTGTAAGGTGCTTCATCTGTCTTTCCATGGTTCACTTAGAAGGTTCCTGGAGAGGCTGTGGAGATGGCTCAGTGGGTTAGGGTGCTTACTGTGCAAACATGAGGAACTGAGCCCAGATCTACAGGATCTATGTAAGAAGCAGGGCATGGTGGTGTGTGCCTGATGATGCAAGAGAATTTTTTTTTTTTAATTTAAGAATGGACTCAAATGGAAGATTTAGGACAACTTTATTAGAATTTAAAGAAAAATCCTCAGGGCAGGCAAGCTGTACATTTCAACAGCTGCCCTGAGCAGGAGAATGGAGGGGAGAGGAAAAAGCCATAAAGTCAAGCTGATTTAAAGCTGGCATGGAGGTGAGATACATGGTAGACTAGCATGTATGGTGGGGAGGGGAATATGAGAGACAAACTAGGAGAGGCCAAGATGCCTGGGAAAGCATGGTTAGACAAGACATAGAAAGTAGAAAAGGAGAGCATATGCTTTTCTGAATCTTCTGAAAAACAGGCAGACTACATGTCTGTGGCCAGGTCCATAAGCACTGCACTAAGGGGGTGGGGACTTGGGCAGGAAAATTTCACCATCTCATTAACATGCTAGGGATTCCCTCATCTCTTTAACATAACTGAAGGAGAACCTTTTAGAGGTGGACCTGTGATCAGACCATTGACCTGGCAAAACAAGAAGGCTGGGTCTTCTTCCAGGCCAGAGATTTTATTCTCTTGACCAATTTTCTCTTAAGGGACTGTCTGCTGCTGTAACAATGCTACCCAGATGTTGGGAGGCAGAGACAGGAGGGTTTGGGGGACTTCTGACTGCCAGTCTAGCCAATGGGTGAGCACAGTGAGGAACTTATCTCCAATCTTAGAGGAAGACACCTGATGTTCACCTTTCACCGCCACATGCTTGAGCATGGTCATATGCATCTGCACACACATGCATACATATGCACATACATACACACAAAGGAAGTTCCTTGAAGGGGGGCTGTGGGATGGCTCAGTAGGTAAAGTGCTTGCTGCCTGAGCATGAGAACAGGAGTTTGGATTCCCAGCACATACCCAGAGATATGATGCTGGGCATGGTGGCATATGCCTGTAAGCCCAGGGTTGGGAAAAAAGGAGGCAGCTGGATCCCTGGTGTTTGCTGGCTGGCACTGTAGCTGAATAGATGAGATCCAGGTTCAGTGAGAGACCCTGTCTCCAAAAGTAAGGTAAAGAGTGCTTGCAGAAGACACCCAATGTCTACCTCTGGCCTCCACATACATGAGCATGTGCTCATGTACACATATACAACATACATAGAGTTCCTTGAAATAAACATTTTACAAAGCTAATGATACAGAGAGCTGGGCTCAGAACTTACTATTTACTGGTTTAGTTCAATGTTCATGTGCTGCTTCTGTTTAACCTCAGTTCCCTTTTCCTTTTCTTCTAAGCACATGAATTTATGTTGCGGGATCACTTCTCTCTCTCTTTTTAAATTATTTACTTAATAACCACACAATCAGAAGAAGCATTTCATTACAACAGCATTAACATATTCAATAACAATTTCCAGAGCTAATATTCATCTCCTTCAAAATTGGCTGTAAATTTTTAGGTTTACAGTTGAGTTAATACAGTTATACAATATTGTACTCAGTATAAACCCTGTAAGACATAAAATTAAATGAGGTTTTAACCTTTAAAAAAGATCTCCATTTCATTATTTAAATACACAGTTTCATACGGAAATATTCATTTTTAATACAATTAACACTAAGATGCACATGCATTTCTAATCTCTATATATCTGCTTATTACTAGACACAGTCGGTTACTTTCTGAGCTCCTTGGCATCTGAGCACGGATATAAAGTCATCAGGTAGATTTTAATGTGATAATTGCCATTATATTCTCTACTTCTATGAGTTTGCCTATTTCACATACCTCATATATAGTCATGTAGTGTTTTTAGTTATGCTATGATCATTCTTGGAAGACTAGTTACCCTAAAGTGTAGAAATGAGACCATGGGTTAAAGAACTACTGTCAGAAGTAGATGAGAACTAATGCTAGGTCAAGGAGGCTTTGAGTAGAAATGATAAACTGATAATGTTTGGAATGTATCTTTAAGAAGATAAACCAAACAAATTTGGTGATGGGTTTTAAATGGAAGTCAAGGACACAGAGTCAAATTATTCCTAAGTGTCAGATGAGGGCAAGCTGGGTGAAGAGTACTACCCTTTTCTGTGATGGAGGATCAGAGGACGAACAGCGTTGAAAGGAATAAAAACTTCTGCTTTGTCAGTATTCCTTTGGATAATATCGGGGTCTGCTGTTTATTTTCCCAGTTCTATGCTTGGTTACTATCTGGGAATCCCTTTGGCCACCCTGGCCAACAACTCAAAGAAGGTATCTCCTATCTGGCATTGTTGCTTGTTATGTAGCCTTTAGCTATACATATGGACTCTTATCAAATTATATTGGCCCCTTTAAACTTTGGTTATACATTTCTTTTGGGTGTTTAAGGCCATACAGTTGGACCAGATAAACTGATTTATTTTTACTTTTAAGGTTGTTTGAGGATCTGTTCCTCAGGGGTCACACGGGCTTGGGAGGAGCCCCCGGCTCCTTTCTATTACCAGTTCCGCCTATATGAAGATAAGTCAAAGGTCCTGCTCAACCAAGGTCAGCTTCGCTTGGAAGCATGGAGGAAATGATTCCTCTGTGTTGACCCTCCTCTTTGTAGACTGGACACTGGTTCAAGTCCATCTGGTGGG
>NW_008350388.1:3904257-3904610 GCF_000622305.1 Nannospalax galili
GCCTTCAATTTTGTTCCATTGGTCTATGGGTCTATTTTTGTGCCAGTACCATGTTGTTTTTATGACTATAGCTCTGTAATAAAGCTTGAAATTTGGTATAGTAATCTCTCCTGCATTGCTCTTAGTGCTCAGGGTTGTTTTGGCTATCTGAGGTATTTTGTGCTTCCATATGAATCTTAGGATAGTTTTTTCCAATTCTTTGAAAAATGTCATGGGGATTTTGATTGGCATTGCGTTAAATCTATAAATGACTTTTGGTAGGATGGTCATTTTCATAATATCAATTCTTCCAATCCATGAGCATGGGAGGTCCTTCCATCTTCTGGTGTCTTCCTCAATTTCTTCTTTAAAGA
>NW_008350388.1:3905866-3906562 GCF_000622305.1 Nannospalax galili
ATTATTTCAATATTTTTGTATTTGTTGAGGGTTGTTTTGTGCCCCAGTATATGGTCAATTTTGGAGACGGTTCCATGTGGTGCTAAATAGAAAGTACATTCTTTGGTGGTTGGTTGGAATACTCAGTAGATATCTGTTAAGTCCATTTGATATATGGTTTTGTTTAATTCAGATGTCTCTCTGTTAAGTCTCTGGCCTGTTTACCTATCTAATGGAGATATTGGCGTATTGAAGTCCCCGATTATTAGTGAGTTGGGGTTAATTTGGGTCTTAAAGTCCTGTAGTACTGTTTTAATGAAGTTGGGTGCACCAGAGTTTGGTGAATATATGTTCATGATTGTAATATCTTCTTGGATTATTGTTCCTTTGATGAGAATGAAGTGGCCATCTTTGTCTCTTCTGATTAGTTTTAGTTTTAAGTCTATTTTGTGAGATAGTAGAATTGCAATGCCTGCTTTTTTCTTAGTGCCATTTGCTTGGTATATTTTTTTCCATCCTTTCACCTTAAGATAGTCTCAGTCCTTGAAAGTGAGATGAGTTTCTTGCAGACAACAAAAACATGGGTTTTGTTTCTTAATCCATTCACCTAGTCTTTCTCTTTTGACTGGGAAGTTCAGTCCGTTAGTATTTAAAGTTAATGAAAGATAAGTATTGAATCCTGTCATTTTTATTTCTGTTTACATTCTTGATATAGCT
>NW_008350388.1:3907465-3927465 GCF_000622305.1 Nannospalax galili
CTTTTGAGTTCCATGTCCTGCATTATCTCTAGGGGCTTCTCACTGTACTCCTCTAGAGGACTACTGGTATTTGGTGGCAATATGTTATTTTGGTTTTTCATGTTATTTTTTTCTCTGTGATTTTGGCATGTGAATTTCTTTCGTAGTTTCTGATTCTTGTGTGAGACACAAGCCTTCAAGTTTAGGTCTGCTTCTTTTTGTGAACTTTATGTGTCTTTGTGGTTTACTTTTTGGGCATGAAAGCCTGGCTCATCTAAGCTTCCAGTTCTCTCTTTTGATTTTTATGTTGGAGTGGCCAGATTGCTTTTGTTTCAGGAGTTCCCACAAAGGCCCAATTCAGATGAGGGTCAGATGTTTTCAGGCTTTCTTCTAAAGTCTGAATCCTCCAGGAATGATTTTGGCCTCAGGAATTTGGGGGTTGGACTGGCCTGGGAGCCTGGCCCAGGAAAGATGCTGGTCTAGGGCAGTTGGTGGCCGTGCCACTCAGAGATGCAAAGGCAGATCAGTAGGAAGAGGCCCCAAGGACTCCTGGGGACTGCACTGAGGAGCTGTGTTGGTCTAGATGCAAAGGATCAGGAAGAGGAAAGGTCAGCCCCTGTGTCCCAGAAAGAGGCTGGTGGGTGGTGCAGGCCCAGGGAAGCAGAGGGAGGTGAGGGAGGGGCCAAGCGCAGAAGCAGTGCTCCTGGGGCCCAGAGAAGGCACTACATTGGTCTGGATGAAAAGGATCAGGAAGCAGTATTGGTTTCCCAGGTGTCTGGGGCCCCAAGACAAGGAATAGGGCAGGACCCAAACTAGGAGAAGAGACCTGCAGGGGAGATGGGAAGAGCCTGGGGGAGTCAAGGCTTGGAAAGCACGATGGACTTACCCCAGAGGGAGGCCTGCAGGTAGGAGAGAGGCCTCCTGCAGGTGGTGCAGGCCCAGGGAAAGGGGATCACTTCTTTTATTCTTAGCCATGCTGATGGGATAAGATCATACCTACCACTGATCCCAGGTAGCCCCTGATTGTCCTATACCATGAAACAACCCATCACTTCTGCCTCTGTGTTTGGTTCAGTAACAGATCTTTAAACCAATCAGGGTTTCTGGGAAATACATACAATACTTTCCCCACAATGCTATAGGAAGAGCTGTCTCCTTTTTCCTATGGGAGAGGTAGCTTGAGGATATGAATTCCAGAATGTTCCAACTTTAGATCCAGCACCAGGGAGAGACAGAGAACTGTACTACTGGCAATGTCTTTCCAACTGCTGGATCTAACTTCCCCAGAGTTTTCTTCAGTGTTTCAGCTGTAACTAACAAGTAGCCTTTATTTAATTTGTCTCAGCTGATTTTTTTTGTCACTTGTGACAAAAAACTCTGTCCCCACTGAAGCTGTGCATTTTAGGAAAAATATTCTTATGACAGAGAAATACTCATGGTTCTGTAAGGCACAATAAAACAAAACAAAACAAAAACCTGAAACTAGCATGTCTCACTTTGAGTTAGATTTCTAAAATCTCTACACTTTCCAAAGCTTGGTATGCTTACCTGTGACCTTCCATGATATACAAGTAGAGCGCAGAGTCACTTGTTAAAATGCGTTTCCAGAAAGCTGTCCTATCCATCAGTTAGGAAATGAACTTTCTGATGTTTCACCAAAGTACACATATCTTTCAAGGTTTCACACATAGCAAGTGCTCATAGAATGCTTAAGAAGTGGACTTTCCTGGTTAGATTTGAATTTCTGATTAATTGAAAGTTAATTAGGAACTCCACACCCCACTACCCTTTCCCTTCTTTAGAAGATCTTTGTAAAATGTACGAGTGCACTTTCTTTCCTTAGTAATTACAGTACAGTGAGCATGATTGCATTTTTGATGATTAAGAATTTCACAAAGCCTGAAGGCTATCAGTCAGACTCTAAATTTTCATTGTACAATATTTTACATGGAGGAGTTATAGGAAACTGATCTTAGGACATCTAGATATTTATTTTCTAAAGCCTCTGACATTTATGAGTTTTCATTATCCTTTAACTTTTTCTTTTTTTGTGTGTAGAAAATCAAAATTTTGATCAGACTCTGACTAAAATGTTTTGCTTCTTTTTAAAAAATAAATAATTTTAACATTAGCACTAGTAATTGCACAGTGAAATTATTAATATGGGATGTTTTAGTCCATTTGGCTATTATGGTACACTTACCTTAAATTGGATTATTAAAAAATTTTACATTTATTTATTATTATCATTTCTCTGTGTAGTGTGTGTGTGTGTGTGTGTGTGTGTGTGTGTATGCACATATGCCATGCCATACCTGGAAGTCAGAGGACAACTTGCAGGAGTCCATTCTTTCTTTCCATTATGTGAGTTCCAAGGGTTGAATTCCTACCATCAGACTTGGCAACAACTGCCTTTATTCACTAAGCCATCTCACTGGCCCCAAATGGGCAATTTATAAATAGCAACAAAGTGTTTCTCATAACCTGGGAGAACTGAGTAGGCCAAATCAAGGCACTAGCAAATGGAATGTCCAGGAAGACTTATAATTTGCTACGAAATTGCCGATTTCTTGTTGTATCCTCACATAATGAATGGGACATCCAAGCTTCCACAGACCTCATTTATAAGGGTACAAGTTTCATTCACAAGAGTTCCATCCTTATGCCCTAGTCACCTCCTAATGATCTGTTATGGTTTGAGTGTACAGTGACTTCCACAGGCTCATGTGTTTGAACACTTAGCACTCAGCTAGTGATGGTGTTTTGGGGAGACTGTAAAACATTTGAACATGGGGTCCAACTGGTGGTGGTAGATCACTGGGGGCAGGTTTTGATGGTTGCAATGTCCACCTCTGTTTCCAGCCTTTACTCTTGGTTTTCTGGTTGGCCATGGTGTGAGAAGTGGCAGCCATGGAGTCCAACCTCTATGGACAGAACCACTAATACCCAATGTGCCTTTTCTGCCATGATGGGCTGAAACTTTCTGAAACTATGATCTGAAATAAATATCTTCCTCTCTGTCAAGTATTTGGCCACAGCTATGCAAAAGTAGCTAATACATGGTCCAATTTCTCAATACTATAAAGAGGATTTGGTGTCTGTATGAATATTGGAAATATACAATGTTCAGATTATTGATTGGGGCAAGACAGGAGATGTGCATGAAGGAAAAATGGGGTGAAGCTGACCTGGCATTCCATTAGGAGTTTCTGTGAGGATGTCGTATCAGTGTAAGTTTGATTGTACAAACCAGATGGTGAGTGAAGTTCACGGTGGATGCCATTGCCAGGCATCAGCAAGTGGGAATTAGGGTTCATTTTCACCATGTGTTTTTCATAAAGAGACAGCCCAACACTTCCCAATCATCCCACATTCTGGGTTCAATCAACCCATGACATGCTAAGTAGCAGTTGAGACAGAGGGAACACACCAGGGGGGGAAGTATAGTTCTAGGCATCCTTTTCTTTAGGTTTATCTTTTTTGGTTGTTTTCATTTTTATTTCTTTAAATATTTATTATCCTTAGTTTATTTTATGTGTATGTTGTATTGTCTGCGTTGTATATAAGTGCACCCATGTCATGCAATGCCCACAGAGGTCAGAAGAGGGTGTCAGATCCCCTGGAACTGGAGTTACAGATGGTTGGTTGTTAGCTGCCATGTGGGTGCTAGGAATCAAACCTGGATCCTCTGTAAGAGCAGTCAGAGCTCTTAATCACTGAGCCATCTTTCCAGCTCCTCCCCTCCCAATAAGGTCTCATTATATAGTTCCTGGCTGGCCTGGACCAGATTGAACTTGAAGTCACAGAGCTCCACCTGCCTCTACCTCCTGAAAGTTCATCTTTTAGTCTCTTTTCATCAGTAGTCTTATATGCTATGGGAGATTGGAGCGTTTGGGATATTTAGGAATAGGGCTGTTAGTTCTTCTGTCTCTATCAGAGATGTGATAGGCAGAGTCAGCGATCAGGGTGAGGCACCATACCATATGAGATTGTACAAAAAGGGAGGCTACTCATTAGTGTGTGGCCAGAGCCAGGAGGGAGAAATTGCTATTCATGGCAGGAGGCTATGCAGGAACTTCACCAGTGTCTGGGAGGCAAATACCAGGTTTCAGAACATGGAGTTCACTGGTTAGGAATCACCCAATGGGCAATACCCTTGAACTCTTCCAGTTCTCCCTTCCCTCCCCTTCTCCCAGTGCCTTCAAGTCTTTAAGAGAGCCTCTTCTGAAATGGTTTTGAACACCAGTTTTGGAAGCTAAATGTCTGTTTTTGTGTTTTTATTCTAGCCTAGCTTGTCCTTTACTAAGGCCATCCTTCATGTAAGTGGTGATGTTATTGACCTACCGTCTGCAGGGTGTGTGCTTGGAGCTGTATTTATTTTAGTGATGATGAATTAAGCTTGAGTTAGTAAAACTCTCAGAACCCTTGCCCCTCCTCCATGAGTATGGCTTTGCATTTCTGAGAAATTATGGGGTTTCTTGGAAGATGATATATTTGCTGAGGGACTGATAAAAGCCATTATTAGTCTGTCATTAGGATTTTTCTTCATGAAAAATTGTTCCTTTGTCTTTTAAAAATCATCTTTAAAGTCCCATCATTCTTCATCGATACCATATATACTCATCTTATTTACAGAGAAAATATTTAATTGCCAAGCCAGTTCAGCTATAACTAGGTTGAATACTATGGGGATTGCTCGGTGCATGAGTTTGATAGAGCTCACATTTCCCAGGGCTCAGAATTCTACTGGGGAGAAAGATTGAAACAAACCTAACATGATAAGGACTGAGAAATGTTCTACAGTAAGAGTGAGTGATGCTATTAAATGAGTAAAGGGAGGGAAAGGATGTTTCCAACAGGAAAGAGGACCAGGTACATGAGGCAGAAAGACATAGGGGATAGTTTAGCAACCTGGGACTCCACTTGACTTGGGCTATGCACACATCCCTCTTCTAATCATTCATGTGGCAGCCCTAGACCTTTACTGGTATGTTCTATGCACACATACTTGGTTCCCATATTGCCTAGAACCTGTTAGCAATCTAGGGACCCCCCCCCACCTACATCAAGTTACCCACATACCTCTCTCTGAACAATGGATTTCTTCTCCCCTTATCAATCTTCATATCTCATTTCTATTCAGTCATATTTTCCTCATGTCCCAGTATGAGTAGGGAGGTCAATCTGACCCGAACTAGTTTTGGGTGTATGCACAAGAAAGCAGACTGTTTTCTTAACAGAACTTTTAAGAAAAACCTCCTAATCACTATCTCACACCTATGCATAAATGGGCATGCATATGATTAAAATCAGATGCATTATAGGAAGGGGCACACACAGTACAAAAGAGGTGTGTAACAAAGTCTATCAATCAAAACAGAGAACCATCCAAATGACTCCCTTAGTTACCAAACTCTGCCTCTTGAATGCCATAAATGGAAACCCCAAATATTGCCAGGGCCTTTCTGTGCCTCCCCTCATGTGGCCTGCTGTCAGTTTTGACAACGTATTTCTTTCTCATCTTTACCATCACTTTGCTTTTGAGTAAAGTTTCCTTGCTGTTTTGCAATCTCTGCGTACTATGATTTCTCTCTCTCTCTCTCTCTCTCTCTCTCCCTCTCCCTCCCTCCCTCCCTCTTCCCACCCCCACCCCCCTCATGCTCATGTCACGACATTTGTGGAAGTCAGAGAACAACTTTGGGGGATTAATTCTCTCCTTCCTCTATGTGTGTCCCAAGGATCAAATGTAGGTTGTTAGGCTTGGTGGCAGGTGCCTGGATGCTGCTGAGCCACCATGCTGGCCTTATTTCATTCTTGACTGACTCCAAGAACCTGGAAACACCTGGCCCAGACCCCAGCCACTGGGAACAGATGGAAGTTGCATCAGTCCCTGAAGGAAGTGGAGCCCATGGGTAATTCAAGAGGGAGTAGACACTGAAGAGTGTAGCTTTTAAATTAAAAAAAGTCCCTTGAGGCTGAAGTGAGGGCACCTGGAGACCAGGTAAGAGGAAGAAGTGTAGCTTAGGTAAGGCTGGAGCTGGAGACAGACTTGCTCATGAATGGCTGTGATGGGCAGAGTAGAAGAAGCTGGTTTTGAAACTCAATCAGTGGTTTTGCAAAAGGGAATTGGTATGATCATAGTCTGAGAAATAAGAAAGGTAATTCTGGCAGCGGGATGGAGAATGGGTGGCATTGACGAATGTGGGAAGCGGTGGCTAATTTGGTTGTTAACTGATTGGATTGAGGAGGGTCCAGAAGATTAGCAAAGCATACCTCTAGGTGTGCCTGTGAGTTTCCAGAAAGGACGAGCTAAGGGGACAAGACCTACCCTGAAGCTGGAGGTACCATCCCATAGGCCGGAGGCCAAGATGGAATAAGAAAGGGAAACGGAGAAGGTCTGCATGTGCCGTTCTCTCTTTGCTCCTTGGCAACCGTGATGAGATGAAGAATCTGTCACACGTTCTCACCACCCTGGTGAGCTGCCCAAGAGCATCGGGGCTGAGTGACTGTGGATGGATTCCTCATCCCTTACGGTCTTTAGTCAGATCTTCTCTCAAGGAGAAAAGACTGCCTAACTCAGGACACACTAGGTCTGGATGCCCAGTCGGCTTCTGCAGCCATTTAGGTGGGAATGATAAAATCATGGTTGTGACAGTGATTGTGGGAAGGGGAAGAAGTCATGGACTCTAGACAAGGGAACCCATGGGAGGGAGGAACAAGTAACCGGGGTTAGATGAAATTGGGAAGGTGAAGGAGGCCAGGAGGAAGAACAGGGCTGTCTTGTCATTTTTAAATATGTTAAATTTGAATGTACATGTGTTTAACTTGCAAGTCGAACTTGCTCCTTGAGGACTGGAGACTCTCATTCACCTGTGTAGACTCAGCATGTGGCAAAACACTGGACAGCTCTTGGGAACTGATTCTCTCCTGCCACCTTGTGGGATTTGGGGCTGAGCTAAGGTCATCAGGCCCATGCACAAACTCCTCTACTTGGCTGTGTTTCTCACTGGTCCACATTCAACCAATATTGCTTCAACAGTCACCTTGTGCTTGATATAGGGCCTGGCATATAGGAGAAGCTCAGTAAGTTTTTCAACTGAACTAAGTAATTTCGTGGATTCTCGCTTTGTTGTCATTTTATTGAGAACGTCTGATTCGTAGACTTTAGTATGACTGTAGGTTTAATGCAGATGGAGTGAAGGGCTGGAGAGGTTAACAAGTATTCAATGAAAGGGGGACCTAGTAACCTGTGTCTGCCCTGACGAGTCTTGAGCCTTGATGGGTATTCACCCTGCCTTTTGCTGGGTCCCTCGGTCTGGAAGAGAATGTTGGAGACCTCACGCATAGATGTTTTCCAGAAGCTGGGAGGGATGGGATAGATGAGCTGGGTGAGTCACTTAGATATCTATCCACCAAACCAGAAACCTGTACTTCATAGGATTATCTATCCGTATGCCCCATTTTCATATAATTTGTATATTTTCTTTGTATTTTCTAGTTTAAAATTTTCCTTAGATGTCGTGTTACTTTTCTGTTGCTATGATAAAATATCTTGACAGTAAGCAATTTAGAGAAGAAAAGGTTTATTGTGGCTTATTGTTTTAGAAAGGGTATAGTCCATCATGATGGGGAAGGCATGAAGGCAGGGCTGCAAGGCTGGCTTGGCAGTCAGGATATAGACTGATTACATTTCATCAGCACACAGGAAGCAGAGAGCACAGAAGTGGAGGCATGCTGTACAACCTTAAAACCCACTCCCGATAATATATTTCTTCTAACAAGTTTCCACCTCCTGAGGGTTCCGTAACCTTTCCAGATGGCACCACCAGCTGGGGACCAAGTGTTCAAACACATGAGCCTGTGAAAATCACATATGCAAATCATAACAGATTTTGACATCTTCCAAAATTCCAAGCTGTCTGTGTTAGGTGACTGAAGGAAAACGAAGATTGCTTGGATGGTTCTTTCCTTTGGGGGCCTGAAATTTCGTGTGGAGAGTCACATCCTGCAGGGCTAAGCACAGTGAACTCAAGGTTCTAAAAAGGATCAGGCACTAAGGGAAGGGAAAGTGAAATGGTTTGCTCAGAAGCCGTTTCCACCCGAGTTCCGTTCCCAAAGGTCGTTGCTCAGTGTTTGTAGTGTTGTGTAGCAGAATGGATAAAAGTAGACTCCAAAACGCTGGGTTGGCAGGATTCAGATGTAGATTGTGAGCACTTGTGTAAATTGTCTACTCCTTAGGCGTCTACCACATCATGTCTGGAAAAGATAATGGTACCATTTGCTTCACTTTCTAATGTGCTAAATAATTTGCCCAGTTAATGTTAATTTTTGTTTCTTCATGGAATGTTAGCTTCATGGAAACATTGATTTTTTTACTTGCATTGTTCTATATTCTAGCTTCCTTTCTCTTGCTGTGATAACAGACCAACCAAAAGCAGCTAGGGGAGGAAGAGGTCTGTTTGGCTTACACTTCCACATCACAGTCTGTCATTGAGGAAGTCAGGGCAGGAACTCAAGCAGGAGCTTTAGGTAGAAACCATGAAGGAGCACTACTTGCTGGCACATCCTGGCTTTCTTATACAGCCCAGGACCACCTGCCCAGGGAATGGCACCGCCCATAATGAGCTGGGCCCTCCTACATCAATTAACAAGGACGACTATCTGTCACAGACATGCCCACAGGTTTTGATCTAGGAAACCCCTCAGTTGAGACTTTCTTCTCAGGTGACCCTTGGCTGTGTCAAGTTGACAATCAGAGCTATCTAGGACAGTCTCTTATGTACTCTATGCATTAAGTATGTGGTTACCAAGTAGGTCATGCCAAAGCAAAGGAAGTGGGAAGAGAAGGAGGAATGATTGGGGCTGACAGAGAAGGCTAATGTGGGCACATGTCCTTGGAGATCAATGAATGAAAGGGTTTCATAACAATGGTAGTGGGCTGGATACCCAGGGGGAGATGGAAGAAGGGAGACCCAAGAAGAGGTCTTTGGATTGGGTAATTAGGAAAATACTAGTGTCTCAAGAGCTACTATGCCATTGGGTAGTGACAGAAAAACCTGATATCAATTAAGGAACCGAAGAGGGGGAAGGATGTGGTAGAAGTGAGTTAAAACTGCTCTTTCTGGAACTTTTGAAGAGAGGGGAGAACATGGTAGAAGTAAGTTGAAACTGCTCTTTCTGGAAGTTTAGAAAAGAGAAGAGCAGGATGTGACTTTGTCTTGATGCTGAAAGAGCTTTGAAGGAAGAGTTAGATTGTTGTGTCATACTTTTATTTTATTACTTTTTTGCCTTTTTGAGGCAGGGCCTTCTTATGTAGACCAAGTTGGCTTTGAAACTTCATCCTCATGCCTCAGCCTCCTAAGTCCTTGGATTATAGACATGTGCTACCATGCCCAGGCTAAAAGTAGTGTTTTTAAACAAGGAAGGAAGGAAGATTGTAAGGAGAGGCAAAGATGGAAACTGTGGAGAGAGGCAGCGATCTCTAGGCTAACCATCTGAGGTGGGAAGAAATTAGCTCTGAAAGACACTTTGAGTAGAATGTGAGGAAAAGAGGAGCAATGAAAAGTTGGGGGACCTGGAGCTTCAAAAGGAAAATTGGGACCAAGAGATGGCTGCTCTTGCAGAAGACCTGGGTTCGATTCCTAGCACTCACACGATGGCTAACAACTGTTCATAACTCCAGTTCCAGGGATCCTATGCCCTCTTCTGGCCTTCTGTGGGTATTATATGACACAGGTACACTTACATACATGTAGCCAATATACTCATATACATAAAATAAAAATAATAAATAAAATATTTTAAAAAGGAAGATCGAGGGAATTGAAGTGGAAGTTACCTGTGACCTCAGTGAATGAGTGCCAAGATGGCCTGGCTGTAGTTTGCTTAGTTAGGGCTTGAGCCTTGAAAAGAATAAGAACCAGAAACTCAGTAGAAGTCTGTAGAAACAATGGACAGGATTGCTTAGTAGAGCCAAGTGAGGTGGGATTTGAAGTGAGGACACGCTGCAGATCCGGAGCTATGTGACTTGGTCTCCCAGCAATGCTCAGTGTCCAAAATGTGGATCAGACTCAAAATGGCAGCCATGCATGTTGGCATATATCTTTAATTTCAGCACTAAAGGGGACGTTGGCAAGAGGATCATATGTATGACATTAGCCTGGGCTACATGGTGAGACTGTCTCAGAAACCCAGAGGACAAAATGGAATAAACAATGCCCAAGAAGGATGGCTCGAATGACGTGAGATTGCAAACTGGAAGGGAGGGTATAAAGGTGGGTGCATGGTTCCAGACTGCCAGGACCTGATGAGAAAATGCACAGAAGACAGAGACTCAGTGAGGAGGTGACGACATCCAGGAACTGAAAACCGCGATGACAAAAGCCAGCTTCAGCATCGACATAGCTGGTGGGGGAAGAAAGTTCTTCTGTTTTCAGAAAAGTAGTGTGGAGTCAATGAACTAAGTTTTTATGAATGAACCCAGCAAAACAACATGCTTTGTGTTTTTTGGCACACAAGGGTATGGTACCACTTCTGAGTGATGACAACTCAGGTTAGGGTAGGAAGAGCTAAAGGCAGGATTTCTCCTAGATCCTTGTTTAGCAACATGGACGGGACACTGGCCCCTGCCCCCATCAGGTTTTTTGAAGTTAATTTTTGGCAAGAGAATCTCGTTCTAAATTTCCCTTGAAGTTCTTCTTTGGACAGGCGATTAGAAATACATGTGACACTGGTGCTAATGCTATGAAGTTTTATTTCTGTTTTCTTTGGCTATTGCAAGAATTAGAAGAGGTGACTTTAGTAGAACTCAAGATATCACCTTTCAATGGTAGAGCCCCAAGTCCATCAGCTTTGAATGTACTACATGGTTGCTGTTAACTCCAGTAAGCCTCCCTTGGTCCAGTTCTATTTCTACAGCACATAAGGAGGCAATCTACATGATCCACCTCTTTGAACTTGGGTAAAAATGCTAACACCTGTTCTACTGTAACTAAAACCCATCTATGAGAAAGTGGCAGCCTGTATTCTCAAGGTGGAGGAAGAGGCTCTGTCCAGCAGCCATTAGGTGGTGCTGCCTCCCCAGCATTTTGTCCTCTGTGAGGTCACCTCGCTGTTTTCTGCCGCCTTCAGTGTGGGATGAGAATTTTCTCTGATTCCCTTACCTAAGGTGTCAGTGGCTAAGAATGCTCTGTCGCTTCGTGATAGCTCTAAGATCGCTTTTCTTTCTTAAGAGTGGTCAGTAACTGACAAAGTGACATCACAGACTGGGGAGTCACTGATCAGATTGAAAAGCAGCCACTGGTAATTGAATAGCATACTTTACAAAGAATTTTCCTAGGTCAGAGTTTCTAGAATAAAATAGGTAAGCCCTCAGAATTTTGTTCTGATTGAATAAAGGAAGTACTGCAGGTAGATAAAGAGTGAACCAATTTTATCACGGCATTTGATAATGTAGACGTGGTATCAGGATTATGTAAAGGTCCCCACGAGACAATGCACATGGCTGTTGATGAACAGGATGCATCACATTGTGCATTTCTAGTCCTACCTGTTCTTCTTCAGGATGCTGTAGAGTTTACCTTGTGTGCAGAAAATTGAAAAACCACCAAGCTTTTATTGAGAATATTCTCTCTCTCCGTGCATGCGTGCATTACAGTCCACATGTGTATATCAGTGCCTTGACTGAGGCCAGAGGAGGGACCCTCTCCATTACTCCCTTGAGATGGGGTCTTCCACTGAGCCTGGAGCTAGGCCTGTGGCGAGCAAGCTTCAGCAATCAGAACCTCTACCCCACCATGTGCTGGGGTTACAGGAGTGTGTACTCAAGCCCAGCTGCTTATTGGGGTGCTATGGATGGATCTGAACTCTGGTCCCGTGCTTGCACAGCAAGTTCCTGGGATCTCTTTCCAGCCTGAGAACATACTTTTTTAATTTTTAAAAAATTTAAATTTTAATTAGTGTGTGTGTGTGTGTGTGTGTGTGTGTGTGTGTGTGTGTGAGAGAGAGAGAGAGAGAGAGAGAGAGAGAGAGAGAGAGAGAGAAAATTGGACTAGCTTTTAAAAAAGTTTTTTGTATATGTCTGCTTGTATGAGTGCAGGTCCACATGTGCTTCAATATGCTTTTGGAGGTCAGAGGACAACTCTTGGGAGTCTGATCTCTCCTGCCACCTTGTGGGATCCGGGAAACAGGCCTGCATATAAATACTTTATTTACTGAGTCATCTTGCTGGCCTCTTAGAATATGTTCTTAAACTCTCTTATTTGCAAACAACATTTCATTAAAGCCTGATGAATTTTCTCTACTACACAATTATTGCATCCCCTCCTTTTTCTTTCTTAAGCATTTATTTAGTTTTAATCAACAAATTCTAATTATCTTTATATCTATCGTGTACAACATCTTTTTTGAGGTATGGAGGCAACCTGGAACAACTCAGCAAATCTGATTACCTTATGCATCACCTCACATGCCACTTTTTTGTGCTAAGAACCCATAAAATTGACTTTTGGTGATTTTCAAGAAAAGAATAGAAGAAGACATTGTTAGCAAGCACAACTGTCAGGTTGTACACTGACCCTTTTGATCTTATCTATTCATTTAGCCGAGAATTATTATCCTCTGACCAATCTCTCTCCCAGTCCCCAACCCCTGCCTCACCCTCGTGGCCACCCTCCTCCTTCCTGCTTCTGTGACCTTGAACTTTAAAAGATGAGACACGAGATCATGTGTCTTTTGTCTTTCTGTGTCTGACTTCTTTCATTTAGCATACTGTCTTTTATCTCTATCCATGTTGACACAGGAGACAAGATTTCCCCCTTTTTTGTAAAGGTCAAGTAATTTTCCGCTGTGCATATATGACATTTTTTCATTTATGGACATTTAAGTTGACACCTGTCTGGACTATTATAAATACTGCTGCAAGGAACATGGGTGCACACATGTCTGTTACATCTTCATTTAATTTCCTTTGAGTACATACCTAGCAGTGGGATTGTTCCATCATATGGTAGTTCTATTTTTATCTATTTATTTTTGTATTTTAAGGACAGGGTCTCCCTGGGCAGCTCAAGCTGGTCTGGAAGTGGCTATGTAGCTGTCCTAGTTTTTTTCTCCATTGCTGTGATAAAACACATGGACCACTGCCAACTTGGGGAGGAAAGAGTTTATTTGTCCTGCATCTCCAAGGTCACAGTTCATCAGGGAGCCCAAGGTACGAATTCAGGGCAGGAACCTGGAAGCAGGACCTGGAGTGCAGGCCATGGAGGAATGCTACTTACTGGCTTGCTCCCCTGGCCCCTGCTCAGCCTGCTTTCTTATGCAACACAGGCCCTCCTGCCCAGGGGTGGCACCACCCACAGTGGGCTGGGCCCTTCCACATCACTCAACAATCAAGAAGGTGCCCCAGGGACATGGCCACAGGCCAGTCCTATGGAGGCAATTCCCCAATTGAGGCTCCCTCAACCCAGGTGTGTCAAGTTGACACTAACGCTAGCCAGTACAGTAGCCCAGGCTAGCCTTGAACTCAGGGTCTTCCTGCTTCTACCTCCTGATTACTGGGCTACATGTGTGTATCACTATGCCTGGCTCTACTGTTAAATTTCTTATGAGTTGCCATGCTGTTTTCCCTGGTGGCGTCCAAGTTTACACTCCACCAAAAGTACAAAGGGCCCCTCTGTGTCCTCACAGACATTTGTCCTCAGATAACCCCATTCTAATGGGTAATATTATGGGTTTTCATTTGTTTCCTGATCGCTAGAGATGCTTCCATATTCTTGTTGACCATTTGTAGATATTCTTTGAGAACTATCGTATCCTTTGTGCTTTTAAAAAATTACATTTATTTATTTATTTACTTGTGTGTGTAAATGCCACAGAGTGTGCGTGGAGGTCAGAGGACAGCTTTCAGGAGTCAGTTCTCTCGGGGACTGAACTCAAGTCATCAGACTTGACAGTAAGCACGGTATCCATGGCGCCATCTCGCTGACCTTTCTTTTGCCCATTTGAAAATCACATTATCTTTTTGCTGTTGAGTTGAGCTCTTTGTATTTTTGGAGATGTAGCCCTAATCAGATGTGTGGTTTGAAAAAACACTTTCTTCCCTTCTGTCGGCTCTTTGCATTCCCAGGCTTGTTTCCATGGCAGGGCTGAAGTTACTATATGTAAGGGCCTTAAAGCCTTGTCCAAACAGCCTGGAATGGCAGAAGTTTGGTCCTCTATCCCATATGTGCCCAGGACCGTTGTCCCTAAATATCATGGAATTTGAGAAAAACATGCTAAAATATTTCAAATAAAGTATGGACTCCTTCCCAGTTTGAAAGACAGAAGAGGGAAGTAAAGGGTCTTCACCCTCCACTCTGATTTCGTTCTCGCCCAGCAGTATTTAGTGTTAAGTATTGTTAAGTGTGCCTCTTCTGAGTCTTTCCTGTGTTGCCACAGACCCTGTGGGTCCAGAAATCTTTTGTCTTTTTCTCCACATTTAGAGCATAGATTTACAATGTCATTACCTTAAAATAAGGTAAAAGAACCCCCTCCCCTGCCCAACAAAAAGTAGCTATACATAGTAAGACTTCTAACATCGTCCTGTGTTACCACCTTGCCTTAGTTTTATAAATCCGCCTGTATCTTTTCTCTATGTGTGCAGGACACACACACACACACACACACACACACACACACACACACACCAGTTTACTTGCTTTAAGAATGTACTAAAACAGGGGGCTAGAGAGATGGTTCAGTGGTTAAGAACACTAGCGACTCTTGCAGAGGACCTAGGTTCAGTTTCAGGACCCACATGGAGGCTAGCAATCCTCCATAACCTCAGTTCCAGGGGATCCAACATGTTCTTCTGGCCTCCAATGACACTGCACAGCATGGGTACACTTACACATGGGCAAGCAATACACCCATACACATATATAAAAATAATAAATAAAATATTTTAAAATGTTTTATTATTTTTATTTTATGTGTATGAGTGTATTACCTGCATATAGGTAAGTGCACCGTGTCGTGGAATGCCCACAGAGTACAGAAGACACCATCGGATCCCCTGGAACTAAAGTTATGGACAGTTGTTAGCTGCCATGTGGGTGCTGGGATTCGAACTAAATCTTCCGCAAGAACAACCAGTGTTCTTAACCACTGAACCATCTCTCCAGCTCCAATAAAATATTTAAAAAGTGAAAAAAAGACTCTACTAAAACAGACTTTGTTTGGAAATGCCACAATGATGACCAACACCTTGTATGCTAATTCCAAAATAAAAAAACATCAAAAAGAAAACCCCCAAAGTGGTTGTGGAGTATTGCATCATGTAGATCAGAGATGACAATTTGTTTGACCTCTTTCTGATGGATGCTCACTTTTTTAATGTATATTTTTGTGCCTATACGGTCTTAATCATATTTAGACCCTTCATCCATCTGCACCCCCAGAGCCTGCACACAGTATTTCATGCGTTTTGTGGATGCTCCCTTTCATAGCATTCACCTTTTATACTTGGTGGTAGTCACCGAGCATGTGACTAGGCCTCTCTTTGCCCTCTCGGTGTTTTCTAAATTCAGGAATTTATCTGTGAGGAGCACAGTGTGGCACCGCACCCAACATGCAAAGCTGCCTAACTTAAGCCTTTCTCTATATTACAGTGTAGTTTACCCTTGCACGGATCAGAAGATGACCCCCAGCTTCCCAGCTCCTTGGATGTGTCCCTGGTATGAGTTGGAACTGTCAGTGGGGTGTGAGGGTGAGGGGATGGTCCCGAACTCCCCATTATTTTACACTATAGTTCTCCTGTACCTCTGGGAGTTATGTAATCACCACGTCAAGAATGCTGCCAGCTATTGTGTTATTGGCCCTTGATCTCTTTTGCTCTTTAACAAATATTGAAATACTTTATAGAAAACATGTCATTTTTCCATTTGATTTCTATACTTTTCCTTTTCTGTTCTTTCTTCTGTCTTTTCCTCCCTCCCTCCCCTCCTCTATCTTATTTCCTTCCCTTTTTTCTTCTTTCTTCTACCTTAGGAGCACAGGTCTGTCACACCTGGTTTCTCATCTGAAATGTCCTCATGGAAGTTAACTTTGCCAAGAAAATTTTGAGTTTAAAGTCAGAATGGGCAGGTGGCTGACGGGACTTTTGTCTGAAGTCTCTTGTTTAGTAAGTCAGGATTGGTGGAACCCAGCACTGGCTATCTGGGCTCTCAACAGTGAACTTCTGTGATCTGATTTTCTCTTAGAACTCTGGGAAGCCAAAAATGACTGCTGCCTACAGGAAGCTGTGGTCATCCTGGGCATTATCACATTAATGGCATAGTTTCAAGGTGACTCACACTGCACAGGTAGATTTTCTTTAGAATGTAGAGGGAAAGGAATTTGACTAAGACTGTGAAGTCCAAGCTGATTAAGACTCTCTAAGTAAGGAAGATAAAATGACAGGTGTGTCAAGGAGATGTTTCTCTTTTATTAAATTTTATTTTTATTGTATGTGTATTGCCTGCATGTGTGTAGGCACCTGTGCCATGCAATGCCTGCGGAGAGTAGAAGAAGGCCTCTGATCCCTTGGAACTGGATTTATGGACAGCTGTTAGCCACCATGTGGGTGCTGGGAACTGAACTTGGGTCCTCTGCAAGAACAGCCAGTGCTCTTTACCTCTGAGCCATCTCTCTGGCCCCAGATGGATAATTCTTGAAATGGAAGCAATAAGAAATATGAGTGTGGTACAGAATCCACATTTTGGCAGATTCATACTGGAATATGCTTTGATCTGGGTATTTTCTAATTTGGACATGTGTGAAATCATGTCTTAACAGGATTTTATTTCACCTATGGGGAAAAGTTACATGATTAATTATTAAATTAATTATTAATTAAACCACAGCCCAAGCATCTTATAGAGAAAAAGAAAGGTTTAGTTCACAGTGTGGAGTTCAAAGGTATGGCGTGGCATTGGCTCAGCTCCGGAAGGACTCATAGTGGATAACATCATAATGGTAGGAGTGTGTACAAGTGGAAGATATCACATGGTGAGACAGAAAGCCAGAGAGAGAGACGCAGGGCAGGGGCGAGGCTCATTCTTTGGTAACAGCACTCTCAAGAGAATGGCATTAATCTCTTCTGAGGTTGGCACCTCCCATGACTTCCTCCTGGCCTCTACCTCTTAATGGTCCACCACCTCCTCCCAACATCACCACACTGAGGGCCAGTGTGAAACAAAAGTTCCAAATGTGAACCTTTGAGGGAGATACCCAAGTTATTATCTAAACCAGAGCACACTTACTAAAGCAAAGAAATCAACTTCCTCATTTATGATCAGATCATCCATGATTAACCCATTCCACTCACCATTTTTATAGAATAATGAGATTTGGTTCTGTGCTTTAATCTTGAAGGATAACCCAGGAGCTCTGGCTTCTTGGACATCAATTTGTGGCTGGGGACATTTTCATGGTGACGCCTACACAGCCTCAGAACTACCATCCTAAAAGTCTATGATCTCCCAAGAAACATCTGTGAGAGAAGACAGAAAGTCCGACATGCAATCCTGCTTCATTCTCCAGAGTCTCAAACAGATTACATCAAAGCCATCACCCATGTTCCTGGGACTTGTCTTGCTGTTTTGATCTCCAAAGTGACACCTCCCTTTCTAGTTTCCTCTCTCTCTCTCTCTCTCTCTCTCTCTCTCTCTCTCTCTCACACACACACACACACACACAGACAATCTAGATTCCACATAGGATAGAAAACATGATATTTGTCTTTTTGGCTTATTTTAATATTATTGAATTAAATTATGTAATAATAAGCACATGAGATATTGTTGGATTTGGAAACAGGACTGCCCACCTGGTGCTAAGCACATGGTGTGGGGCCTGGGCACAGCTGGATGCATGAACTACTGGAGGGCTTCCTATTGGGAGAATTCATCAATTAACATACAGAAAGACAGTCCTTTAAAAATACCTCTTGCCTTTAAATAAGTCCAGGTTAAAGTCCTGCAAAATCTAATCTTGTCATAGGGATTTGACAAGTCTACTCAGGCAATCAAGGTATATATAAATCAAAGTAATCTGTTCATTAACGCACATCTCAGTAGACAGCATATCAAATTGTCTAGCTCCTTTAAGTATTCTTGTTTTCCTAAAAGACATATATACATATATACAATATATAATAAACAATGGGGAATATCTGTATTCAACAGCAATAGTAAAAGAGCCCTCTGTGCAATTTGATGTTGGAAACCAATGCCTCATGCCTCCGACTGAATGGACAGGTGGAAATGAAGACCTTCATTGCTCCAGGTGGACTGAAAGCTGTTGGTGCCTGTGAGCTGTAGTCAGTCACTGAACACACAGTCACTCTGTGTGTTCATTGCTTCTAATATTTTGCAACTTGGGGCTATTACCTATTCTGCCTAACAACAGGGCCAACCGTGACTGGGAGCCCTCTGAACCTTCCTGGGGAGTGGGGGGGGTGGAGGGCTCTGTGCTTGCCCATGGTTTGCTATCAGCCTTTAGAGTACACAGAATAGAAATCTTAAAGAACAACAGAGGATTGAGATTTCACCCTGTGCTCATCAACCCCCTCACACCTCGTGTTTATGCTTGATTAAGTCATTCTGAACACTCAGTTCCACTCCCTCTTATCTTTTTGAGCATACAACCTCACTGCAAACTTGTTTCAAGGGGAAAATTCTCTTAGAATCCAAATCACTGACTCCTGTTTCATGTTAGTCTGTTTGGGATACAGACTGACGAGCTGGAATAATCGCCCTTAGTGAAATCAAAGGGGACTCCAGTCCTGAAGACTCTGATAACTGAAATGGGCTGCGTACTACTTTAGGGATTCTTTTTGCAATTGACTGCATCAGGGAGGAAAGTGAATCCTTAGAGATGAAGAGGGCTGAGGTTTTTGTTCCAGAATGTTTGCAGAATTCTATATTAGCAGCAGGAAGGGACTTTGGAAATGGGCCTTTTTAGGGAAATCTCAGAAGCAGCTCGTAGGTCTGGGATTTAAGGAGGCCTCTGAATGCAGCGCTGGTGGAAACTCTTTGTTGGGTTCCTCAGAGAAGCAACAAGTGAATGTGCCTTTGACGGTCACTCTTGACTGTCAATATGATTGAGTTTGGAATCAATGAAGACTCTCGCCTCTGGACAGGTCTGTTGTGTGTCTCAGAATTAACCGGGGGGCGAGCAGTCCAGATACAAATAGGTCTGAGGAAGCAGCATCTGTGTGCTGCCCGCCTTTGCTTCTCACTGGTGAATGTATCGGCTTCCGTGCTGCAGCTGCCAATCACTGCTGCCATCCGCACTCGGCTTCTTTGGCCTTCCAAACCATGGTCTGAAGACCAGTGGCTCTAACAGTCCTCCAGGCCTTCAGCACGAGATTGGGACGGCTGAGGCACCCAGACTTGTGCCTGAGCTGGAACCGGGTTCTCAGTCTCTCCAGTGTGAGACAGTCATTTCTGGATTCCCCAGTTTGAATTATGGAATCCGAGAAGCCCTCGCTAGAGATTTATCCACTCTATCTGTTGGTTCTGTTTCTCTAGAAAACCTTAACACAGTATCTTGTCCTTAAAGGTCTTAAAACTTATTGGGGGGTAACTCTTGAAGTAGAAGTGACTTTTGGGATCTTTCTAGCATATATTATGTGCAGAATTTAATACCCTCTGGGCTACACAACTGACTTCAAGTGCAATGCCTCCCTCCCCAGTCTATTAACCTTCTGGACTAGTGATCTGGCTGTGATCGCTGGAAGTGACTTATCTTGCTTAAAATATCAGTTTTCAGCATGAAACCATAGCATGGTTCTCCCACACTCTTCATTAGGGTGAACAAGTTCTTATGCTAGTCAAAGTTCCTAGATTTCCATGGGTCATCAAAAAGCACTGAGCACTTGATTCAGAATGTGGTCCATTGATGCTTTTCTTGAATCCCCCCCCCCCACAAAAAAGTTTGAGTAATTTCCTTATCATTTTTCCACAAAGAGATAAATAAGAGTTAGAAAGACAAATTTCCAC
>NW_008350388.1:3932465-3935053 GCF_000622305.1 Nannospalax galili
TCCAATTTTCCCCAGACATACCCCAAAACATTAGTGCTGCCTTCTGGAACATTGACTGATCGTGTTGGCTTGATCCTGTGCAGGTCTCGTGTATGTAATCATAGCTGCTGTGAGTTCATGAGTGCTGTAGCTGTGTCGTGTCCAGAATCAGCATTTCACAGCACTTTTCCCCGTCCTCTGGCTTCTACAATTTTCCTGCCCCTTGTCGGAAGTATTCCTTGAGCCCTGGAGTAAGGGGACAGTATGGATATCCCATTTATGGCCGACACAACAGTCACTTATTCTCAGCACTTGGACAATGTCCTAGTTTGTTTCTCCATTTTTGTGACAAAACACTCTGACTAATACCAACTTGGGGAGGAAAGGGTTTATTCAGCTTACATCTCCAGGATCACAGCTCATCTCTGAGGGAGCCCAAGGTTAGGAACTCAGGGCAGGAACCTGAAGGCAGGAACTGGAGCACAGGCCATGGAGGAACTCTGCTTACTGGTTTGCTCCCCTGGCCCCTGCTCAGCCTCTTTTCTTATACAACATAGGCCCACTTGCCCAGGGGTCGCACCACCCACAGTGGTCTGGGCCCTCCCAAACCACTCAGTAATCAAGAAGATGCCCCACAGACATGGCCACAGGCTGTAAGTCCAGGGGGCAGGGCTGGTGGTCTACCTGGAGGATCGATACCTACTTGAGATTATCTTGAAAAAAATGCAAATGCACAGAATCCCAGAGAGGGAACTCCGAAGGATTAAGAAGGAAAAGAAAACCTATGAAAAAAAGGATTCGTTTTAATTATTTGACAGACTCAATGACACTTAATCATCACCTCTTAAAACAGATTTAAATTCTGTTTATTCGTGTGTGTGTGTTTGTGTGTGTGTGTGTGTGCAGTTTGGTAGTGGGTATGTGTTAGGTTGTATGTGTGGATATCAAAAGACAATCTGTGGGAGTTGGTGTTCTCCTTCCATGTGGATTCCAGGGATGGAATTCACATGGTCAGTCTTGACAGCAAGTGCCTTTGCCACTGAGCCATCTCCCTGGGCCCCATCACTACTTTTGTTTGATTTGTTGACTCTGGCAATGCTATTTGGCTCCTTTCTTTCCTACCCCCTGATGACTAGGCTGAGTGGACTACTGTTAAGAGCAGGAGGAGGGAGGGGGAGAGAGAGAGATTAAGAAGAAACTTGCTCACAGCTATGCACTATAGGCATGGCAAGGTAGAGAGGAATTACCCTTTTTAAAAATTTTATTATTTTTATTTTATGTGTATGAGTATATTGCCTGCATGTGTGTAAGTGCATCTGTGTTGTACAATGCCCATAGAGGTCAGAAGAGGGAATCGGATCCTCTGGAACTGGAGTTACAGATAGTTGTTAGCTGCCATATGGGTGCTGGAAATCAAACCTGGATCCTCTGCAAGAGTTACCATTGCTCTTAACTGCTGAGCCATCTCTCCAGCCCCCAAGGCAGGGGGTGAATTACTCCTAACCTTGAAGAATCTTTGAGGAGTCGCTTAATATTTTGGTAGAACACTTTGCTTTTCGTGTGTATTTTAATTAATATTATTAGTTGGTATTCAAAATAACGGGATTTATTATGATATTTCATACATATTTTTGTACCTTTTTCATATTCACTACTATGGGCAGAACATTTTCTAGTTAGTGAATCTGGTTTTATGAAAGAGAAAATCCTGGGGAGTCTTCCAACTTCCCCTGCAGGCTCAGGAGAAGACTATCCTCACAGGATAAAAGTTGGAGAGAAATAGGCAAAACTAAATTTGTGTTTTGGGGCTGGAGAAATGGCTCTACAGTTAAGAGCACATACAGCTCTTGCAGAGGACCCAAGTTCAGTTGCCAGCCTCCGTGTCAGGCATCTTATAACCACCTGTTACTCCAGCTCCAGGGGCTTTGACACCTTCTGGACTCCATGGGCACCCACACTTACATGCACTTATAGACACACACAAACACACATAATTAAAAATAAATATTTAGAGAAATTTGGATTTTGTTCCTATCTCTACCTACATTCACCTATCTGGTGTGTTTTTGTTTGTATATGGGGTTGGGGGAGATTGCAGAGTGTTAATATGGGACATGTAGCAGAGGCAGCTAACCCTAACCTATGCTCCAGGGGTATCTCAGAGGGATCATACTATTCAAAGTGCAGACGAGATTAGTGGATTTCTGTGCAGAGCTAAAAACACTTTCACTCTCTTCTGAAATACCCATAAAACAACTGTCAAGTAACTTGAAAAAGATCAAACATAAGCCCCAAATGATGAGAACAAAAAAGAAGCAACAACAATCATGTATAGTAACCTGGCAAGATACAGGAGCTGTAAAAGACCAGGGGAACTGAGGACCAAGCGGAGAGAGATGAATCCAATGCGAGGACTCATCAGACTCTGTATCTTGGAAATGTGGAGCCTGTGGTTCTTCCTGATATGGGTAGGGAGAAGGAAAATGAGTTTTTTTTTTAACTTTTACAGAAACTTTATTGAGAAATTCATACATGCATATAAGGTGTTTTGATCAAATCCATGCCCACTCCCTCCCTTCCAACACCTCCCATATCTCCCCATCACTTTT
>NW_008350388.1:3935669-3939374 GCF_000622305.1 Nannospalax galili
GTAGCTGTTGGAGTGGTTAGAATCAGTATTAGTTCCCCCCTCAAAGGCTTCTAAATAGGGGGAGAAAACAAATTTATCCATCATTTTAGAACAATAGCTGGTTGTCTCCCTTAGCTACAGGTGGGCACTACAGTACTGGAGACCAAGATTTGAAGTCTTACATCTGAGCGGCACTTTCTGGTTAGGAACAAAATCATCAATGAGAAATAATTGTCTAGATAACTTTTTATATAGACTTAAGCCTAATGTCTGGGAAGTGTATTCCCTTGAACTCTTAAAGAAGTATATGGATGACTTATTCCTTGGTTATACTTTCCCTTTTGGGTATTTAAGACCAAACAGTTGGCCCAAATAACTAAATTTATTTTTATTTTTACACTTAAGGTCATTTGATGATCTGTTCCTCAGGGCTCACATGGGCTCGGGAGGAGCTCCTGGCTCCTTTATTTTACCAGTTCCATCTACATGAAGATAAGTCAAAGGTCCTGTTCGACCATGTCTGGCTTCACTTGGAAGCATGAATGAGATATTTCCTCTAAGTTGACCCTCCTTTTTGTAGACTAGACACTGGTTCAAGTCCATCTCGTGGGGTCTCCATGTCCTCCCTAAACAAGAGGACAGGTGACTCACCACATTTACAGGACATTTTGAGAGATGTTACATAGTCCCCTGGAAATTGGTCGACCAATTGGAGGCAAGGGGCAAAAACTGTCCTTTAAGTCCCTCTGACCACATTAGTATAGGCTTTAAAGTATGGCTGTTAAACATCCAATAATGTTAGTTCCACCAAATATTCTCAGATAAACATTGACTAGATTTGTATTTTGTTCCTTAAACTAGTTGACTAAACTATGACCATAGAAATTTCAAGACTATGTGTATATTATTTTTGTTTCATCCTTTATATATAAAACAAACCATAACAGACCTTCATCACTTGCTTAGGCTTTCTCATTTTTTCTATTTTGGAAAAAAATCTCCATTCCCATATCCTTTTAACATCTTTTACACTCTTGAAAATGAAGGGGTTTGACAGAAGATTCTTCAGATAGGCAGATTCCTGGATCACCTTGCCAGCTGCGTATCACCAGACAACAGATTCTGAGAGTTCTACTTATTTTTTCTAGAGGGAGAAATCAGACTCAGGTGCGAATGGATGTGCCATCCTGAACACAGGAATGGAGTGAATGGATACCATGCTGAATGCTGGGATCACCCCAAGGCTTCTTCCCACATCGGGCTTCCAGAGGCTTAACAGCTAGACTTTTTTTTTTTTGGTTATTAATCTTGTGTAATTTCCTGGTGTAAACTGAATTTGTTAGGTGACAGTTACACAACTTTTATTACTTACTTTTCTCCTCACTGTGACCAAATATCTGGCAGAAACAATGGAGCTGAAGGATTTAGTTTTGAACACAGTTCCAAAGTCCCTAGCCACTTGCCCTTCTCCCTGGACAGAACATCATGGACCTAGAACATAGAAGAGGCTATTCACTTCATGACTGACAAGCAATAGAGGAGGATGCTGGCTGTCCACTGGCTTTTTTTGTCTCCTTTAGTTCTGTGCAGGACCTGAGCCCATGAGTGGTGCTTCAAACAGAGTGGGGTTTGTATCCTCAGTTAATCCTCCCTGGAAACACCCTGACAGATATACCTGGAAATGTATGTCACCAGTCTCCTAGGTAATTCAAAGTCTAGTCAAGTTGACAGTTAAAATTAACCATCACACAACCCTATCCAGATTCTTTAAACCAGATAGCTATCTACCTGGAGGTGTTGAGGATTTAAGGAATAAAATGCCCTGATAGCTTCATAGCAATAGATTTCAAGGAGGTGCCGGTGTTTGATTTGGTATGTTGATGCTTTTGCTGAGAAAAAAATAATATAAGTACAAAGTCTTGGTAGATGCAGAAAAGGATGTTATTCCCATACATGGCATGGGGGTTGTGGAACATCTGCCTTTGCATGGACCATGCACAATGAGAATGTTATAGAAAGTCATAGGTACTAAATACTAGAAAGTCTTTTTTAAGTAATTTTTACACAGTCAGCATGATAACTGAATGAGTACTTTAGCCTCCTAAATGAAGACTGAGTACCATATTTAATTTGAATCAAATTTTCATATGCTTTTTTCTTTTTCTTTTCTCAGCAGAAAGCAAGAACCAAACAAACTTATTGAAAAGACAAATCATATGCACACACATAAAAGAATCACACATACATACATACCATACAGAAAGATAAAGGTCTCCATAAGTGGTGGGGGAACTGGACATTAAGAATCCAAAGCCTCCCAGGAAGGTTTAACCATTTTTTCTTATATTTTATTTATTTTTATTTTGTGAGTATGAGTATTTTGCCCGCATGTAAAGTGCATCTGTGCATGCAGTGCCTGTGGAGGCCAGAAGAGGGCATCAGATTCCCCAGAACTGGAGTTATAGAAGGTTAGCTGCCATGTGGGCACTGGGAACTGAACCCAGGTCCTCTGCAAGAGCAGCCAGTGCTCTTAATCCTGGTGCCATCTCTCTAGTCCAAAGGCCCAAGTTTTAAGGATTTAGTTATTTCCCTTAATTTTGGATTAGTCAACTTAAGAAGAGAAAGCTGATAGGTTTATGACTTCAAATGAGGTGTCAAGGCCTGGCCTCAGTCTTTCTGAACTGGTTTGGATTAGTTGCCTGGAAAGAGAACCCTGTTGGCTAGACTCAGAAGGCAGAGACAGGAGGATCTCTATGAGACTGATGCCAACCTGGTCTACATAGCAAATTCCAGGCTAGCTGGGCTACAGAGGAACTATGTCTCAATCTCGTCTGCCCAAAAGCAAAGACTATCAATTCAAAGAGGAAAGTAGGCCCCCCAAAACTTATCTCAGACATCCACTCTGTTTTGATGTTGCAATATCTTTCTAATACCTTATTTTCCTAAACAATGACTATAAGGGACTAAATCTTTAATAAGCAAACAGTCACTAGGGAGTATGAAAGACGTCACATGTGCATCTTCTTTACAGCCTGAGACAAAGGCCCGGGGGCTTCCCCTCTTCTCACGGCTAGACTTTTACTTTCAAGGCACAGAAGAACTTTCTTTGTGGAAATCAGTCCAAGATCAAAGAATTCGAGGTAGTGACAGCAAGGCTTCCTTATCATGTGGCCAGAGATACTGGTCAGTCAGATCACTGTGCAGCAAAGATCATAGTTCCTAAGTCCCACACTTGTGTTTGGACAATCTGGACCCATTGCAAAAAGTGTGCATAGAGAGCCAAGGATAACCAGATACCATGTGAGTAAAGCATCAAGACTGGGAGTTCTCATACCTGACTAATGGGAGCTCTGGGTGAGAGATCAAAGTGGGAAATGGGATGTAGAACTGAAGGGTTTCAGAATTTAGAATTTAAGGATTTGTGTTCTAAATGAAGGAGTACGCTGCATGCCGGAGAAAAGAAATAAACAAAGAAATGATATTGTTATGCAATTTCACTGCACTAGAGAAGAGCCAAAGACCTATAAGAAAGGAGAGAAAGAAGAAGGAAGGATGAAGAAAGAGAGGAGAATAAAAAAGGAAGAGGAGGAGGAAGAGGAGGAGGACAGGAAGAAAAAGCACATCAGATTTTTCATTAGCTGTAAGCCAGAAGTTGTTAAAATTTTCATGCTCAGCAAATCAAAAGTTGTCAGTATAAACAAAAAATAAATGAAGAGGGAGAAAGGG
>NW_008350388.1:3939396-3982702 GCF_000622305.1 Nannospalax galili
AGGGAGAGAGAGAGAGAGAGAGAGAGAGAGAGAGAGAGAGAGAGAGAGAGAGAGAGGAGTCCCTAAGGTATAAAGGTGGACTTTCGGGGTGGAGCAGCCCCCAGCCCACACTGGAGCAGAAAGATTCATGGAAAGTCTTCTTCAGGCCACAGTAAAGGAAAGAATTCTGTATCTGAACACATCAAGAAGCTGTTTAGAGAATTTGGAGGCTGAACTGATAAATATAAAAGTAAGGAAATAAACTTAAGATTATGTCTACCCTCATAGAAAACAAAAACTCACATAAAGAAAGGAAAGAAACAAAGGTTAAGTACAGAGTTCAGGAAGCAAATGTGTTTGTGGGTGCTGGAAAGAAGCAAGAAGGGAAGATAAATCTTAATAGTGTCACACCAATAGATAAATGTCTAAAACCAAGAGCTAATGGAATCAGCAAGTGACAGCACAAATCTGTTATTTAGAAACATAGAGGTAATTACCGAAAGAGTTAGAATAGGTGAAAATGGTTGCCTTTTGGCAGAGGGGGAAAGTGGGTGGAGATAGTATCATGTTATCATGGTAGAACTAAGTTTGTAGAACAGAACTGTTAAAATAAGTGTGGCATATGACACATTTTTTTTTTCCCGTGGTTGAGGATCAAACCTGGGCCCTTGTGCGTACTTAACATGTGCTAAGTGTGGTGATCCTTTAGCAGCTAACACCTGCAGTTTTGAAAGGCAATAGTTGAGTTGAAGGCACAGAGATTCTCTTAATAGAAAACTTCAGGCAAAAGAAACAGGACTTGTAAAGGAGGGGGGAGGACAGGAGAGAACACTCATTTGAAGAACTGTAGAACCAGGTTTAAAGTGAGTGTGGAGGTTGGAGAGATTGCGAATGTGAGCCACCACACCTGGATTGTAATTTTACTTTTCGAGATTTTGGTTGCTGTATGCAGAGGGATTGAAACGAAGCAAGACTGAAGGCCGGTTGACCAGTTGGTGGGGTCTTCAGCCTTAGCACCACTAACATGCTGAACCCGATCTTTATTTGGGATGCAGGGGAGGACTGCCTGCCCTCTGCATTACAGTGTGTTTAGAAGCACCAGGGCATCTACCCACTGGATTCCAGAAGTTCATCCCTGGTTGTAACCACACCAAATGAATCCACACTGCCAAATATTTCTTGGCAGGTAAAGTCGCCCTTGGTTAGAGAACTGCATGGAAGGAGACAAGAGCAAATTTAAGAGACCTTACATTTGCCAAGTTTTGGGTCAATGAGGATTAGAGATTTCATATACAATTTTGAATTTCAAGTTTTACTGAAACATCAGTTGATTTTGGACCCCAGTATTCAGGTGGCACAAATCTGCTGAACTGAGTTTGCTTAGTGTGCCACAAGCTCCCCCCACCATTCTTGACTTCTTGAATTGCTTAAGGCCTCTGCTTTGACTGCATCTCTGTTCTTTCATATCGACACAGATGTGAGGACTGTGAGGACTTAGGATGATCCTCATGTATCTCCCGTGCCTCTTTTTGACACTAATCTTTAAGTCAGACCTCTTAGACCTCTTTAAGTTGATCATTCAGTTTTTGTTTTCTCATTCTGATTCTGAGATATATATATAATATATATATAAGATATATATGATATATAATCTTTGTGGGAAAAAACCCAGTGTACATATTATCTCAAATTCTATGTACCTCTTGGATTTTGTCAGCAGCTTTCTGTATATCTTTGGATGTTGTGCTTAGAATTAGTTAGTCTAGGGGTTGGGATGATAGTGCTGTTGGTAAAATGCTTGTCTTAAAAGCATGAGGATCTGAGTTTATGTCCAGAACCTAGGTTGAAAAAAAGCTGGGGGGTGGCACGTGCTTGTGCTGGGGAGGCTGAGACAGGCTGATCCCTGGAGCTCACGCGACAGTCAGCCTAACTCAATGGGAAGTTCTAGGTTAGTGAGAAATTATGTCTCATAAAACAAGATGGATGGCATTTGAAGAATGAGACCTGAACTTGACCTTTGCCCTTCACACACAGAAATGCTTGAGCATGTATGTATGCACACACACACACACACATACACACATACGGGGTGGGGGAGAGAGAGAGAGAGAGAGAGAGAGAGAGAGAGAATGCACTTGTCTGAAAGAAGGAACAGACACACTCTGACTCAGTTGGGATAAACTTGGTCCTGTTCCTCAGCACAAATCCCAGAATTCTTAAGAAGAAATTCAGTGTTTTCCAGGTGTCAGTGCAAGAAAATGAAGTGTGTTTTCTTCTCTACTTTTGTAACCCCAGCATATTGGGGCTTTTGCTAAAATGTTTTTCTGTCCTAATCAAGATTTAGGCGGTTAGGGAGTCTCCCAACGTGGAGCAATTCAATAGTCAGAATTTATTCGCACTTACATCTTTCAGTGCTTTTAAGAGAAAAAATTGCTGTTCATGTTGATTTTTAAAAAAAATCTCAAATGTGTTTTAAAATGAGCTTTATGGGATTGGAGAGGTGACTCATCAGTCAAGAGCACTGGCTGCTCTTGTAGAGGGCCCAGGTTCAAATTCCAGCACCCACATGGTGGCTGCTGACCATCCATAGCTCCAGTTTGAGGGGATCCACTCTTCTTCTGACTTCCACAAGCATTGCATGACGTGGGACCACTCACGTATATGCAGGCATAGCACTAATAGACATAAAATAAAAATAATAAATACAATATAGAAACCCTGAGCTTTCGATGCATTATTTGTAAGTAGGTGACAGAGTTCTTTTAAAACTGCTGGAACAATGGAATATATCTTGCCTCCATGAGAATGGAATGGGCCGTGACTGTGCAAAGCAGAACATGCAGGAAGGGCTGTAATGGTTAGAATTAAAATAACGTCTAACAATTACTTTTAATTTGAACTGGGGTGAAGAAAATCAAAATTACAATACTCTAGTGATTAAACTTTGATGAGATGAAAATGTCATCATTGTTTGATGAAAATTTTTTATTAGAGTTCAAAGCATATGAATGATTCAACCACAGTGCACCAACACCACAGGGCAGAATAATTTCTATCGGCATTTCTCAGCTTTTCTTATTGCAGGCCACTGGAGAAATCTCAGCTGCTTTCCTCCTTCAGTTCAACTCTTTCCATAACATCAGCTTTCTTGGAACAGCGCGATAAAACTCAAGTCCTTTGTGATAAGTTTTGACATTGAAATCTTGGAGTAGCTTTCCAAGGGGTGTGGACTGAGATTTAGGCTCATTCTTTTATTTTATTATATTCTTAAAAGATTTTATTTTTATTTTTAATTATTCATATGTGTCTGTGTTTGGATTTGTGCACATGGGTTCAGTGCTTAAGAAAGCCAGAAGAGGGCCTCAGAGCCTCTGGAGCTGGAGTCACAGGCCCTTGTGAGCTGCCTGATTGGGTGCTGGGAACTGAACTCATGTCCGCTGTAAGAGCAGTACATGCTCTTATGCTAAGTCATCTCTCCAGCCCATCTTTTTTTTTTTTTTTTTTTAAAAAAAGAACTAAGTTTTAGAGGCTTCTTGAGAGAAATGAGGAGACCTTGCTTTTACCTTGCATTCCTTGCTGAAAATCAGAATGCAATAAGTGCTTTCCTTATACTTCAGGAAACACCTTTCCTTTGAGCCTGATATTTTGACAATTAAAATTGATATTAGGGTTTTAGTTTGTCACAGACAATGCATAATCCAATTCACTCTTGGGTACTAATTGCAATATAGATGAACACAATTTAGAATGCTGACTTAACAAAGAAATTTTTAAGTATTTGTGTGTGTGTGCGTGTGGGGGTTAAGTGGTGCATGCTGTCTGTGTGGGTGCATGTGGAAGTCATATTGGGTGTCATTCCTCAGGTGTCTTCCCATTTCTGTTTGAGACAAGGTTTCTCATTGGCCTGAATCTTCACCAAGTAGGCTAGGCTATCTGGCCAGTGAGCTTCCAGAGATTGCCCTGTTTCTTCCTCCCATTTTGCTTTTACTGGCATTAGAAGCATGTACCACTGCACCTGACTATTTTTATTTTATGTGGGGTCCGGGGATTGAACTCACACTTGCAAAGCAAGCATTTTACTGACTGAGCTATTTCCCTAGCCCTCCCTGACCCACTTAAATTTTTTTTGTGTGTGACAAGGTCTCCTGATGTAGCCCAGGCTACCCTGGACCTTGCCATCTTCTTGCCATAGCCTACCATTTGGTAGGATTATACCCATACCTATTATAGTAGCGTGTGCCACTGAGCCTGGCTGGACATACAGGGACTCTGTTGAGACAACTGCTGTTTCTGTAAAGACTGCACTGAATGGGGTACAGTAGAGCCTTTAGCCTCCTCTGTACTTTTATTACTGAGGATTTCTATCTTCTTCCTTTCTTTCTCCTAAAAGAATTTCCCACAGTCATCGACAATGCATTTTTAAGGATTCATTCATACATTTATTTATTGTCTTCTGCCAATGTTGAGTCAAAGTGTTTGTGAACTTTGGCCACAGTCTTGTGGATTTAAAACACAGTAGTAACAGATGTATTTGATCGTATGAACAGCCTCTTCTTATTGAATGAGGAAGCTTTGGCAGTAGTCATTAGATCAATTACTTCCCAAAGCTCTTACCCCTGTTGCGGCAATGTTACAATTTGACCCACTCAAAAATATCTTTAACACTTCAAAATATTTATTATTTATTTGTCTTTGTAAAAATTATTTAATTTATTATTATTTTGTGCATATAAGCGTATTACTTGCTGTATGTAAGTATTCCTGTGTCATGCAAGAGGTCAGAAGAGGGTGTTGGATCCCCTGGAACTGGAGTTACAGATGGTCGTTAGCCACCGTGTGGTACTGGAATTCGAACCTGGGTCCTCTGCAAGAGCATCCGGTGCTCTTCTGAGCTATCTCTCCAGCCCCTATTTATTTGTCTTTTTGAGACAGGGTGTCTCTGTAGCCCCTGCTGGCCTGGAACTCGCTATGGAGACCAGGCTGGCATCAGTCTCACAGAGATCCACCTGCATCTGCCTCCAGAGTGCTGGATCTAAAGATCGTGTGTCACCATGCTTGGCTCTATTTATTTTTGAGACTCTGTCTCATTATGTGGCCCTAGCTGGCCTGGAACTTGCTATGTAGACCAGACTGGGCTTGAACTCATAGAGACCCCTCTGCCTCTGCCTGCTGAGTGCTGAGTACATGTATCACCATGTTTGGCATCTTTAACATTGTTTTAAAAGCATTTAACTCTGTAGGCTTGCCTAGGCTAAGTGATCATATAGTAGTTCAGATTATTGCCAAACACTATGAATTCTCTTATTAATATTTTATTAAAATAAATAGATGATATAAATTTATCAAAATTTTCTATGAATCCTTAGACAAAGCAATCACTCAAGCATACATGGACGGGTGATTAATAGCTAAATAAGGATTAAACTACATATTGATGATTGAAATTGGGATGAAGACTTAAGACTTGATGAAAGGCAGAGAGATTGTCAACTGGATAAAGAGCTACTCATTTTGAGCATAAAAGTAGAAGATATACTGTATGAAAGGTTTTTTGACCTACTCTTTGCTTATGGAATAAAGTTCTCTTGACCATTCAAAGTCTCTTTTAAAAAACACTTTGCAAGTTGAGCTGGCTTATCTTTGTGAAATTTGCACTTGAGGTTTAAATCTGCCTTCAGAGGTGGTCAAGGCGATAGCGAAGATTAGGTCGGGAACAACTGAGATGTCCCAACATACTGTAATCTCTATTGATATGAAAAATCAAAGGCACGAAGAGTGCAGATAGTGGAAGTTGGGTGTACTGGAAACTGAACGCACCTGTGCCGAGTCCCCAGCGGGCGGGGCCAGGAGCAGAACTGTGGACAGCTGCCTGAATTCAAGTCACACTTCTATCACCCGATTGTCCTGTGACTTTGAACATACTGCTCAAGTTTCTTAGACTTCAATTTCCTTATCCCTAAAACAGGGTAACAACCTCATCCACCTCACAAGGTTCCTATAAGGATGAGCAGATTGGGTATGCATATCAGGTACATAGGAAGTGCTCAACTGTTGTTATTATTGAAATACTGAAGACTTCAATAGTAACTGCAACAAATCCTTAACTCTAATCTTTTAAGGATCAAATGAGCCATATCTACAGTAGTTATTTTGATAATACATTCCTAAAGAAAAAAACCCCCAAATTTCTCAAAGTATTCAAAGTCCTAAGTAAATCTGTTGTAGCAAGTGCTATACCTTATTTTAGTTTTTGAAATCGTCTCTGAGATCTGGTTCTCAGTATTTAATTTATTGCCCCATAGTGATATGGTATGATGAGGACTCCCCTTGTGTGCATAATATACATATACATACATACATATGTACATGTATGCATGCACATGAGCCACTAAAAGGAAATATGGCTGATGGGAAAATAGACTGATAGGGGCATGAGAGATCTTTGTTTGATTCAAGAGAATTACAAAGACGATTGGGATTAATTGGAATATAGGCCTCAGTTTTTGCTTTCCTACTAGGTGTGATTTGGGGTAATCTATTTATTCCTTTAAATACTTTCTTCATTTTTGGAAATGGAAATGATAGCAGTGCTTGCCTTAAAACAAGCATTAAGATGATATGACTGTAAGCAGTATTTATAAATTCCTTAGCCCCTTATATATGTTTCCACAACTGATACATTATTCTAATCCATTCATTTTTTTTTCTCTTTCTTTTTTAGCCCTTGGATAATATTTCTTAAAGCTATGCCTCTTCTGTGGGAAGTGGCCATTTGAAAGGGAAGGAGTGCGTGCTGTGCTTTCTGTTTGCTCTCTAAAATATCTCCAGATTGTCGTGCTCCTTTGATTCACCCATGCATCCATGCATGCATCCATCCTTCTATCCATTCATCTTATATTTCTTGGGCTCTGGCCATGTGCTATCTCTGTGCTATGCAGAGAGGCTATGAACATTGATGTCATGATTTTTCAGAGATTTCAGAACATGTGCAGGCACAAGAACTCAAGTTAGCTTTTTAAGTTGCCAATGTTTCTTTAAATCCAAGCAACGAAGGAGCGGAAAAACTTAAAATGGTAAGAATTAGTTCAGGTGACATTGTTTTGGACATTTTCCAAGTAGGATAATTATAAAAAAGCAGGCTGACATTTATATCTCTAGCTTAGCATGTCTGTTAAAATACTTTGCTTGCCGAAATACTCACTGAGCTAAATTTCATCTAACATCTGGCCATTGTATAAACATAGCAATGAAAACATGTCTCGTCGCCTGCACACTAGGTATAAATTTTAGAAATCCAATTAGTGTTGCATTCTTTGTGGGCATTTTCCTCTTTCTTTAGTATTTGAGCTAATTTTGACCTCCTACCTGGGATTCTAAGAATTGAAATATTTAGCACACATGCACATCTATGCATTAAAAAGCAACTAAGTTGAAAAATAGGGCTCTGTGGCATTTCCTCACAATTATAAGATATTACTTAATTTATTTATTCATGCAGCAAGCACTTAATCCAGTATAATGCCAAGTTTCTTAATGTACAGGGTTGATAATGGGGATGGGAAAAGATGCAGGATAAATAAGACATATTTGTGACCCTGAAGGAGTTTAGCGGAGGAGACAGATTTCTTTGCAAATCATTTAATCACAATGCAACAAATGCTATGATAGATATGCATCCATCTGGCTCCTAAGGATTATTCATCCCTCATCAGATGGGTTATACATTCCATCAGTGATCACCCTTGATCCTGCATTGAAGGTCCATAGCCCCTCAAAACCAAGAAAACCTTCAAATCTTGAACAAGGGGTGGGGCAAACAAGTGCTCACTGAGCCTACATTATCCATCTGGGTGGGCAGGATCTGCCAAATGCCCCGAGGATGGAACATCTATTTAGCAGCGTCAATCACAGTTGTTGGAGTTTTACTTTTAAGCTCACTATAATGATAGCCGATACCCAAGGTCTGTTTTGCATAGATGTGGACATTATGAATGATGCCTATGAAAACCTAATTTTCACTGTCTGTATCTGGGCCTACCACAGTAATGCTCTGCAGACTTTCAAAAATACATTTGATTTCATGGGTTCTCCCACCATTTCATTTGGTGTAGATTATGCTCAAATATCTAAACCTCTTGTTTACTCCCAAGAAAGTTCTTAAGATATATCTTGCACAAACTACAAATGAATTTTTAAACAGCACCAAATACAGTGTTTACTTTTTTCAACATTTGAAAGTTTATTTGCACAAGCTTAGTCATATGAGATACAACATACACATGGAAATCAACCACAATGTTAATACGTTTAATAGATGTTTCAAATACTAGGCATAACAGTTTAACTCTTTTTAACATTAGCTCTAATATTGGTATAACATTTAAGTTAATAATTGTGAATATAACCATCTGTTCATTTTATTCTTAGTCCATCATGAATTACAATTTTATTTTTATGTGGGTCATAAAAATGATAAATAATTGCTTATATATTTCCATAAATTGTGCATTATTTAATCAATCCTGAAAATAATCTAGAAACACATTCCAATGGGTTATATGTTAGGTGTATGTTTTTAGCTCTTTGATTTTTGACTTGGAAGTGTAACACCTTAGGTGCTCCTAAATTTAGTGTTCCTGGCAGGTTTTATATAGCACTTAGTTGTGTGTATTCATAGGCTAGGGGTAATTTGCAAAAAGTCAATGTCCACCATTTTTAAGCTTTGAAATTAAATATCTAACATTTCTTTCAGAGAATTGGGGGCTTCAAAAGTTAGTGTTGTCTAAGGATGATCTGGAAAGCATTAAAACATAAATATGAATTCACAAACTTTGAGGTAAAGAAAGTGAGTTTTGTTACATTACACTTTCAAATAGTAACCACATTTTCTAACAATTTTTATGCCACGGGCTTATTGGGGAAGACGTCATTACATTCCAGTCCCAAGTGTTTAGAATTCAATGTTCTACAGTCTTAGGATGACATATTGGTTTTCGTGTTTTTTGAAGTTTATCTATTTAGCTCAGACTACTATCTTCCTTTGTCACAAGGTCAATGTCTCTGTCAAGATTGTGATGTGTGGGGAGGGTTCCCACAGGCCACAACAAAGGCAGTGCCAGGATTAATGTCATCATTTAACGCTGTTACTGTTTTGGAATTTCCCTGTCATTAGCAAGTTTAAACCAATACATGTTGCCTGGATTCACAGCCTAGAAAAAGAGTTGGTGCTTTTTGGAATCAAACTTCTAATAAATCAGCTCATTTCTAGCATATGTGTTTTCCAAAGATTTCTAATCTCCTTGTAAAATCTTCAGCAGCTGGCAGCCCTAACTGAAGACTGTGAGCTGTGGTGGGAACCCTCTGATGATCGAAAGTAAGGGGGTCTAATGAAAAGTGTCAAAGGACAGAAATACATTGCAAAATCACCAGCGACTTAGGTTCTAGAAAATACTTTGTTCTAGAGCGAGGCCTTAGGACGTTTGGAAGAAAATTCCATCTTCTACATTCAAAATCTGGGCCCAGAGTTAAAGCCTTGAAAGCTTTAAAAAATGGCTCTTTCCCTTCTGTACTGTCTTGACAGATTGTGCCTTTTCAGGGTGGGACCACTTTGAAATTTGGGGTGTCTGTGTATTCCTCCGGAGGGAACGGACATTTGGCGTTGTTCCGTGGCTGGTATTATTCATTTATGTCTTTCCGGCTTCTCCTTCTGTTGCTCTGTTGTGTATCTATCAGCATCTGTCTCTTGGGAAAAGCACTATGCACTTCATTAATAAGAAGGGATTAAAGGCAAAAGCCCCAATCTCTTGGATAATTTGGTGCCATCCACAAGGCAATAGACCACTGCTGCATGGATATCATTAGAAAGGTGCAATTTCATTACTTTTTACTGGCAGAGCCTTGGGTGAAATACAAAATATGTTTCTCATAGGCAGAGAAAGAATGCTGAGCCTCTTACTCACTGCGTGCCCTTAAATACACTAGAGTTTGACAATATAGTCTTTGTTTTTCAAATTTATGATGTCTTCCTGTAATAATATTAGAAACCATGCTTTTATTACAGAGTGAGCAAAATCAAAATGAAAAGATATGCTTATATTCTTAAATCCCAAATGAGAATCATGTATATATATATATTGATTTATTTATTTTTATTTTATGTGTATAGGTGTATTGCCTGCATGTGTATAAGTGCACCCATGTTGTGCAATGCCTGCAGAGGTCAGAAGAGGACTTTGAATCCCCTGGAACTGGAGTTAAGAATGGTTTTTAGTTGCCATGTGGGTGCTGAGAACCAAGCCCAGGTCCTCTGCAGGAGCAGCCAGCGCTCTTAACCACTGAGCCATCTCTCCTGTGTCTTGCAGTGCCTTTGGAGGCCAGAAGAGAGTGTTGAATTGCTCAGTGCTTAAACCGCTGGGTCATCTCTCCAGTCCTCAGAGCCATATATTTTCAACTAACATGATTGTTTCCCTGCTAGCTGCTGGAAAACAAATTACAAAATCATGCTTCACTCTTTCTCTTTTTCAAACTCTAACTTACTGAATGCTATAACTAGAAATGAGTGTAAACCCATGTGAAGGAAGCCATATGGCAGAATAAAAATAATTACAAGCCAGTATTGGGTGAGCATATTCAGAAACCTGGTTAGCTTCCTTGTTAACTAAATTTATGTTTGAGCAGGCATGTTTGTTGATGGTTGATATTACCTTGTGAACTGAACCACCCTGATCTTCAGCCTGTAGTGGTATACTGTGCAAACATTTGAAATAATGCTCACAAACCATCCTTGGGAGGAGGTTTACACCCTAGTTCTGTGGGTGGCACCCAGTCCGGAAGTAACCTTGTATCTCTGGCATAGTGTATTTGAAGGCTGCACCCCTGAAATTGAGCCCTATGTTTCCAGCATCTGCCATAAAACATACTGCTGGCACTCCGAGGCACACACTGGCCTGACGGCTTGTCTGAGAACTTAAACACATCACTCTTTCCTAGCACCGAAGAGAATCAGGTTTGACAGTGGTCCATTATCTCATAGCCACAGACACAGAGCTGCCATGAACAATAAAAAGTCACACACAGTTGGAAATGTGCTTGGGAGAAGAAAGCCCTCGATTATCAGCTATTTACAAGCCACTCCTCACTGATGAGTCTTTGCTCTCCCTACAAACTTCTGTGAAACTGACATTTGTAGCATTTGTCTAAGATAAACGCTAGACTAGACTGTTAAGATGACAGAAACTGGGGTTTCCATGAAAGAGTCCACGGACAGAAGGCACAGCAGGTGCAGGAGAAACAAATGGTTTTAACAAGTAAACCAGTCAGTAAGGAAAATAAAAACATATCGAGCTATGTACAGTACCTCAGCAAATGAAGGATTGGTCGTCAGTCAGCCTTAAACAGAGTAGATGCCCTGGCCCTTTCATCCTGCAGCCGTGCGCCTTGTCTGCCACGCATTTTAATTCACTCTGGTATTATTACACTTGCAGGGAAGATTATCAACAGATATCATGGGAAGTGAAACAGCACCAGAGGTTGGGATGTGGAGAACCAGTTCACACCTTCTAGAGTGAGCAGGACTTAGAAACCAACAGAAAAGCAGGATTCTACTAGTCAAGTTCTTGTCAAATATCTGAAGTGTTTAAATATAGGCAGCCAACATTACAAACAAACTCCCCAGTTTTGACAATATATCTTACAAAGTAAGCCAAGTGGTTAAAAGCTTAGGTGGTTAATCTTGTGTGGTACAGCTGAGAGCGTGCACTGAAAACAGGTCAATCATCTGGTACAGCACACAGATTTCCGCTTTCCTTCTGATCTTTTTGTATAATGGTAACCTATCCGCCCATAAGATTTCACAGGTCTGTCCAGAATCTCACTAGATGTTCCTTATGACTTGGGTGTTTCATTAGATGGAGCTCACACATGTACATAAATGAATATTCTTACCAAATATCTGGGCTTTAGCCCCACAGTATCTTGGATTTTGAGGAGAAGAAGGATTATAATGGATTGGCAATGGGGTTTGACAGTCAGGTGTTTGCAATATAAATACAAATAGCGGATTACCAATGACCCCTGCTAATGTATTTTTATTGCCGAGGTAGTTTTTAAATAAGGGATTACCCTGGAAGAACTCATTACATTTCTTCTTTTGAATATGCGTGACACTGTGGCATAATGCATTTGCCATTGTTAAAGTAATTCAATGAAGTAAATATTCAAATGAGCCTGGGCAATACGAATTTCCTCACAGAGGAGGTATTGGGTGGCTGGTGAGTCTATATGTTCTGGAAGCCAAGACTTAACTAAATCTTGATACATATTTTCAATTGGTTGTTAACGGCAACTAGATAAACTGGATGCATGTTGGCTTTGGGATACTTTAAAAAGAATTCTGTTTTGAAATTTTGAGTTCACAATCAATTTCTTCCTTTCTCCTTGGTAAAAAGTGAAATGCATGTTGTTTAGACTGAGTAATAAGATGTGAAGCAACAAACCTGCACCTGTCTAAGTTATAACAGATCCGTTTCCTTAATGGGCGGGAGGAAATCTGAGGACAGTTGTAAGGACTCTCTCCTGCTTTCAGTGCTATCCTCTAGTCATACTGAAGACAGTACCTCTCCAGACGGGTCCTTCCCCTTCTTCTCGTCTCCACGGTCAATGTCAATCACATGCACCACCCCAGGTTTCAGAATCAAGTCCTCGGTCTCCACTTGGCTCCTGTTGTCCTCCACCTCCATGTAGCTCCCTTTAGTCTGCTGGGCAGCTTTGCTGAACGCTTCCTTGAGACGACGTTTGAGTTCCACGTCTGGACAGAAGACATACTCGTAGAGGGCACCTGCGAGGACCGCGCCTATAATAGGCCCAACCCAATATATCTGGGGGAAAGACGGAAGAGAGTTTAAGTAGAGAAAAGTGATTTCAATGAACAATGCGTGAATAGAGAATTTAGCTGGGTTAAACTAAGCAACGGTGTCTTGCGCACACATAGCAAAAGAGAAGGGAATTGGAAAGAAATAAGAAAATATACCAAGCCACACCAGAAATTCATAAATTATCAAAGAACACTTGAACAGAAAATAGGAAAGCATCATTCTTCTATTTGCTTTTGATGTTATATTTTTTGATGTTCTGATCTCTTTTTTCCTTGAGATGGGGTCTAGCTCAGAGTAACCTTGAACTCACCAACCCCCTCCCTCAGCATCCTGAGTGCTGAGAACATTGATGTGCACCATCATTGCTGTCTTATCGATTTGATGATAATTCTCAACATAAAGGGCTGGAGACATGATTCAGCAGTTAAGCACAATGGCTGCTCTTGTGGAGGATCTGGGTTCTCTTCCCAGCACCCACATGGTAGCTAACAACCACCTGCAATTCTGGTTCCAGGGGATTTGGGGTTTGATGCCTTCTTCTGACCTCCATGGCATTGCACGGCATGGGTGCGCCTCCATACATGCAGGCAATACACTCACACATGAAATAAAAATAATAAAAAATTGAAAAGGTAGCTTCTCTTGGTGGCTTCACAAGTTATGCAGACACTGGGAGTTCTTCAATTAAAATGGAAAGAAAAAAAATGTTTGGAGAGTGCTTCTGTCATGTTCTGCCCCCTTACCTTGATTTTCTCTAGAATCAGGATCATGGTAGAGTTTTAACATTTGGTTACTCAGTACGGCATGATAAACACAGCCCTGTCTCTACTGCTTTTCAATTGCATAAATGTGCCCATTAGTGACTTTCTTTCTTGAGACAAGGTCTCTTGTATCCCAGGTGGGTCTTGAACTCTTTATGTAGCTGAAGATGGCCTTGAACTGCTGATCCTCCAGTCTCCCGCTACACAGTGATGGGATTGTAGGCATATGCCTTCATGCCCAGCTTTTATGGTGTTGTGGACTGAACCCAGGACTTCTTGCATGCTAGGCAAGCACTCTGTCAGCTGAGCTACATGAATAATCATGCTAATGCTTTAATTTATTTATTTGCAAAGCACGGATTGTAACAATGCCTATCTCATGGGGTTGTGAAGAATAAATAAAATACTACATATAAAGTACTGAATAGTTCAGAGCTCATATCCAGCCCCATTCTGTGCTTCTTAGACAATTTGAAGCTGTATGTGAGTAATGTGACTACGTTTTTTTCCTTATGCTGTATGCTTTTCCTCTTTTAAATCTGGTGATTTGATTTAATTGGGAACTCTATGGTTTGTTCATTTCTCTCATTGGGGAGTGTTTTCCTCTGCACAGTGCTTAGTGAAAAAAAGCCTATACTGAGTTTATGGGTGATAGCTAGTTAAGGATTAACAATTTCAGTAGGTACAATTTTTTCTTTTTTATTATATCAGTTATGCACCTAAAATGAACTAAGCTTTAAGTTGGATTAGGCTGCAACATATACTTTAGAGTACACATATTCTATAGACTATTTGATATTCATTCAGTAGATTCACTTGGGATTGGAAATTGTTTACTGAGCATTCTAATCAGCTATACTGAGCACTTTGATTGTATTTTCTCATTTAATTCTAGAAATGCCATTTGATATAAATAATATTATTAAAATACACATTCTTAGGGATTTGACAGTCGATGTTCTGAAAGGTAACAAGCTTCCTTAAGATCACATACTTAATAAATAGTTGAGCTAAGATGTCAAGTTTGTGTTACTTTAAATCTTTCTAACCAATATATTGTTTGTGCTCTCATTTGAAAAAAAATGTGATAAATGCTTTTTGCTAAAACACCCTCTGGAAATATATCACTTAATCCTCCTTGTAAAGAAAATTCAAGCTTTCAGCTGAAGCTCAGTATATACCCTTAACAGGAAAGAGTTGGAACAGTGGCTGGACCAGCCAAGCTCCTTATTGTGAACATGAAAGAATCCAAAGGAAAGTTTATCTTCCTGGTGCCCTTTCAAAGGAGAAAGGCGAGCCCTCCTCCAAGTGCCTTTGCTCTGTGTTCCCTTGGTACGATCTTGTTAGATTGGTACTACTCCACAGCCTTCAGATCCCACAAGGGAGAACAGATACTGTTAAATAATTACTACCCTTCCCTAACACTCTGAAGAGAAGGCTAGCTTCATGCTCCCCAAAATAAACCTCGGTGCCAATTCCCAAACAAAGTTCTATGTACATTAAAGTGACTTTAATTGTTTTTAGGTTTTAATAATTAAGTTTAATAACTACAAAGAATATTACAAGTGGTTTGTAATGAATTACTTTAGGATAATTTTTAGAATAACATATTGTCATACAGGATAAGGTACAGTTAGTTTGCAATGATGCGTATAGACTATCGGGGAATAGCAGTTACCATGTAATTTCCTAAAGAATTTTATGACTGGAAATATAGAAAATACAGATAAAATGCATAAAAGTGTAAAAAAAAAACCCCAAATGTAATTATACTAACTAAAAGTTGTCTATTTATTGTAAGAGCTATTAACTGCCCATTACAAATTTCCATTCAGGGGCTGGGCAGATGGCTCGATGGGTAAAGTGCTTGCTATGTAAGTGTAAGGATCTGAGTTTGAATCTCCAGAACCCGCATCAGAGCCAGGAACCATAGTTCATGTCTGTAATCCCAGTGCTCTACAGGGAGATAACAGACGGGAGGTGGAGAGAGGAATATTCCCAGAGCTCAGTACCAGGTAGTGTGCTGATGTAGCAGTACACAGGAGACCTGTCTCAATCTAGGTGGAAGCTTAGGACTGACACCCAAGTTTGTCCTCTGACCTTCACATGTGCCATGCACTAGTGTGCTTACACTTACATGAAAAGGCACACATATTCACACCATACACACACCCCCAAAAAAGAAAAAAAATTTCCCATTTTTGTTAATGGAGCAAATCTTTTCAGACACAAGTAGAAACGTCAGTGGCGAAATGACCAGCCTCACAGATGACATTTTTTTGTATAAGTGAATTCATATGGCACTGGTATGATCTCTTTCTCCTCGGCAATGGCACCCTATCACTGAGGAGCTGTGGTTGGTCTGTCCCTACTGTATGCAGAAGAGGAAAGCACAATTGGCATACTGTGCTCATAAATTTATAAAAAGGAAAACCACATCTACAATACATGAATGGTAATAAAAGTCAGCCCCACTTGCAACTGGCCTATATATGTGTCTCACATTTTTATAGGTTATTTTAAGTTAATGTTTGAGCGGACTTCATAGTTGCTCATGATTTGTTTAAAGGATTTAAATGCTTTCCCGGGGGACACAAGTGAAACAGTTAATAACTGATATTTAAAATGACTCTCACTAGTCTCTGGCCCCAGATTAACAAGTAAGTGAGGCCTGAGAGTGAAAAGTGTGTTTTCTGGGAGTCACTTATTTTTCTAGCTATGACTGTGGTGACAATGGCATAAACACCTGCCCCATTTGTCTGGAACCATCTTCAGATCAAATGAGTCCAAATCACATATATTAATTGGGTTATGTTTTTGTGAACTAAAAATGGTAAATATCTTTGTTATGGACAATGTTTTTAAGTCTTTCTTCAACTCTTTAAGCACCAATGTTTTCTGGTGTAACCTGTCAGATTACATGCGCAGATCAATGGCTTAAAATCCAACTATTAGTGAAGGCCCTGAAGAAACAGGAGATGATAAGATAGGACTTTTCTTTTCTTTCTTTCTTTCCTTCTTTCTTTCTTTCTTTCTTTCCTACAGTCTCTTAAGCAAATTCCTTCAAAGCTTTCTTTCTTCTTTCTTTCTTTCTTAGCAAATCTATGCTTGGCTTTCTCTAGTCTTCGCAGAAGATGCAATAATAAAACAAAAGTGAGAGTTGGGACGTTGGGGGAAGCAATAGGAACTAGTGAGCTAAATTATAATTTAAACCTAGAGTTTCATGGATAATTGTTCTCAACTACAAGACCGTAAGAAATATCAATGTCATGGTTACCCAGTGGTTTTCCCAGTTTCCCATGATAACTGCAGGTCCAAAGGATCGAGCTGGATTCATGCTGGCCCCAGTATAATTGATCTATAGGAAAAAAACAAAAAACAAAACTTCAGACATGTTGGAAACACGGCTTGTTAACAGGCCATTCACTGAAGCTAGCTGTTATTTTTCACCTCAGAGGAGGAATCTCAGGATTCAGGGACTCTGTCAACATTCCCATCATGTAGTTGGCAAAATGACAGCTAATATGAACAGATATGGCTGGACCCAAAAGAGCTCCAGCTGTGTATTTTCTATATAATACTATGCATTTGTTTTTACAGATACCTGGGAATGTCCAACTAGATGGAAGTCCATTTCTAACACATTATCTATGTGTTGAAAGCAGATACCCAAAGCAAATAACTCTTAAGACAATTTGATGCTGTTATAGCAGTTGGCACTCACAGAACTATTGGTTATATTCAGGAAAGCTCAAGTGTTTATAATAGAAAAACTAAAATATTCCCAGCTGATTAATACTAAAAAACAAAACAAAAGGAGCTTCAGCTATAAAATGTATCCTCAGGCCAGCTTTAGGGTGAGGATAAACGAGCTGGATCTATTATTTAAACAGACTTGGAAACTTACTGCAAACAAATGTCCAATTGCAACAGAAAATCCAATTGCTAAAGCTATTGAACCAGTGACATCAGTCCGTTTGGAATCACAGCTGGCAAAAATAGTAAACACCAACTGAAATGTGATTATCAGCTCTACCAGGAGACCGTGGCCAGCTGTAAGATTTCCATGAACCTAGAGAGAGAGAAACACTGTCAGAATAGAAGCAAGAGTATAATTCTATGACGACATATTATAAAAGGCACATTTTATATGAATAAAAAGTCATGGTGAATTTGAGTCTTCTGCCAATCCCACATTGAGATTTCCATCTCCTTCAGTCTCCTCAAAAGAAGGAGTAAGTTTACACTCATTTTGGATCATTATACATTATAGATAATTACTTTTATAGAGGCCAAGTTTTTGCTGAATGTTTTTTAACAATGAAAACAAAATGTGCTGTTGCTCTACTTAACTTATAAAAGACTTTCTTGAGAGAGATATAATGGTATGAGGCAATGACTAAATCCCTTAATTAGGTTTAAATTAATTAAATGTACCTCAGCTGAAATTTAAGCTTTGTGCATGTGTTTAAAGACAGCACATATACTGAGCTAACAAATGATATTTCTAATCAATGAAGATCAAAGCTAAGATCGAAAGTCAATTTGCTTTTTAAAAAATTGTGACTCTCCATGGAGATCCTCTTAAATCTCATGCACACGAAAAGAAACAAATTGCTTCTTGTGCTAATGAACAAATGATTGTAATAAAAATACTGTAAGATAAAGTATAGTCAAGCCAGGCATGGCGGTTTACGCCTATAATCCCAGCACTCAGGAGGCTGAGGCAGGAGGATTGCTACAAGTTCAAGGGAAACCTGGGCTAAATAATGAGTTCCAGGCCACTGTGAGTCTTTCTCTCTCTCTCTCTCTCTCTCTCTCTCTCTCTCCCCCCTTCCTCCCTCTCCCTCTCCCCCACATAGCTCGCCCTATCTATCTATCTTCTATCTATCTATCTATCTATCTATCTATCATCTATCAATCATCTATCTATCATCATCATCTATCATCTATCTATCTATCTATCATCATCATCATCATCAATCATCGTCTATCTATCTATCATATAGTTACTGGGCTAGAATAGGGAAAATTTATTTTTGTGTCATTTTAGTTATGGTGAATCATTCAAGAATAATAATTTCTTTTGGATAATTTTTCTCTTTCCAGACAGGGTCTCACCATATCAGTCATAGCCCAGGCTGGCCTTGACTCCTAATCTTTCTGTCTCAACTTCCCATGTGTTGGGATTCTAGGCATGAGCCACCATGCCTGCCTCTCCTATGAATATTTTTAATGATGCCACAAGCAGTTTCACTTTTTTGAGACAGCATTTCATGTAGTTCAGACCTGCTTTGAAATGTATGTATATGTAGTTGAGGATGACCTTGAACCTCGGATTCTCCTGTCTCTACTTCCCAGTGCTGTGATTGCAGGTATGTTCCACCATACCCAGGGCCTCATGCCTGCCGGGCAAGCACTTTACCAACTGTGATACAATCCCAATCCCTTAAACTAGCGTCTCCTAGGCCACTGGAACGTCCTTTAGCAGAGTCTGCAAGCAGAGGAGTCTAGTCTAGAAATAAGAGCTTAAGAGACTACCGTAGTGACTCCCAAGCCTCCCACCACGCTGGGAGGTGTGACCAGGTAGAGGATGCCAGCCCCGATGATGGCCCCTAGACACTGTGCAACGATGTAGAAAACAGACTTGGCGATGCTGATCTTGCGCGTGCACACCATGGCCACTGTCACAGCGGGGTTGATGTGGCCGCCACTGATGTGTCCAAAGCACTGCACCATAGTGGCAATGCTGAGTCCGAAGCAGAGAGAGATGAGGACCATGTCAACGGGCAAGGGGTTTTCTGCTCCACCCCAGTTGATGGTGGACCCCAGGCTGAGCAGAACAAAGATGAGCATGGCCAGAAATTCCGCGGTGACCGCCTTCCAGAAAGCTTGAGTCCAGACCCCTTTGAAAGCCACCATGATGCTCGCTCTTCTGCACGGAGGTCCACACTTACTGGAAAGAACAACGTCATCAGAAGCCGCCAACCAACCAGACTTTTGACCTGGAAGGGAAACTGAACTTGGGGGAAGCAGCAGGCCTGCAGTTTTGTTGAAGCCTGGGGAGGGGCTACTGAATATTCTTTGCAAAGCAAGAAGACTCCTTCTAGAAGCCTCCTTAATTAGTAGTCGGTTGTTATTCTAGTCTCCTGTAATTTCCTATTCAAAGGTCACCCAGTTTCACTGGACAACTACCCAGACTGTCCTCAGAAAGGAAAATGTCTAAACCAAGTTCCATAAGAGATTAAGAATAAAGTATATTAAACTGGTAGTTCCCTTGAAGTAGTTTTAATCTTTGTACTCTTTCACCTGTATTCATGCTTTGACAGAAAGCAGTTTCTTAAAAAGAGACAGGTCCCTTTCACTTTGGTATTTTGTAATTTCAAAATGCCATTTTGAATATGGATTTGTGGAGTACCCCTTTATCTCCCACACCCAGCAGAGAGTATGGATTTGGGGGTGTCTGCCAGGAAGTTAGGACTGTGGAGCTGTCTGCTGGGGAAGGTAAATTCGTGGAGGAGGAGGTGCTCCTCTTGCCTGGCATGGGCGTTGGGGACAGGCAAGGCCTCAGCTGTGCCTGGGACACTCCCTGGGTAAGGAGGGAGCAAACTGCCCTGGGGGAGGAGCCTGGAGTTCAGCCCCCTGGCTTGGGATATCCACACCCTCCTGGGCAGATCTACGCCTGAAGCTGCATGGGAACTGAAGCTGCATGGGAACGTGACAGTCTCAGTCCCCAGGGGAGCCTAGGCGGGGGGTCTGCGGCCACCGGGGGCTGGTGTCAGGCTCTGGGGCAGCTTCCAGGTGAACTGACAGAAGCCCTGGGTCAGCAGGGGTGGTGCCAGAGAGGAGAAGGCTAGGGGTGAGGGATGCTTTGAAAGGGTTTGGGAGACAGGACAGTTCCTTCTTCAGGCTGTTGACATCTCTTAACCCTTGGTTGCACCCCTCCATGACCCCCCCAAAGCTCCCGGAGTTTGGAGTGTGCAAACCGGGTTGGGTTGCAGGCACCCTTCGCACACTCAGAGGACACAGCTGGAAGACTAGGAAAAGGGGGTGTGGCCCAGAACAGTCCTGAGGCAGAGATCTAGGGGATGGGTTTTTCTCCAGGGTATTCTTGAGGTATTTTCCCATGTGAACTTGGGCCTAGAGCATAGTATGTCTACTCTTGAGGAGCCTATGGGGGTGGAGAAGATAGGGGTCAGAAGTTGGAATGGAATTAGCCGGTGGTGGGCTCTCAGGCAGGCTCTGGACTAAGCTGCTTTTTTCTGTAGTCTATCACCCTTCACTGTCTTTAGAGCTTTGGAAAGGAGGGTGGGATTGGGAGATACCACAGCAACTGTTCATTCTGACTAGAAATGGCCAAGTTCTGGTTTGGAAGGGTAATTGTTCCAGTTACCTCCTTACCTAAGACATTCATTTACACCTCCGCCTATGATAGAAGAATGAAGGTGTCTAGAGCACATTTAACAAGGATTCTAATCACAATGACTATGCAAAGGACTAGTCAAGAAAGCCAAGGGTTTAAAGAGCTAGAATTGCTGCAACTCCCTCACCTTAGATGCATAGTATGGTGCTTTTTTCCCACATATCACACTCACTGTCTACACCACCTGGCTTCCTCCTGGGCAATGAGGAAACCTTGTATCACACAGAACTGGACAAAGACTGTCTTCACCTTTAAGACTGCAGCTTTGCTGCCCGTTTGACAATGGGCCTTCCCTTCCTATGACAGGCCTAAAGAAACCCACTTTCTAACCATGCTCACAACCCCCACCCCCACAGAGGGGCAGTCAGCCATATCCCAAATGACCCCTGCCCAAGTGAAGTCCTCTAAGTGACTCATAATTATGAAAGACCCCAGCTGGGACAATGTTGATTTCATATTCCCTAGAGAAAGAGACTATAAGAGACAAAAACAGCACTTGGAATGAGGCAGAGAGGATGCCCTGGGAGAGGCAATAAAAATGTCCCCAGAGGAAGAGACTCACAAGTGGAAGAGTGGAGAGAATCACTTTGGACTCACCAGTAGCCCAGGGTTGTAGCCAGGTGTCAGAGGGGCTGTTACAGGTGTTGTCCTCTATGGCTGGATTTAGTGAGAAAGAGGAAGAGGACCAGACAGGAACTGAAGAAAGCCGGGTGGGTAGGAAGCAGTTCCTTTTTAGCTGTAGAGCACCCAGGGGAGGCGGTCTCGGAAAAGGCCACCCTCCCTCTGACACCCCTTTGTCACCTCTCTGCATCTGGCAGTTCCTGGAGCTCACTTCCTCCTCAATCACACACCTGACTGCCTCTGCAGGGACCCAAGGTAAGAAACCCAGTTGCTTTTGAGCTTGAAATTTTCATCAGTCAGAGAAATTAAACAAACCAGCCAAACTAACAAGTGCAAAACACAAATATACTCCTTAAGATGATTTTGGCCTCCCCCACCCTCCCCATTTTGGGTAAAATCCACAAAAATCTTATCTCCTTCCCAAACAGCCATAGCTGGCTGTGAACCCCGAAACGTCTGGCATGTATGTACCCTATGTATCCCTCTGGCCTTGTGAGGACTCACTTCAGTATCCACCCCCCCATCAGTGTTCCCTGATGTGTGCACACTCGATGGAAATGAACCAACACAATTTGTTTTTGCTGCTTTAGCCCCAGAACAAAGGGGGATTTGTTGATGTGACCGGACTGCAGTGAACCAGACATATTACTTCCTAGCTGAACACTCAGTCTCCTCTGCTCCTGCACAGCCGAGTTCCTGGGTGAGTAATTTTTCTGATGAAAAAATCCTCTGGAGTAATTTCTCATGCTAAAAAGCATCTCTTTTCTTCTCCTTTCTATGTCCTGCTTCTGCCTAAGCTCAGTCTCCAGGCTTAAAAGAACCCCCGCCTGTCCTGTGGCCAGCTTCTAGATTTGACTGAGATGACACAAATATCTGTAATAAAAAAAGAGAGTTCTGTCTTTTGGCCCTGAGCATTATTCCTTTAAAGCAAAGAAGGACTTACCCCCACCGCCTTGCTGCAGGTCTGTCACTCATGCCTTCCCTGGCCAGAGTGCAGCTCTGCCCTCAGCTCCCAATGCACTGGGAGTCAGATTACCACCACTTGTCTGATTGGGTTTTTGGAGTGGAGGGGTGGAAAGATTCTGCACCATGTGGCAATCACCAAGGCTAAGTTATATTTGAACTTGAAATAGTCCCTGTACCTGATCACTATAGACACAGGGCATTTGAGGAATGCTAAACATTCACTTACATCCCATTTCTTTAGCTACTAAACTTTGCAAATGAAGATCTCCCTGAGCCTTTCTCTGGATTCTTCTGATCACAAAGAATTGGAATTTGTCTGCTTTGTTTCTTGTTGAAATTGGACAACTATTAGAAAACCAGCAATTAAGATGAATTGCGATCTGGACTCAGTGCATTCAGTTTTGAGTGGCAAATAGCCAATGAGTTCTATTTAAAATGTTTGATCTGAGAAGAAATATTACACAATGTGTAACTGCAGCTCCACTTACAGCATCAGTAACGCTGATTTGGACAATGAAAAATAAGGGGAAGTGGGAAAATATAGGGAAGAAAACTACTCCAGGGAGCTTATCTGAATTCAATAATAACTTTTGGGAAACAAAACAGCAGACTTTAAAATACAGGTGTTAGCTAGGGAAATAACTATTGGGAATTGTAGGTAAACTTGGTATTTAGAAACCTGGGGAAAGTGTTATATACTTTGCTGTTCTTAGTTCACAATGAATGCAGCATCGGGTACTCAGAAATTATTCAGGGTTTCAAGATTGTCACAGCAGGAGTTAAGAAAGCCTGGGTCTCCTCTAAAGCAGGTGCATGCTCACAGAAACATCCACACCTGAGGAGTGTGGTGGGCTGTAGAGGGTCTAGAAGGTAGCTGTGTGCCCCACCAGTTCATTATTATGTTTTCCTTAAATAGGCTTCAGGTGAATAGCAATGGAATAATCTTAACTCTTGGCTTATGATGCTTCCTCACTGGTGCATATAGACCGCCGCTCTCAAGACAGCTCATCAGTGACTTGTAAGTAACAAATATCTGTGAACCCACCACTCATCCCAGCACCTAAAATTGTAAATGCCTTTACTTGTGGGCTTCTCTGCCTCTTAACTTACCATTACAGTTTAGGCTGGAGACACGCACATCTAAACATAGACATGTTTTTGTCTGAGTTATGTGCTGGAGACAAGGCAATGGGTACAAACCATTCGGATCCCATTAGAAAGAAGAATTAAAATGTTGAATGGGTATTTCAGAGGAGTGCTTTGGTACCTTTTCTTGGCAGTTCTCACATAAGGATGATTAGGTTTACATCCTTCAGAACACAGTTACATATTGATTATTGTACAGTCTTTAAAAATATGCTCCCTGAAGTCAGAATAAATTCTGATGGGGGAGGGCTGTTTTATGTGAGTCCAAAAAGAACATTTGAAACATTTCATGTTGACTCTTGATGCTGTTTACCATTTAGATTTAAAAATGAGATTTATAAAAGTGTGATTTTTTTTTTTTCCCCTTCCAAATTCAAAACCTTGGCTTTCTAGGCAGATGTCCTAAAGGAACTGCTTGGACAGGAAGGAAGCAGAGTCAGGGTATCTCTGAAGTAAGTGCATTCAAGGAGCCCTGGGGGCTCTGTGCTTTGTCTGTGCATTCTGCACTAAGATCTTCTGGAATCTGCAGAGCCAGGTGCTTCAGGGGGCCACGGAATGCTGCGGGTGCATTTTGATGGTTTCCTCTTTGTTGGATGCACTGGGCTCATTGGCATTCTCTGCAGAGCTCTGCAGTTCCAGTTACCACCTCACAAAATGCCAGCGAAACTTGGTTACCGGTTTCTTAGCCTCTTTCCCTTTTCTCTGGCTGGCTGATATGTTGACAGTCCAGTTCCTAAGGAGTGACTGTTCCCGTCAAGGGAAGGGCCACCCTCATTGGCAACAACTCATATCCTCATCGGAACTCTTCGGAGTGGCTTAAAAAGGACCAGGGATTAACTCTTTATCCGCTAGAGGTAGTTTTTTTTTTTTTTTTAGTTAGGCATAACAGAGTATTCTGTTTTTACTTGAAATGATATTATTGATCTTCCCATAACAGCATCAGCTTGGTGCAACACGCAGTCACTTGCTTGGCTTTTCTTCTGGCTAGGACCAGACATTTCCAGTAGGCTTGCCTGCAGTGATGGGTGCAGAGTCTGATGAAGGAAGAAAGCAGGTGTGATTGCTTGCGGTGATGGTGGTGGAACAGAGGGAGGTGGGAGTCTTGGTCAATGTAAATAACAGCTTCTAAACCGATCTGCTTAAATCTGGGTCTAGATCCAAAGGACAGTTGGAATAAATTTATTTTTCCCCCATTGGGTACTAAGGGCCTACATAGTTTAAAAGTGGAGTAACAGAGTCTGCAGAGGTGGCTCAGCTGCTAAAGTGCTTGCTATACAAGTATGAGGACTTGAGTTTGATCTTCAGCATGCACATAAAAGCTGGCACAAGGAAATGGGCTTGTGACTGGGGAGGGAGAGACAGGAGGATCTCTGGGGCTTGTTAGCCAACCGGGCTAGCTGAATCAGTGAGCTCCAAGTTCAGTAGACACACTGTCTCCAAAGAGAAACAAAGGAAGAGAGCTGATGCCAACTTGTAGCCTCCACATGCAAATGCAGATGTTTACATACTCAAACACATACAGCCACACACACACACACAGTGGAATAACAACTTACTACTTAAATCCTGATTTCTTAACTGTATCGGGACAGCACAGCTGCATGACACGCTGATTATCTTTCATAATAATAAATAATCTTCTATACCAGAGCAACTTGTGTGTTATTAGTTGAAGAGCCTTGTGTCATTATAAAATAAAAAGCCATGAGACCCCTCACAAAGCTTGGCTGATGGATACACTTTGCCTCTGAATTTTTAATCTCCCCACACTGCTTTTCATTAGTGCTGATGTATATTTTTGAGATTTCTGGTCTCTTCTCCTACTGTTCCCCTCAGAACATTTCTTCCCATGTTCAGAGATTGACGACCAAGACAGAGGCACTAAAGATGTCAGCGATGCCTTAGTACCCAGACAGGAAGCGTCTCCAGGCTGGTGGGGAGAATTCAATACCGGTTCATAAATTTTGTTTCGCTTTTCACAAATCTCAGTGTCATGGATTTCCCCCAGAGGTCTTATGTATCACTACGTTCATCAGAAACAAGTAAATAGAACACAAGCCACAGCCGCCAAAAATCACCATGGCAAAGGGCTTAATGAAGCTTTGTTCTTTATTCAAACAGGCCTTACCTGGTGGGTAATAGTAAGATAAAAATCACCTTATACTTCAGGATGATTTCCAACTATCATCCCCTCTACCAGAGTAAGAGAAAAACAGTGATCACATTATCAGCCAGGATTCAAAATGTGTAACTTAGGTCCCTGTTCCCCACTGAAGCAAAGGTTAGAAAACTTGCCCTCCCAAGGCATGTAGAGCCTTTCAAAAATTAATCTCTCTCCCTGCCTCCACGCCTCACAGATGGATTCAGGGTTTCCCAACTGGTATGACAAATGCAGTTTCCTTGATTCAGATCCACACAAACACTTTCACTGGGGAGTTGTACTCTGCTGACATTTAGGGCAGGAATTCCCTGGGAAAATAGTCAAGAGATTCTTTTGGTGTAGCTGGCAGGGCTCCAAAGGGTCTAGGGTTCCCTTCTCCAGGCAAATGGTGAGAGAGAAAAGGAGGGAGGGAAAGAGACAGAAGAACTTTATTGAGTGACTGTGTTTCATCTGAAGCTTGTACCAGAAAGCAGAAATGTGGTTGGATGACTGGATACTTTTCTTATCCTTTATCTCTTACCCAGGTAATATGACAGTTCAGAGTGTGGTTGGCGGTTTAAAGGCGGCTTCGACACCATAGGAGAAAATTGGTTTGCTTAGAAGCAAAGAATTTGGGATTCAATAAACTAGACCAACAGGTTTAATAAAATAGGTAATATTCTAAATGTAATCTAGAGTAGGGGTTGTTCCAGCTTAAAATTAATTTTGACTGTCTTAAAAGCTAACGCATCGTTCTGGTGATCACTATTGTCTGCAATGACCACTACAAAAGAGCTCAGAATCCTTACAGCTTTAACACACAACAGATACTCTCCATTTCAGGGCTGAGGAGATGGCTTAGTCAGTAAAGTGATGGCTGTGTAAACATGAGGACCTGAGTTTGAATCCCCAGCACCCATGTAAAAAGCTGGATGTGATAATGCACCTGTAATCCCAGGTGGAAACAGGAGGATCCCAGGGACTGGATGGTACCCAGTCTAGTCAATCAGTGAGCTCTAAGTTCAGTGAGAGACCCTGTGTGCTGGACAGCTTTAGTGTCAACTTTACACACCTGGGTTGAGGGAGCCTCAGTTGGGGACTTGCCTTCATTGGACTGGCCTGTGGCCATGTCCATGGGGTACCTTCTTGATTGCTGAGTGATGTGGGAGGGTCCAGCCCACTGGGGGTGGTCCCATCCCTGGGCAGGTAGGCCTGTGTTGCATATGAAAGCAGGCTGAGCAGGGGTCAGGGAAGCAAGCCAGTAAGCAGCTATGTGCCTCCATGGCCTGTGTGCCAGCTCCTGCCTCCAGGTTCCTGCCCTGAGTTCCTACTTTGGGCTCCCTAATGAACTGTGACCTGAGAGATGTAAGCTGAATAAACCCTTTCCTACTCAAGTTGGTAGTGGTCACAGTGTTTTGTCACAGCAATGAAGAAACAAACTAGGACACCCTGTCCAAAAAAATGAGGTAGAGAGTGAGTGAAGAAGCCATCTGACATTGACTTCTGGCCTTTACATGCACACTCACAGTGTATTCCATACACAATGGACACCCCCCCCATACACACACAGAGAAAAAAAATTACAATCCCAATCAAAATCCCCATGACATACTTCACAGAATCAAAATGCATCCTTAAATTCGTATGGAGGCACAAAAGACCCTAGATAGCCAAAGCAATCCTGAGCACAAAGAGCAACGCTGGGGGACTAGGGGATTACTATACCAGATCTCAAAGTATACAGCAGAGCCATAGTCATAAAAACAGCATGGTTCTGGCACAAAAACAGACACAGATCAATGGAATATCTTTGAAGATCCAAACCTGAGTACATGCAATTTCAGCCACCTGATATTTAACAAAGGTGCCAAGAACACACAATTGAGGAAAGACAGCATCTTCAATGAATGGTGCTGGCAAAACGATCTCCACCTGTAGAAGAATGAAATTAGATCCTTATCTTTCTGCCTTGCACAAAAATCAACTCCAAATGGATCAAAGATCTCAATGTGAAACTGGAAACCCTGAAACTATTAGAAGAAAATATTGGCAGTAACTTACAGGATATAGGTGTAGAAAAGGATTTTCTAAATCAGACAGAAGTTGCTCAGGAATTAAGGGCCGCAATAAGTGGGACCTCATTAAACTAAAAAGCTTCTGTATAGCAAAAGAAACAATCAAAAAAGTGAAGAGAAAACCCACAGAATGGGAAAAAATGTTCACCAGTGACACAACTGACAGAAGTTTAACATCCAGAATATATAAAGAACTCAAAAAACAAAGAATCGAGAAACCAAATGACCCAATTAAAAGATGGGCTAAAGATCTAAACAGAGTTCACAAAGGAAGAAATAAAGATGGCTAGGAAACATCTCGAAAAGAGTTCAACATTGTTAGTAATTAGGGGAAATGCAAATTAAAACCACCCTAAGGCATCACCTTACCCCAATCAGACTGGCTAGGATCAAGAGAACAAATGATACCAAATGCTGGTGAGGATGTGGAGAAAAGGGAACGCTCATTCACTGCTGGTGGGCAGATCTTCCTGAGATCGATGGATATGGAGAAAGGGGAATGCTCATTCACTGCTGGTGGGATTGCAAACTAGTGTAACCCCTTTGGAAAGCAGTGTGGAGAGCTCTTGAAAAACTACAAATGAACCTACCCTATGACCCGGTTATACCATTCCTTAGCATATACTCAAAGTACTCATGATATTGAAGAGACACTTGTTACAACCATGTTTGTTGCTGCTCTTTTCATAATAGCTAAGTTTCCCTCAACTGAGGAGTGGTTAACAAAAATGTAGTATATTTACACAATTGAGTTATACTAAGTGAAGTAACACAGAAAAAAACAAAAAAACGATGCATGTTCTCCCTCATATGTGGCCCCTAGCACCAAATCCTTTTAAATTCCAGGTCCTTTTAATAAGATGATGCTATACAGCAGTCCGTTCTGCATGAAATAACTACCATCATCACGACTTTGGCTGAGCCTAATTGCTAAACATAGTCACAGTTGGGCTTGTTGATGGTTCATTCATTAAAGGAGCCAAGCAGGGTCACTGGACCCTCACCTGAGTATCCAGCCACTCTTCCCAGCCAACTAGTCCAGCCTTGGCAGACAAAAGAAAAATGAGGAAGAACCCAATAGAGGGATGCTTTTGGAAGCCCTTGTCAAGAAACTCCAATGGACTCTCATATGAACATTTGAAAATTGCCCTGTTGTGACTTTTTTTCTAGTTCCCTGTCTAGAATTGGTAATGCTAATTTCTCTTGCCTTTACTTCTTCACATCTCCCATTCATGATTCAAGGACTTTCTTCTCCCCTTAGAGACAAGAGTTATGCAATTTGGGAGTCTTTTAGATAGACTCACTGAAGGAGTACTCCAATTGCCTCACCCTGCATCCCTGTTCAGCATGGAAGTAGCCAGAGCGGTCGGCATCCCTATTCCCTATAGGGCAACTTGGGTAACCCCTTCAGAGGATGGCGTGATAGGAAAAAGAGGTAGGAATTGGCTAGGCAGTTAGGGTAAAAAGACTCCCAAAGAAATATAGCCAGTTTCTTGGTTAAAAGTCAAAATGTTCTTTGGCCTGTTAGCAAGATACTTTGTTCCAAGGCCAAAAATGTCAAAAGTATTTGGGAGCTTGTATCTAATCCTTAGAAGATTTTATGGTTACCTCTTCAGAGGGGGGAATGTTGGAGGGGAGGAAGTGGGCATGGATTTGATCAAAACACCTTATATACATGTATGAAATTCTCAATCAAGTTTTTGTAAAAATTTTTAAAAAAGTATTTTTAAACAAGAAAAGAATTAACAAGCATATCCATCTCATTAGTATGCAAACTTTCTTTCATATTTAATAAGTAATAAAATTTTATATATTCCAAACAAAACAAAACAAAACACAGAACAGGAGTTCAAAATTCTGTGCATACAGTGGTGTGGCAGACTGAGTAAGCCCAGAAAATTAGGTGGTTAAAAAAATGCTTTTAGGGGGTGGGAGAGATGATTCAGTGGTTAAGAGCATTGACTGTTCTTGCAGAGGACCTGAGTTCAAATCCCATCTGTAACTTCAGTTCTGGGGGATCCAAAGCCCTCTTCTGACCTCCTCAGGCATTGCATGACATGGGTACACTTACATACATGCAGGCAATATACTCATACACATAACATTAAAAAATCTTTTAGAAATAAATAATTTTAAAAAATCTTTTAGAATAGTGCTAGAATCAAACACTTTCTAAGAATCAGAAGCCACAATCAATGACTCCCCTGATACGATATGCTACGGTCACACAACACGGGCATGTGCGTCAATGAGTTTTTAAGTAGTTAACAGAGCTTTCTGTTGTGCTTCCCTATTTACACAGCTTTGCCTTTCATGCACCTCTGCACAACATTCACATTCCTTCAACCCGAAAGGCACATCTGAAGAAATTCACAAAGCCCAAAAGTGTCAAGTGTCATCATGAGTGGCTTCCTTTTTTCCAAAGATTCTTATTTTTTGCTGCACTTTGGCTGTTATTTGTGCTGTAGAAACCTCAGTGCTGCCATGCCTTTGCAGCCCCTACCTAGGTGATCCTAAAGGTGACCAGTCTCCCTTCTTTCTCTGTTACATGATTTTTCTGATTCTTTTAAACATCTGGGTTTTTACTTCTTCCATGAAACCTTCTCGTCACAAATATTCTTGTCTGTAAGTCATTTAAAACAATTATCATAAGAATTGGGGAAATGGTTCAGTTGGTAACGTGCTTGGCATATAATCAGGAAGACCAGAGTTCCATTCCCAGCACCCGCATAAAAAGCCAGGCATGGTGGTATGTGCCTATAATACCAGCTCTGAAGAGGCAGAGGCAAGAGAATCCCTGGATTTGATGGCCAGCCAGTTTAGCTGAAGTGGCGAGCTCCAGGTTCAATGAGAGACTCTGTCTGGAAAATCCTGTGGTTTCATAGACTGGGTACCTGTTCTGCTGAGACATGAGGAGGAGAGAAGTCTTCAGTGCACACCACACTCCTACCACCATGGAGCCACCTGCTGCCATGCCTTCCCCTCCACAGCGGACTGTATCCTCTCAAACTGCGAGCCCCAAACAAACAAAGAAACACAAAAATAACCCCGAACTCTTCTTCTCTTCAATTGCTTCTTTCCAGGTATTTGGTCACAGAATAAAGGAAAGAAACTAATATACCCAGTAATTAGGTGTAAGTGTCAAAGGCTTTTATCATAAAGAATAGGCAGTGCACTAAGAATTGTGTGCAAGGTTCAAATCAGGACTGCATTGGGTATGACACTGCTTCATAATTAATACTTGGCTTATGTTTTGGCATCTAACTGAAAGAATAAATTCCTTAAGGCAGAGATTATGTGTTATTCAGACAATCTTGGGGAATAGAAGGTGGTCAACACACTTGGGTTGGCTGAATGAGTAAGTTGAGTGAATTCTGAGTTTGCAAAACAGCTTCTTACTCCTTTATATATTTTTGAGACACTCTCCTGGGTGATCTGAACTAGGGCAAGCTTAGGTCACCTGGAATGTCAAAGGCTGATTGAATTGGGTTCTCTATACTGTTATACAAATACATTTTTTGTTTATGATGCAGCTATGGATGCTTTTTAAAAACACTTTAAATTTTGCAGAGGAAAAATATCTGTATCATCTCATTTATTGAGAAGTTATATAAAGAGAAACTTATACTTTGATCTTCTCTTGAAAATAGAACAATTATTTGAAATGGACAAATTTCAGGATCATTTGTTGATCTTTAAACAAACAGAATCCTATGCTTGTTGCTTGATTTGATTATATATTTAAATCATATTTTTATTTTATTATATTTTTATTATTTTTTTATGTGTATGAATGTATTGCCCGCTTGTTGTGAGTACACCCGTGTCATGCAATGCCCTGGAGGTCAGAGGAGGGCTTCAGATTCCCCTGGGACTGGAGTTAAGGAAGGTTCGTAGCCGCCATGTGGGTGTTGGGAATCGAACCCAGGTCCTCTGCAAGAGCAGTTAGTGCTCTTAACTGCTGAGCCATCTCTCCAGCCCCCACATTTTCACTTTAAAGAAGGGCCTTGTTAAAAACAGGTTAGTGAGTTAGTAATGGATTGATCCAGTGAGCTATGACTTACATTGCAGTATGAGAGTGTTTGGTACAATTGAACATTTTGGCAAAATGTTAATGGTTTTATATATGAATTAAGTACAGTCTTTGTGTTTCTGTTGTAGTAATAGTTTTTATAACTACTTGAAAGTAGGTTTTTTTTTTTTGGTCTTTTTGAGACAGGGTCTCCCTGTAGCCCCAGCTGTCCTGGAACTCACTGTGTAGACCAGGCTGGCCTTCACAGAGATCCACCTGCTTCTGCCTCCCAGGATTAAAGGCATACACCCAGCAAAAGTAGTTTTATAAACTTTTAAGAGCAATATAATCAGCTATTACAATTAGCTATTACTTATTATATTATATATTTTAAAGTTTTTTTGTGAATTTCATACAATATTTTTTGATCATGTTTTTACCCCTTCCACCTATCTTCACTACCACCCACTGGATTTCATGCACTCTATTATATCTATTATATATCTAGTGTGTCGCCTATTGAGTCAAATTTGTGGCCTCAAATATCCTTCGGTATGGGCAGTACTACAGTTCGAATTGTCATGACTTACTTGGTAATGGGTTTGAACACTGCCTTACACATGATAAACATGTGTCCCACTACCACTGAGCTAAGTCCCCTATCTTTAATTCTAATTGTTTTCAACAAGAATGTGTAGAATAAATGGAAGACCTCAGAAGTGTCTTGACAATATTGACATTATGCCTTCCAAGAGCAAATTGCACATATCTTACAGAATAGGTATGCAAAACTCATATTGCCTTTCTCACATGATGAAGCATTTTGAATAGAGAAAGGGCTTCCCTGGATAACTTGTGGCCCATTAATTGTTGGGGAGGCAGACTGAGATCTTGATGTCTGAATTCTTAACCTTCTCAGCACCTAGCCCTAAGCTGATATGTCCAACCTCAGGACATAACTCTAATGCTTCAAAGTATTTTGCACTCTGTTGAGCCTTTCGTTCTGCTGAAGAACAAAAGTTTTCAGAGTTGGCAAGATTAAAATTCTAATGGTTAATTACATAGTAATTATCCTTAGAGTTTGGGTTCTGAACACTTGGCCTCAGCTGCTGAACTTATTCACTTTAGTCAAGGAGGCTAAGCTCTCATTTTTAAAAACGTTACATTGTTTCTTCATTATGTGATACAACGAGTCCTAGAATACCTTCTAAAAGAAAGTAAACTTTAATTCCAACACTCAGGAGGCAGAGGCAGAAGCTGTAAGATCAAGGCCAGCCTGGGATGGTCTACAGAGCAAGTTCCAGGTCAGCTGGGGCTACATAGTCAGACCTTGTCCAAGACATAAAGAACAAATCTTATCCAAACTTCTAGAGTCAGGTTTCGAAGTCAAAACTGAAGCAGAATTTAAAAGCTCCTAATTTACAAAATCTGAATATAGACAATAAAGAAACTAATAAAGTATTTTAAAATATTTTATAATATCTAGAAACAAATTAGTCTAAACTTTCAGTCTGTGTTACCTTTATCAAAATAGTTATATGCTGGGAGTGGGCATAAAGCTGTTTGAGATAACATGCTGTATATTTCTGTATGGTTAAAATGTGAAGTGAGAAGTTAAATAAATACCATAAAGCCATTTGGCTGATATGTTCAGCGTTACTGCTGAAGTATAGCAAGAAAGCATGCTTCATACAGCATGTAGTTGGAGAAAGCACTATTTTAGCATTCGTACAGATATTGTTCTTTGATAATACACCAAACTCAGCAATAGTTTCCTGAAGTACAGGATCTGTTGATGAAATTTTCAGACCTTGTTACTTTCAAATTCATTAGTCTATCTTGCATTTTGAACTACTCTTATGAGACATGATTTTAACGCTGTTTTGAAAATTACTGATTTAGTGAGTTGTATAACTCTTCTGAGTATTGGTACATTTTACTTTACAGTATCAAAAACATCAAACTCGTTAAATATTGGCACTAATCATATCAGAAATTTAAGTGTTAAGATCACTGTCAAACTCATAGTGGGTGGACACAAATTATACTTTTCCCAACATTATAATTTTTGCTTGAAAGCTCACATATTATTAACAGGAACAAATAGTGTCAGCTTTTCTTGTAGCGATAGACTCATTTTGTTCATTTCCAAGAAAATGTTTTTTAAACACTGACTTAGAATAGTCATAGCCTGCCATCTATTCTTTAAAGTGAAAACAGTATTTGTCAGAAAAGGAAGGAAGTTCACATGTGGTGTGAGCAAAACCACTTTCTTGAGCTGTAGCCGAAGCCTTTTATGCAAACTTCCTGCCTTACAGAATATTGAAAAGTTGTGGACCCATGGTAAAGATTTAATAGTAAATGCTTTTGTGCCTCATTAAGGACATTATAAGTGGGACTGGCATTGGTTTTATGATGGTGAATGGGGAATGGGGACTGTTTTAATGCATGCCAAGGTGCTGGCAATTTTACTAACTTTTTTTTTTTGGTCTTTTTGTTGATTGTTTTTTGACAGGGTCTCCCTAGTCACAGCCCACCTGGAAGTATGATGTGAAGCAGGTTGGCCTCCGTCTCACAGACCTGCTGATCTAGTTGATAACCTTTGTTTTGATATTTTGCTTTTCCATGTAGTTTTGTCATACTGTGCCCAAGGAGGTCAGATGTGGGTGTCAGTTCCCCTAGAACCCTGACAGATGGTCATTAGCTGCCTTGTCGGTGTTGGGATCTGAACCCGGGTCCTCTGCAAGAGTGACCAGTGCTTTTGGAGAACTGGGAAAGAAGAGTTCATGGAGAACATTCAAACACGTATGAGTGAAATGTGAAATTTAAATGTATAAAGTGACGTAGAAAACAAACAGAATTTGGGATTCTTGGGGGACAGGTGTAGGCGCACTAAGAAGATTGAGGGGTGGAGAAGTGCTCTGCAAACGCACAACCGTGAGCATGCAGGGCGGTAGTGGGAAGCTGCAGTTGAACAAGGATCAGACTCAGAGCGGGGAGCGGGTGGTAGGGCAGGGGTGGGGGCTGAGGGCAAAGCAGGACACACAGGCCAGAGTTTCTCAATGACGTATGCACATTATGTACCTGCACAAGGCAGCAGTCACAGCTCCCTAGGTACCATTCTCCAAGGTTTCTGGTTCCATAGGGTCTGAGATTCTGTAATTTATAAAGGTGTTAGGGTCATTCAAACTTTGACTGAAAATCCATAGTGTATACCCATCATTTCATCAGTTTGGCTGGCGCAATAATGAAGAAAATAAGGTGTGTAATATGGACTCATTATGTACCCCTCAAATTGATATGCCAAAGCTGTGATCCCTAATGTGACTGTATTGGGAAATACAGATAAATGACATCACAAAGCGGGGCAGGGGGAACCTTAATGTGTAAGAACTGACATCTGTAAGAAAAGGAAGAGACACCAGATGCCCTGGCCGCCCTCCCTCTCTCCACCCTAGCATAGAGAAAGGTCCATATGAAGACACCGGTGAGGTGTGTGGCTGTACCCCAAGGACAGCGGCCTCACCGGACACAACCTCTGCTAACACCTTGATCTTGCACTTCCACCTTCCAGAGCTGTGGGCCATAAATGTCTGCCATGTAAGTCACCTAGGCTGATACCTTGTGATGATAGCCCAAGCTGAATGAAAGTAAAGCAGAAGAGATCTTGCTAGGGTGCTAGAATATAGCTTAGCAGGAGGAGTAGAATGAGCCAATGATAGTGAACAGGGAACAAACCTGAACAGGTGGGCACAGTTGTGAGAGCTGGAGTCTGGGCAACATGATGGCCAAGATTATAGATGGAAGGCTGATCTTGGAGAAAAACACATTTTTGCTTTCTCCTGTATTTATTTATTTGATTTTCTTAATGCTTCTTTGAGGTAAAGAGATGAGGGAAATTGATTTTATAGGGATCAGGTCTATGCAGTTCAGAAGTGGAAATCCTGGGACAAGGGAGTCTAGATTTTCTTAAGGACACACAACAGTTCCTGAACATCCACTATTTCTTTGCCACCTTCGCTAGTTTTGCTCTATCTAAGTCCTTTATACATAAGTATGTGTTTCAGCTAACAGCAAACTGCCTATATGACCATGGTCTCATAAGATTATATAATAGAGCTGAAAAATTCCTGTTGCTTAGCAACCTTACATCTGCCATGACATTGTAACGCAATGCATCGCTAGTGTGTTCTTGGTGATCTAGTGTATCTAAACATCCTGTGCTATCAGTTGTATAGAAATGTAACTGTAATTAAAAAGAAACAATAGAGCCAGGCCTGTGGTACTTCCCTTCAATCCCAGCCTTGGGGAGGCAAAGGCAGGAGATCCAAGCCAGCCTGATGTCCTTCCAGGCCAGCGGGAGCTACAGGGAGACCCTGTCTCAAAAAAGACCAAAAAAGAAAAAGAAAAAAAAAAGAAAAGAAAAAAAAGAAATGTATCTTTCATAGTGACATGTAGTATAAAACACCTGGTGATCATAATGGATAACTGCATTACTGGTTTGTGTATTTACTATATCACACATTTTCTCATTATTTTAAACTATACTTTTACTTATAAAATATGTTTACTATATCACGCAGTATGCCAAAGTAGCTGATGGCAGCCTCACATTTTGTATTTCATGCAGTTTTTGATTGTATAAAGAGGCCTGTCCTAGTTTGCTTCTCTGTTGCTGTGATAAAACACCAACCAAAAGCAACTTGAGGAGAAAAGGGCTTATTTGGTTACAAGTTACAATCCATCATAGAGGGAAGGCAGGAACTTGGAAACAGGAACTGAAGCAGGGATCATAGGACACATTGCTTAATGGCTTGCTTTTAGGCTCACGTTCAGCTACCTTTCTTAAACATCCCATGCCTACCTGGCTAGGGATGGTACTTCCCACAGAGGGCTGGCTGGGTACTCCTATATCAGTTAGCAATCAAGAAAATGCCCCACAAACATGACTACAGGCCAATGTGATGAAGGAAGTTTCTCAATTGAGGTTCCTTTCCCCAAGTTGCAGTTAGTGACTAACCTGTACCATCTACATTTGTGTTAAACACACTATAGGCTATTCACAACATGATGATGTCATTGAATTTATTCATCTTTTGGCTATATTATCTTTAAACAACCCATGACTGTACATGTACACACATGTGCACACACACACCCATCTCAGATTCTCACTTAGTGTCATTCTGTATAGCAATATCCCAGGTTTGATATGCTAGTTACATTTTTATAATGCATATTAGATTCAGTATATAACCTTCAGGAAAGCCTACTTCATGTACTACCTAAAGTTAATTTTGTATTCCATCCTTCATGTTAGTCCATGATGAGGACTGATGCTGTTTTAAGACGAGAAAAAGAGCAAAGAGATGTTTCAGGAGGAAATGCCTTATGTCAGAATGGAAATGAAGATTTATGTGTATCTCAGTTGAAAGTGGTTAAAAATGGTCAGCCCCTCAGGCTGTGCAGATCAAGTGATTTTTTGATAGAGCACCACATAAATCATCACAGAATTAATAACTTTGTAATCAGGGTTTTGCATCTTTCAGGTGAAGCTTGGCTCTTCTGTCGTCCCCTGGTACCTATTATGCTGAGCACCAGAGGCTGATAGCAGCAATACTGTGCATAGAACAAGGCACTAAGGCTCCCTTACATGGGCCCCTGCTTTGGAAGGCTCTGTTCTGCCTCTGATTGTCCTACATTCCCTTTGGGCACACTCTTTCCTCCATGAAGCCCTTAACTGGTACTCTGACATTTTTAGCTTTCAGGATCTGGGCCCCCTCCTTCCTCCACATTCCTCTCCTAGCAAAACTACATTGCCTTTGTCAGCATCCTTATGTTCCAGTGATGGACAGTGAAAAGCAGTTAGGTGTGTGTTATGAGATGGGCATGTCCATACACATGCATATGGGACACAGTGGCACCGTGAGTGAGAAGAAGAAGGAGAGCACCAGGCGCATAAGTGTTAGGAATGAAATTGATTTCCTCAGAGTCAGAGAAATGAACCAAAGAGAAGCATAAATCTTCATTTCATTCCCAACTGCTATGATTAAAGATCCCAACCAAAGCAATTTAGGGAAGAAAGGGTTAATTCAGCTTGCAATTCCAGGTCAGAGTCTATCATTTTAGGGCAGCAAGGGTTGAAGCAGCTAGTCACATCCAAGGGAAGAGCTGAGAGAGAATGCAGGCACGCATGCCAGCACTCAGCTGCTTTCTCCACACTTACACAGTTTAGAATCCCTTTCATAGGGACTAGTGCCTTCTACAGTGGTTGAACCTCATCAGTTCAAGTAGCACAATCAAGACAATCCCCTCCAGATAAGCCAACAAGGTCTAGATAAGTCCTCACTGAGATTCTCTTCCCAGATGATTCTGGAATGTGTCAAATTGATGGTTAAAACTGACCATCACATTATTGTATTAGTGTGGGTTCCCTAGAGGAACAGAACCCAAAGAATATTGTATTAGTTACTGTTCTGTTGCTTTGACAAAACACCATGACCAAGGCAACTTACAGAAGAAAGACTTTATTTGACTTACAGTCCCATGGCAGGGAGGCATTGGTGGCAGAGGCGGCCAGAGTAGAAAGCTGAGTACTCACATCTTCAAACAGGCACAGGAAGGAGGGAGGGAGGGAGGGAAGGAGGGAGGGAGACAGAGAGAGAGAGAGAGAGAGAGGAGAAATGGGTAAGGCTATACACTCTCAAAGTTTGTTCCCAGTGCTTCCTTCAGTAAGGTCGCACTTCCTAAACCCCCTCAAACAGTACCAACTGGAGCCAAGTATCAAATACTATGGAGCCGACATTCCACTCCCTGGCCCCCATAGCTCATGGCTATATCACAATGCAAAATGCACTTAGTCCAGCCTTAGAAGTCCCCATAGTTCTTAACAGTCTCAACACTGTTCAAAAGTCTAGCATCAGCCGGGCATGGTGGTGCACACCTGTACTCTCAGCACTTGGGAGGCAGAGGCAGGTGGATCTCTGAGTTCAAGGCCAGCCTGGTCTACATAGTGAGTTCCAGGACAGCTGGGGCTATAGGGAGACCCTGCTTCAAAAGGACAAACAAACAAACAAACAAAAAAACCCAAAAGTCCAGCATCCAGAGAGTCTTCTGAGACTCAAAGCACTCTCCGAATTGTAACCCCCTGAAAAGTAAAAAGGCAGATTACATACTCCCAACATACAATGAAGCCAAAACACACATTCCTTTTCCAAAAGAGATGAATAGGGGCATATTGAGGAAATCCTGGATGACAACAGGACTGAAATGCAGCAGAGTAAATACCAAATCCCATAGCTCCATGTTCAATGTCCGAGACTTTAGTTCTGTTAGAAATAACATCCGGGGTCCAAGGACCCATCAGTACCACAGAAAGGACATGCAGACAAAGTGAAAGCAACTTGCCAAGGCACATTTTACTTTGCAAAAGGATGTCTTGCGTGGTCAGTCAGATCCAGCAGGTACACACAGGACCTGGAAGCTTGATGAACTTTTATCCCTAACCCAAGAGAACTGTGTCTTTTCCCCACTGGCTGGGTGGGGTTCCACTTCAGAACCTTTCCCATTGGCCTGAAGTTAGAAGAGTTCCACTGCCCCAGGTCATCAGGCTTAGGAATGCATCAGGGTCTTTCCTTAAATGAAAGTCTTTCAGGGTATGGTAGGACTAAAAGATTAGAATCCCTTGTCATAAACAAATTTTTACAGGGTTTGAAAGAAAAGACTAATATTTAATTTTCCTTATAGCTCCAAAGAATTTAAATAGCTCATCTCCTCAATCTTTCTGCCTACCACATACATCTCTCTCTCTAAAGATATTTTATTTATTATTTTTATTTTATATGTATGAGTGTATTAATACCTGCATGTATGTAAATGCACCCATGTCGTGTGCAATGCCTGCAGATGTCAGAAGAGTGCATCGGATCCCCCTGAACTAGAGTTACTGACTTATTATCTGCCATGTGGTGCTGGGAATCAAATCTGGGTCCTCTACAAGAGCAGCCAGTGCTCTTAACTGCTGAGCCATCTGTCTAGCCCCCTTACATCTCTCTCTTGGGTGGGTCCACTCCCTGTAAACAACTCCCCTTGGCAGATGTCTCATTGCTCAGGGATCTCCAACATCTTGAGGTCTCCATTGCCAACCAAGCTTCACCTTCACAGATTTACACAATGGCCCCTCAGGGCTCTTGACCTCCCAGGGATTTCTTTATGCTGGGACTTGCCCTGTAACACACTGCCTGGCCTCAGCAGTTCTTTGAAACTGAGGAGGACGAACTGATGACCCCCTCACTCCTGCATCTTTCATGCCTCTAAGTCAGTACTATGTAAATCACACTACCAACTTCAGCTGCCAGCCTGAGATGGACCTTGGCCCTTTTCATTCGTGTAATCAGTTACTTTTGTATATTTGAGTTTTCTAGGAGCAGAAAACTCCTTAGGCTTCCTTTTTTCACAAGTCGGAAGCTTAACTGGGTAAGGTCTTGCCCTGAGGGCACTCTTTCCATTGTTCATATGAAAATATGGAGGCCTCTCCTTAATGGCAATAATGTCTTTATAAGTGGTAACACCCCTTCCAGAATGGCTGCTACCTTAAACCTCCTACCCTTCTTCTCTTCAAACTGTACATTTTGTATTTATTTCTGCCCCACTTGCTCTTTTTCATTGTAGATCTGCATAATATTCACCATTTATAACCATACCACTGATTCAACATCCACCAAAGAAATTAGTCCATTACATTTTATTTAGCCCCACACAAGCTCTTAGGCTATGGGTAGATGGCAGCCAGATGCTTTACCAAAATGTCCCAGTTGCTGTTTAAGTCCTTGCTTCCCTCTGAAACTACATTGCTTTCAGCACTACTTTCTTCTAGTCTTCTTCCTGTTAAACTCTGCTTACACTTCCAAGGCACAACCCATCTTTGAGAGAAATAAGGAAGAAACTCAGGGCAGAAACCTGGAGGCAGGAACTGAAGCACAGGAACTGGAGGAATGCTGCTTACTGGCTTTTTCCTCTAGCCTGTGCCCACCCTGCTTGCTTATACAATCTAGGACCTCCTGCCCAGGAGTGGTACCTCCCATTGTGGACTGAGCCCTCCCATATCACTCACCAATCAAGAAAATGCCTCACAGACAAACCCATGGTCCAGTTCATTAGAAGGAATTCCCCAACTGAGTTTCCCTCTTCCCGGGTGTATCAAGTCGACAACTGAAGCTGTGTAGCACAAATATATATGTATACGTATATTCTAAAAGAAGATTTATTGAGTTAGCTTACCCTATAGGAGGCAGGGTAGTCCAACAGTGGCCATCTGCATGCTGGAGAGCCAAAGAATCTGATAGTTTCTCAATCCAGGAAACAAGAATCCTCAGGGGTCCCAGCCCAAAGCTGAAGACCCTGAAATTCCCTGGAGAGTTGCTCATGTTGAGTGCATATTGAAAATCTGAAGTGGGCAACTGGAATCTACAGGCAATTTCAGCAATGATAGACATGTTCCCCAGAAAAATGGAGCTTGCACACATGTGATGGTTTCTTCTTTCTCCAATGTTTCCCTATCCAAGTCCTGAGCCCATTGGATAGTGCTTCCACACTGAGGGCATTGCCTGCTACCTGCCCCAGTTTCTGCCCCACATGTCAAACCTCTCTGGAAATGTCCCCACAGACATACCCAAAGGTGCTCTTCTCCAATGCTAGACATCTTTCAGCCCAGTCAACTTGACAACCAAGACCAACCATCACAGTCATCAATAATCAAACATATCAAACAAAATCAGCATAACTGTAACTGCCCTGGCAGAAATGAGATATTCTGAAAAGACATTGTGTCCCTCCATTTGGCTCTCAGACTTTAAACCTAAACCTTATGTCAGTGCCCTGAAGATGGTCTAGGGGTGGGGAGTCACTGGATCTCTTTATTTGCTTCTCTTCCTATACAGGGTGGCAACATTGAATGAATCTTCCTCTGATTTTCACTATTGCTTGTCTCTTTAATTGACCTATGGAGGATGGACAGCCAAGCCTAGCTTCTTAGGGCTATCAGTGCCCAGGCTCTGACCTTAACAACTCTGGTAACATAATCACAGATACATAGACCAATGGAGCAGAATGGAAAGTCCAGAAATAAATCTATGCACTTAAGCCAATTTATTGTTGACAGTGAATATTAGAATGTATAATAGGAAAGAACCATCTCCTTAAGAAATGTCAGGAAGACAGGACCTTCACATACACAAGAGTGAGTCTAGACCCTTATCTTTTATCATCTTAAAAAGACTAAAAGCCAATTTTCTTTGGGGGAAAGAACAGTGGTGTGAAGGACGTTTGCAACCATGGCTTCTGGCGCTTTGGTGAAATTCAGATGTGTGGTCTCCTGGCCAAGTGCCATGGTTCCTTATTACTGGAGCTGTCATTGTTGCTGGGAGCTGCAACTTCCTACAGGTTTGGTGTGGTTGAACAGAGAAAGAAGGCATATGCAGATTTCTACAGAAATTATGATTCCATGAGAGATTTTGAAGAAATGAGGAAGACTTGTATCTCTCCGAGTACCAAGTGATTTCAGAACATAAAGAATTCTTTGGATTGAGCTTTGTAGAACTCTGTCACTGACCTATGTTCCTGGACTATAAAACATGAATATGTGGGGCTAATAAATAGTTTATCTCAATACATAGACAATTAACAGTTACTATAGACAGATTAAAAAAAGACTAATGGCTAAGAGTGGAGAGATGGCTCAGCAGTTAAGAGCACTGGCTGCTCTTGCAGAGGACTTGGGTTTGGTTCCTAGCATCCCTATGGTGACTAACAACCTTTTGTAGCTCCAGTTCCAGGGGCTATGGTGCCCTCTTCTGACCTTCACAGGTATTGCATGCATGTGGTTCACATATATGTACAATACACATATAGTAAAAATAAAGACTAAATGCTTTCTGAACAATTAAGAAAGTAATTCAGATTGAAGAGTTTGCCTACAAAATGTGAGAAATATTTCCAATTTGATGCACCTGATAAGGGATTGATATCTCAAATCTGTAAAAAGTAAGGAATTCAAACAACTCAATAGTAAGAAAATCACCCCATCAGAGAATGGACAAGGGATCTGACTAGACATCCTCAAAAATATCCAAATTGTCAAAAAATATACGAAAAACTCACATCATTAATGGGAATGCAAGGAATCACTTCTCATGGATTACAATGGCTTCTAAAAAAGAAAAGATAAGTGTTGGAGAGACTGTGGAGAAATAAATGGAAATGTAAATTAGTGGGGCCATTATGGAAACAGTATGGAGGCTCTATCTATCTATCT